>NC_056662.1:90510764-90815097 GCF_018350195.1 Panthera tigris | reverse complement strand
AAGCTCACCAGAGTCACCTCATTAGAACAAAAGATGCTCCCAGTGATTTTATCACTTAGGAATTTATGAGGGTTTTTGGACCTTTGTGCCAGGAACTGAGGGAAGAAACCAATATGTATATTTTCTATTATCTCATATTAGCCCAGGCCACAGTGAAACAATGCATAGGGTGCTGCAGGTGGGCTAATCATTTCACACCCCTTCAAATAGATATGCTTGTGTTAGCTCTCCCTGATGTAACACAATTCCTTCTGACTGATCTTATTAGCTATTGATAATACTTCAACAAATTACACTTAAGCACATATATGTGTATAATTATAATAATTTACATATATTATTTATAAGTTGCAATTATAAATATATAAATTTATATTTATATACATTTATATAAAATTTATAAAATTTAAAATAAATAAAATTTAATATATAAAATATATACTTATTTTATTATAAAATTATATATAATTTATTGTTACATACAATATATAATATATAATATATATTAAATAATATAAATAATATATAAAATATAAATATTATATAATATAAATATAAATATAAATGTAATCTATAAATAAATATATATGTTAATAAATAATATAATAAATATATATAATATATAATATAATACATAAAATATAATAAATATAATATATAATATATATGTATTTATAATATACATAAATATATTTATTATAAAATTTAATATATAATAAAATATATAAAATTTATATAAAACTATAAATATGTAAATTATGAATATATATAATTATAATTTGTAACTTATAATTATATATAATTATTTACATATATTATTTTACAATCTATACATACTTTTATGTGTACTTTGTATATTATATATACATATATATGTATGTATATGTATATATATTTTTGTATGTGTATTTTGTGTGTGTGTGTGTATATATATATATATATACACATATATATGCACATGTGTGTGCATATATATATAATATATATATAAATCCACTGTATAATCAAATAACCTCCTGTTTTCTCAGTTACAACTCCCAAGGAAGCCTGTGACAACTCCTGAAAAAGCCCCACAGAGTGGAAAGCCAATTACAGATTTCAGCAAATTTCTTCAGAAGTCTGCCTTTGTGACCTGATGATTATTGGGCAAAGCTAAGCAGAGAGAAAACTGATTTCTTTTGAATAAGAAAAACATATTTGCGTCAGATTTTGAAATGTGAAGTTCATGAAATAGAACATTCTCAAAGTTCACCTCAGTGCTTGCTCTCTCTTCCAGCAATTTTCTCTGTTTGCTTTCTGTGTTGGTTACAGCTTGTTGATTAATCATATCTGGTTCTCTTTTTGATTGGACCGCCATGTTTGGTGATTTTTCTGGGCTCCAATTGTTCTTTAAGGGCTTCAGTCCATCTTAACTGTCCTTAAGTGTCCTTCTATTCTAATCTATTTGGTCTCTTCCCTACAGTCCCATTAGCATTTTTCCCTCACAGTTTCTAAAAGTTCTTACACATAGTCTTTTCATTTTTAGACATATGAAATTCAAGTCTTTGTTTGGTAAATCAGTGCTCATAAACATTTAATTCTAAAAATTGCCACCTCCTCTTCTTCACTGGCTCCCCATTTTCAATCCTCAGTAATGCACAGGCATGAGCTTCCATGATTATTGGCTCGAGTGATCATGTGAAACCATGTCCAATTAAACTCTGAGGAAGCAAACTAATTTCCTATATACAAATATTTATTCATGTTTAAAAATGAAGATGAGAATAAACTTATTTACTACTTACGAAGATTTTATACTCTGTTTTTAAGAATAAAGAATTATTTATTTTTAGAAGAAAGAATTTCCTACATGTCACCTTTCTTTCTTTCTTTCTTTCTTTCTTTCTTTCTTTCTTTCTCTCTCTCTCTCTCTTTCTTTCTTTCTTTCTTTCATGTAATTTTTCAAACCAGACAACTCCTGGGTGAAGCATTTTAAGTCAGTTTATTTATAAGTCAGTATATTTATTTATTTATAAATAAATAAACTTAAAAAAAAAGATTTTAGCTGATACAACTTATTACCTTTGTCACATAGTCAGCCATTTGTTATGTATCACTTAGTTTCAGAATGGTAGCTCACCTGACTTCTGGCTTTGCTGGTCTGAGTTCGTGGTCCAACCTTGGGCTGCACCATGCAACTTAGATACCTGCATTACAGAAATAGATAAGAAAAAAATGAGAAGATGCTGGCGAGGAACACTTTTCCAAAACTTCCCATGAAGGTTGGAATTTCAATTTATATTTCACTAGTTGGGAATCTTAATTAATTAATGCCATTATTCAGATTTGCATCAGTGATTTTTTAAAAAGATATTACCTGTCAAAGTATTGCTTAAGTGAGTCAACCATTTTAACCAAAATATCAATTTTAATCAAATGCTCTAGCAAAAAATATTATTCTCATTAAGCCACCCACTTCCAAGTGTTACAGCCCACTTTTGCTTGACTCTGATTGGTTCTGAAAATACTAGAAATATTTAGCAAGTTCAATATCACTTGTAGAAAGATTTGTTAAAATATTTAAGAATTTCTCTACTTTCTGATCCTCCAAAGCAACAGTCCCCCAATCCTTAATGAAATGTGAGTCCAGTGATCCCAAATATAGCTGAAAACTTTTGGAAATGTAAAATCTTTTTTTTTCTTTAGCCCAGTGAAGAACTAGAAACTGTTGATTCTGTATCTATTTTAAATTAAAATTAAGATACCAACAACTTAACTACGTCTAGTGCCAAGAAGAGATTAGTCACTTTCCAGTCCCATAATTTCTTCTACAAAGTCTGCCTAACCACTGGGATTTATGAATTAAAGAGGACAAAAGGGAAAGGAAAGAGAGATTATTTTCATCATTGAAAAGGAGGCCATGAGTAGATCTGGCTGACATCTTTGCTTTCTGGTGACATATTAAACAAGGTCGAGATACACTATGAAAATGATCAACTAGGTAGGGGTTAGGTAGAGTTGATGTGGTCCTGCTGTTTGTGTGTATTTGTTTGGGGAACATTTTGATACGCCTGGCAAGAACTGGATCCTGTGCTAACATTATATTTACATGGAATACTGTAATACCAAGGTTGCAAACTTGGCTTGGGGTCTGTATCCAGCCCATCAAACTTATCTGTTTGATCTTCACAATCTTAAAAATAAATTGAGCCAAGATCTAAAGATCAAGTGATTTCATATAAACACTTTCAGTTCTGACTTTTTTGAAAAATCAGAATAAGATAAAATCAGGTAAGACAATGGTTTGTATTTCCCATAAACTCTAATTGCATAGAACTGAGTAGCAGCTGTCCACCCCCAGTCTGTCCATCATTCACAACTTTTTCCCTGATACTGAGTTTCATTTGCCATTTAGCATCATGCTTGAGCTCTTTTTATGAGTAATAGCAAAATATCATATCTTGAAAGTAAAAAAATGAAAGGCAGGCTAAGAACTGTTTTCCCCCCAAAGATAAATGACAGACTACATTTATTTATGCAAATGAAAAAATCCATACGTTTAATAAGCAAACAAGTTGGGTCTGTGTCAAAGACACATTTAAAATATCTAGCCATCCTACTAATTTATGTTACTCTCATGGCCCACGTAGGCGTTGAAGTTTGCAACCCCCGAATTATTATATTCTCTACATCGGTGGTTCTCAACGAAAGGGTATAGAGGAATATCAGAATCATCAAGTGGCTTTTTCAAAGTATACTTCCTTCCACATGGACAATTCTGGGATGCATGCTCCTCTGGAGTCTTCATTTGATTGTGGAAGCTGTCTAGGAGATTCTGGTGGAGAACTCTATATCTGATTTTCAGATGAGATCTATAGAAAGACATCCTGACGTCTTTTTTCCAATTTCTCTCCCCATTCCATCCCCAAATAAAACACCCAACGGCCCAAGAATGCAGGCCTCATGCCCACCACCAATAATGAAGCTAAAGTTAAGTGTATAAATGGTGAGAAGCTGCCAACAAGCGTCTTCTGACTGTGAAGTTCCTGTTTCAAATGGTGTGTGAGGGTCAGAGTTGGGGTAAAAGCTACCTGATACCTTTGAAAATGTGTTAGGACAGTTAGCTAAAAGCTAGGATGTCTCCAGATAGGTGGTTCACAAATTTGAAAACCTGGGGAGCTTATTAAAATATCACTGCCCAGGCCTACACCATTGTTTCTATTTAGTAATTCTGGTGTGGATGTTGAGAAACTCAAACTGACAAACTGCCCATGGCCAGACTATATATAAAAATAGAAGTCTGACCCACAGTCTCTGCAGCAGCCAGTCCATGAAGCCAAACCACAGCCTCCACAGCAATCAGCCCCAAACAGCCATGATTTGATCAATTAACTGCCAGCTTCCCTAATTTTTGTCCCTGCTCCCAACATAGCACTAACCAGAGAAAGCTAAATGTGTTCTCCTAACTAATCACATATGATGTTCTACTTCGTTAGTTCTTCCAGCTTCCCCATGCCAGCAACCTCCAATCAAGGCATACCAGAGTCCTTCCCTTTTTCACTATAACCGTTTACATTCCACTTCCCACCTTTGTGTTTCTGCCAAATGCAAGTGATGGTGCTGACTCCCTTGCTATGGCAAGTTCTGAATAAATAGACTTTGCCTGTTTTCATTTGGGTGGTGTTTATTTATTTTTACAGGTTGCAGGAAACAATATTGTCAGTAGGGTCTCCAGATAATTCTGCTGCACACTAACATTTAAGAGCCATTGCTAGGGACCACACTTATGTTTCCCAGGTTTTACAAGGATCAGTTGTGCACGTGTGTGTGTAGGGAGAGAACAGATTCTCATGTCCTACCCCAAGCCCCAAATAAAATAGTCTGGGAAGTGGGTTCAGATTTTCTTTAAAAATAAGCCTCCTCTTCCAGGTGATTCTTATTGTCAAAGGCATTTGGGAGCTACTGAACTATGTGAACTACTGTTCACAGGTTTGTATCAGGTTGGCAGAATACAAAACACCTAGAAAGCTTATTATAAATCAAGGTTTCTAGGCTCCACCCTTGGAGACTCTGATGTTAGTCTGGGCTCTCCCAGAGATTTTGATGGGTAGCATGTTCTGGGAAGGAGTGCTCTATTCCAAACAGCAATGTGCATACAAAGTCCTGGAGTCCCTGGAGATCTTATGAAAATGCAGGTTCTGAGACAGTGGTCTGAAGTAGGGCTGAGATTCTGCATGTCTAACAAGCTTCCCATATGATGCTTCTGTGGTTGGTCTGCTAATGACACTTGAAGCACTCAATGTCGACTGCACACTAAAACCAAATGGGGAGACAGCTTCAGGGGTGAGACTCAGGCATCAGGAGATCTCATCACACAGCCAAGATCACTTGTTCTTCTGCCCACTGCTTAGCCATGTGATTGGAACAGTGTTTTTGCAGGAATGGCAGCTTAAGCAATCTGATTGGAAGTCTGCTGAAATTGGTCATGGCATGTCACTCACTCCTCAGAATGGTTTTGTGGCTCTTGCACTTTGCTCTGGGCCTGAGGATGCCTAGAAGTCCACCAAATGCACCGAAAAGAGCTTGCTCCGTGGAGCTCCTATTGAATCACCTTGTTGTCGGATTTCAGGGGCTTCCTGCTGAGGGAGCGGTATGACGATGGCCCAGAATATCCCATGTGCCAAGCAGCTGGGGAAACAAATGCTGAGAGATATTGGTCTTCAGTGACCAAGGGAATTTCCATAAGATAAGTTTGTTTTTAACTCAGAGATGAATGTGATAGGGCTCTACCAACTGAAAAAAAAAAAAAGAAAAAGAAAAAAAAGACACCAAAAACTCTGGGTGGTCAGATTTGCTTTTTTTTTCATCTTTCTTTGCTAGGGTTTCATGACTGATTATAAGGGTAAGGGAGATGATAGTGTTGCTGTTGATGAGAAGGCAGATTTGGATGGGTTATAATCACAATTTACTCTTCACCAGATGGCTTCGTCCTGTTGCCAAGCATTTGATGAGCTATTTCACGAAGACTGTGTGGGGATGGGTTAATGCCTGAAAGCCTGTGGATTTGAATGGACGAATGTGAAGGTACTTAACAGATCCTGGGATGCTTGGCTTGTTTTTGCTTAGCAGATAAATAACCTGGTGCATAATAAAATCTAAGAGAGCTATTCCAGAAGAAAACAACCTCATACTCAAGGACTATGTGGGTTTTAGGTGAACAAGGATGCTAGCAGAATTGAGCAAAATTGTAATAACTGGCCTGGAACCATTTTATCATGAGGTCATGGACACAAGTTTTTAAAAACCATCTATCCAAAATGCATCATAATAAATCAATCATAAAATTCTCCTGGCTGATAAACATTTCAATCTGCCTATGCTCTGTAATTATCCGTAGAAAAACATTCTCCACATAATGAATGGCTGCTGTTTTCAAGCATGTCTTAGTATACAAACAAAAGGTATCTCTAAGAAATATTCAGATATCTGAAGCCTGGGCCATGTTAGAGCCAGAGGCTCTTTGTAATTATAGTGATGCAATGCCTTAATACCCAGGCAGAGGTTTTCAGGTTAGCAGGGGAAGCAGAAGAATGCCCATGGGGAAAAAATTCTTTATCATCTATAGACGAATACATGTCTGGTTTCAGAGGAACAAGATAGCTCTCAATAGCTCTGACAGGCAGTGGTGGGCCTAATGGACATGAGTTATTGGACATGTGTCACATATGTCATATAACATATTATTATATAATATAATGTATATAATTTATATACTTATAACGTAAAATATGTTATTTTATATTATATATTATATACCATTCACCTTTACTTTAACAACAAATTTGATGTAAATTCAAAGGTGTTTTAACAGAGAGGTCTAAAAGATCAAATGGATTGGCTGAACTTTATATAAATGTATAACAAATGGTGATAGAGACACTCCAGAGCAACCAAAGAAAATAAGTATTTTTTAAAATTTTTTAATGTTTATTTATTTTTGAGAGAGAGAGAGAGAGAGAGAGTACAAACAGGGGAAGGGCATAGAGAGAGAGGGAGACACAGAATCCAAAGCAGGCTCCAGGTTCAGACCTGTCAGCACAGAGCCCGACTCAGGGCTCAAACTCACGAACTGCGAGATCATGACCTGAGCCAAAATCAGACGCTTAACCAACTGAGCCACCCAGGTGCCCCCAAAATAAATTTTAAATTAAAGTCTTGCATTATCACATAGTAGATTAATGCTGCTTTCTTTGTCTTGTCTCACCACTGTATTTTAATACCCAAGGAGATCTGTAACAAGGGAAAAACTTAGCAAAGGCACTGAATATGGAGGTAAGTAAAACAGTCTGGGGAATTTCTAATGACAGCCTTTATCAGTGGGTGTTAGGTTGAGAAATATAAGATCGGATTGCACATACCTTGCCCTACCTCATCCCCACAACTCGCCCTTATGGACAGATACCCAAGGAGCCCAATGCCGACCATACGATGGAAACCTCCTTCGGAGTCGTCTGGCTTGCCGCTCCCCTGTATCCACCACACAGCAGCATGTCTTTCCGTTCAAATCCAACTTTGAGAAAAGGCACAGATGTGAGTGGGAACTAGCTGGGCCACACTGTGTTGTGGGATCCGTGGTCACCCTAGGGAAAGCCCAGGAAGCTGTGAAGGCTCAGGTACCACATATATCAGCAGGAGAGCTGCAAATTAGAGCTGACTCTCTCCTACCTTCAGAGAACAGATGAGAGGGTCCATCAGGAGATTTCTGGCCAAGCCCAAGAGCTTTGGGCAGGAGCAGTCAGAAATACCTCTAAGTCCAAGTTGGAAGAGGGGAGGTAGCAGTAGCCAGGGGCTAGGTACCCCCTAAGTGATACCTCCTAAAATTCTGTGGCTATATATCAAGCCTGGATAGCTCCTTTCTGAAGTATTAGTTAACTAAAAAATAATAATACAATAAAATTAACAAAGGCTCTAAGGAAAAATTCAAGTAAAGCAAATTATTTGAAGGCTCAGAAGGAGTAAACATTTGCAAATTAGTTGCTATAGGAAACAGAATTAAAAAAGAAAAGACACCCTTCTGAGCATTCATTGACAAACCAGAAGCTCCAGGGGTCAGAGGTTGAACACTGTGCTCAATCCTTTTAACATCATGTAGATTTAACACTCTGTGGGAACCCAGATGCCCCCTGCTGGGCTCCTGTGAGTGGACCCGGCTACCCCAGAGGCTGGCAGAGAGAAGACAGCAGCCAGCAGAGAAATCAGATGAAGCTGCGGGAAGCCTGGGAAAGGAAAAGCAAAGGAAGGGACTCCGAGGAGTTCACCCAGGAAGCAATTTCTTTTCTTATCTCCTCACACTTGTCATACTTTTTGACACATTTTTATTGACCTTGGACCACACAGAATACTAAACTTCCTGAATTTATTTTTGAATGGTTTCCTATCTGGAGATTCCTTATGTTACTACATTGGTATGTAATGTAGGATTCCCTCAATCCTTCTTTTCTCAGGGATGAATTTAAGAATAAATTAACACATACTAATTTCTGGCACTGACGGTGAGACAATAGTATTACTATTTCTTTATGATGCAATGAAGCATTGCACTAGGTTTTTAAAATAAGGACTCAGGGGAGAAAGGGGAGCGCTTGGGTGGTTCAGTTGGTTAAGCATCTGACTTCAGCCTTCAGCTCAGGTCATGATCTCACAGTTCAAGCCTCGCATCGGGCTCTGTGCTGACAGCTTGGAACCTGGAGCCTGCTTTGGATTGTGTCTCCCTTTCTCTCTGCCCCTTCCCCTCTGGCACTCTGTCTCTCTCTCTCTCAAAAATAAAACTAAACATTAAAAGTAATAATAAAATAAAAATAAAATAAAATAAAATAAAATAAAATAAAATAAAATAAAATAAAATACATTAAGGAATCGCATGTAGTTCTCACAACAACCCACAAGGTAGATGTGAAAATCCCTACCTTGTGGCTTGGGCACCTGGCACCCAACAGGGTTATGTAACTGGCTCAAGGTCATACAGAGAAGTCAGGATTTGAACTCAGGTCTACATTACTCCAAAGGCATTTAGGCCATAACCATACTCTCTCAAAACAACACACTGCTAGGAGTCCATGATTTTCTCCACAGCTTCCCTATCTTCTGGCTAAATTGGTCTCTCAGGCAGAATTACAGTCCTCCGTTATTTCCATTAACGGCTTCCTTCTCTAAATCCCTTGGGTCAGTTTGCTGCACCTATTTGAGCCTGGAATCTGAGATTTACTTTCTCCTTGGCACACATTCTCTCTTTGGGGCTGGTAACAATTGGCTGGCAATTGTCAGCCAATTATTAGCTAATTACTGCCTAGCAATTCCCTAGACAGAGGGGGGAAGAACCTTAGGTAATATTAAGGAGAGAAAATTGGCCACTACTTTTCAGTCTGTCACAAAAGAAACTTAAAAAGAAAAAAAAGAAAGAAAGAAATCATCACCCAAACCAGTATTACTCACCTTGATAAGTCACCTCATCCACTAGCTGTGATTTCAAATGATTTTCTAAGAAAATCAAATCTACTTTCAAAGGGCAAAAATTTGACATAATTCAGATATTCAAAAAAACGAGATGTGGATTCTGAAGGCAATTCAAAGTTAGTCCAAAAATAAAGTCTGAGCAGTTATGGTATGGTTGGAATACATACGAAGTTTTTCCAAGTGAGTACTTTGAAGGTAAACAGTCTTTTGCATACAGATTTTCTGTATGTTACTAAAACTTAGAGTCATTTTCTTATTCTCTCATTCCCTGAGAACTATCATTATCTCTCCAATAAATACTGTTTTATGCCTAAGTTGGACAGAGTTGGTTTGTGTTACTTACACTTAAAAATACTAATTAACACAAAATTTCAAACCTGAAGTGAGGTATTCAAATAACAGAACTTAAAATATCTTAAAATTTGGTTTTCTCATGGTATGGAAGGAAGCATGCTCTGTGGTTCATTCTATCCTGACTCAGATCCATTTAATGCACTACAGAAAAAAAAACAATAGTTAAAACTGTTAACTTTTTATTGGCATTGAGATCATATGCCTCACATGAAACTTCAGGGAGTTGGCAGAAAATGTCAGATTATTCAAGGATATCGGTTACTTCTTGTGGCTTTCAGCAAGAATGATATTCAAAATATGGTTAACAACTGGTACAGCCCTGGGCCCTCCAACCAGAATGGATGCCAGGTATGGAGCTGGGTCCTGAGGTGCTGCTGGGTCCCATGCTGACCCTTTAGTTGTTGGCTGTGGTGTCCTCTAGGATTTCCCAGGGAGGAACGAAGGCACCAGGGAAAGGAGAAGAGTAGTGAAGGGACTACAAAGAGGCTTAAGGCTACAGCTCTTTCAGTTTGGGTCCTACAGTGAATGATTAAATATCACTTCTTTGGCCTTCAGGAAGATCTTGCAAGAAACAAACCCTTGTCCAAGTTGAACCATGAGATAGAAGCAGAAAGAGAGCCAAATACAGCTGAGTTTTCTCCTGTCACCAGTAATCCAGGACCTCTGAAGGTGAGTTGAAGTCTCAGAGTGAGTAAAAAAAGCAGAGTGATGATGGAAACAAGGTGAACATGAAGCAGAGCACAGGATCGTCCTCACAAATGGGGAGAATGTGCTCCCTGGCGCTTCTCTCACCACACAGGGCTCCTCTATACCTTTTCTTTCTCATACGTGATGTAAGACTGAAATCTGGCTGATCTACAGAAAAGAGAGAACTTAACCCCACTCTCCTAAACATGTCCTGCTGTGCGCTTATGCCCATCAGAAGCGATCATTTTCCCACTGTTAAACACTCCCCAGTGAGTTATACCCTGGGATAGGGAGGAGATGACTCTGCCTCCCTGCAGGCCTATTGCATTGGGCTGTGCCATGCCAGTGCAGGCTGAAGTGTGGTCCAGTGGGCAGAGCCCCCAGGCCTGTTGCAAAGAGATGGAAACAGTAAGGTAATGGGGTATGGCCCAGAGTTAAGAATCATGATTTTAAAATTTATTGCTTAAGTTACTAGTTACAAATTTCCCCCGGTATTGAGCAGACTGGCAGCCTATTAGGATTTTAAGGAAGTTAAACTAACAAAGAAAATCCAGCGTATAAAAAAAGCCTGTGATACTGAACTCCTAAAAACAGTTCCCAGGCTTGCAAATCAATAGGAAGGGGACCACTGAAGCAGCTCCCTGAAGAGGAGTCATCCCTACATGCTGTTTAACCACAGTCCTGGAGGTCAAACAGATACAGGAAATCTCACCAGGAGGAGACGGAGGAAGCCACACTGGCCAACAAAGCACAGAAACAGAGAACATGCTATGGGCCAGGATGGCAAGTCTCATGCATTTTCAGCTTCCCCCTTTATAGATGGGCGCTCCTGTTGTGGTTTTCCTGCTTTTCCTCTATTACTGATTCTTCAGTATGTTGGGGATGCTTAAATTTATCAATTAGCCATAAATTGACAGACTAAAAGAAGCCACAACCAGACTATACCCATCACCCAGGGGTCCTGGCCTTGAAGCTAGAGTGGATAACTGGATATGATTTGTGGTGATCTTCCTTTCAGGAAGTGGTGGTGAATGCATATGTGATTTCACATGGGACAATTGTGTTACACTGGGAATTCTGGAATAGGAAGGATGGGAATAAAGGTTAGTGTAATCCTGGGGTAGCCATAAAGTAGAATGTAATAGACTGTGGTGGTTAGAATGTAAGAGATTATGGTACAAATTACAAGGGAAATAGACTTAACCCAGCAAACTTTCCTTTCCCCTTTTTGTATTAAGAGCTTCTGCTCTGCTGGCTTAGATAGGGACCAGTGAGACCAGGCCCGGCCACTCATAAGCCTCCATTGCCCTGTGATGTGATTTGTTCTGGTGTGGTCACATGACCCAAGCAAACATGAGGAGAAATAAGCTTTCCCTGCTGATGGTGGTTTGCTGACCAAGGTCACTACCACTTGGAGAAGAGATAAGAACTGGACAGTGACAATCCTAGTGGTGCTGACCACCCTGTGTCAGATCCTTAGGCCCCAGTTCTTAGTTTTCATACCTTTTCCAAAGGTTTTGTGAGCTCTTTCTTTATATATATGCTACCTCTTTCTTTATATATATTCTATGCATTTGGATATCCATAGTTATATATCTATTTAATATAATTCTCTATATAATATATAAAGCATAGGAGTTTAGTTTTCTTCACTTGCAACCAAAAAAGTACCATATAATATCAACTTGAATTCTATAACTAACAACAGCATGATCAAAATAACCCCTGAAACACACAACATGTATTATTTAAATAAATCTGCCGTTATGTTTAGAAAACTTACACACAGAATGCCGTGAAAGAATAAAAGCTGCTATAACACATGTGACATTTCTGTACGTAAAAAGTAGGACAATATTTTAGAATTTATTTAGCCATTTATTCAAAGCACTTTCACACCTCAATTAATCCTCACCAAGAAACAAACATAATATAAGTCAGCTAGTGATGATAATAGCAATTATTTATTAAGTACCTACTAAGTGCCAGGTGTTTATGCAGACACGTTGCATGCATTATCTCTAATACAGTGGCTCTGCATTGTAAGGATTTGTGTCCCAGTTCACAAATAGGGAACTGAGGTGCAGAGAGGTTCGGTAATTTTACCAAGTTGAGTTAGCAGGCAGCATGGCAAGGTCTGAAGTCCAAATCTGATGCTTCCAAAATTTGCATACTTTACCACATACTGCATGGCATTCCCTGTCTACATACTGGGACCTCATACGAGGAGTAACTACTTGACCTGTTGAACCCGACATCTTAGAAACAGAGAGATCTGGGGCGCTTGGGTGGCTCAGTCAGTAAACCTCTGACTTCAGCTCAGGTCATGATCTCACGGTTCATGAGTTTGAGCCCTGCATCGGGCTCTGTGCTGACAGCTCAGAGCCTGGAGCCTGCTTCAGATTCTGTGTCTGCCTCTCTCTCTGCTCCTCCCCCACTCACACTCTGTCTCCCTCTCAAAAATAAATAAACATTAAAAAATTAAAAAAAAAAAAGAAACAGATCTGGAAAGAGAAGGCAGCTGAGACGGAGCACAGGACAGTAGAAAGATTGCACATTGTCGTCAGGTAATGTTCATGGATCCCTGCAATGGTATGGCTGTTCCGTCTGTGTGGCTTTTCTGTGCTGCCTCAGTACAAAAGCATCTGACAACAGAATGTGAACAGCAAAGAGTTTTCTCTAGAAATCAAGAGAAATAAAAACTAAAGAGTGGTGAAGGCCAGGGAGAGGGCAGTGCATGAACACAAGCATGTGCTGTCTGTGAGCAGCAGCTTCCCAGGGCAGGAGTGGCAGGACAGGACAGCACAGCCACGCTGGACTGGGGCTGTCCAGGACAGATGCCTCCCATTGTTAGCAGGAGCGCTGCATTGATCAGTGCTGCCAAATGCTCACAGGGCCTGGAGGACCCCCCCCCCCCCCCCCACCGTGAGGACTGCCAGCTGCTATTGATTATCTGCTGAGTGGTCTTCCCAGTTGCAGAGCAAAAAAGAAGGTTGCCAGGAGGCTGAGGAAGGTGGCTTTCCTCTTCCATCCACAGTGGGCACAGCAGGCCTTTAACCAGAAATGCCTTAGGCTTAGGGGAGATGCAAATTCTTTGCTGGTTTCCTTACTTGCACTGCTCTGTGATCTGTTCCTGCTCAAAACTAATCTGGGAACTAATATTCACTTTTATTTGTATATTTGCCAGCCTGATCACACCCCAAAGGCTGGGGGAATCAGGACCCCCAAGATAAGAGTCCTTCTCCTTTCTTCTGGATTATATCCAGAGTGTCATTAAGGCCCTTGGCATCTTTTCCAAATCTTGCTTTTAGAAACAAGATGCACTTCAGCTAATTATTTTTACCTAATGAAAAATGTCTGCTTGAACTGGACTCATTTCCCCCAGGGGTACTGGTCTCTCTAGGAAATAACGGAAAACTTTGACATGTTTTTCCTTTCACCGGCTGGAAACATATTTATTTTGCAGTTGATACAAAAGGATCCTTTGTGACATTCTTGCTTGAGGACACATTTCCAGCTCTGTGTTATTAGCCATACCCTTTGGAGAATTAGTAATACACAGCTAGGAAGGGAATGAAAATACTGATTCAATAAGCTGAGCTCAGGAAACATGACCGAGTCAGAAATAAGAAGGAATGTGCAATGTCAGGTTCCGGACAAGATTAGAGAGAAAGACTGGCAAACTAGAGGGAAATCACACTTTGTCAGACCCAACCAAGTCTCTCATGTCCCCTTTGTATCTTCTGATGTCAGCACTGAGTCCCAAGAAATGAGGGACTCTGATGAGTATTGATGCATCAGTTCAGTTAAAGAATCCAGTGGCCTCGACTTCCAGTTCAAAGTGGCAATGAACAGCAGTTTCTCTATGGTTCTTTCAAACTTTGCATTATAAGACCCAAGAAAGAAATTTAGAGAAATACACAACACCAGAAAATTCAAATTTTGAATTTTGACAAACTATGAGGCATATTACACTAGTTAGTTTTTTTTAATGTTTATTTTTTATTTTGAGAGACAGACAGAGTGAGCAGGGAAGGGGCAGAGAGAAAGAAGGAGACAGAGAATCCCAAGCAGGCTCCATGCTGTCAGGACAGAGCCCAATGTGGGGCTCAATCTCATGAACCGTGAGATCATGATCTAAGCTGAAATCAAGAGTTGGACACTTAAGTGAGTCACCCAAGTGCCCCCTAAATTAGTTTTGAAAACAAAGCAAAAACAAGGACTTTGTTTCATTATACAGATATATCCTGAAGATAGGTAAGCAGACTCTCTGTACCACCCCCACTGTCTGTCTCTGGTCTCAGAATCAGAGTTTGTAACACATGGATATGGATTTTGAAGGAGCTTGAACACTCTTGTCCTTTCCACCCTTTTCCACCCTTTATGTGCCACTGCCCCTCCCCCCCCCCACACACACACCATGGTACTCAACTCTCCATAGTTAGCAGCTAATAGAAAATGACTCAGCACAAATGGGGGTGGTATTGGTTGGCCCAAAGACTTCCGGGAGGCACAGCCCCATTTGTATAGAAGCTTGTAACAAATGGGCTCACCCATGGTAGCCCACGGG
The DNA here is from genome assembly GCF_018350195.1 of Panthera tigris. Taxonomy (NCBI): domain Eukaryota; kingdom Metazoa; phylum Chordata; class Mammalia; order Carnivora; family Felidae; genus Panthera; species Panthera tigris. The sequence continues at coordinate 90,799,994 of NC_056662.1, read as the reverse complement.
TCTAGGGTGCCAGGGACCAAGGTGGTAACTGAAGACTTTGGTCCAGTATCACTAAAGTAGTGATACCAGGTCACTCTTTTATTGAGATTTAAAAATGTATCAACATGGGGGATGTAGTTTATGTATTTTCTTTTGTGTGTGGTGTGTGTGTTTTATATTTCTCAAGTTTTACCAGCAGAAGTTATCCTATCTTAATATCATGAATTAAGTAGCTTTCATCTTAGTATATGTTCCAGGATATTTTATATAGAGCATAGGAATTGCCTGTTCCTTGAAAAGGTTGAAAGGATAAAAGAATACAATTATCTGGGCTCAGTATTTTTGGGATATGGTTCTCAAACTTTAAACATTTGTTCTATAATTATCACTCATGTAATTCAAGTTTCTACTACTTCTTAGGTAATTATTATAATTTATACTTAAATATTACGATTCATCAGGATTTAAAATTTTATTGATGTAGACTTGATACACAACATGCCTTGCCTTGCTGAATTTTTTGGGAATAGTCCTTTGATTAATAGGCCCATCAGTACTGACACTCGTCTCTGATAAATATCCATTTGGTCCAAGTTAACATGTGGAAGGATCAGGATCTGGATCCAGATCTTACCTTCAAAGATACCTGCTGTCTTGAAATCCACTTGGTATAAATCTAGAGTCAGGTGACTGTTACTTTCAGTTCAAAAGGCAGCCAGAAAACTCCTTGCTTTTTATTGAAAGTTAATTCTTTATGGTTTCCTATTTCCTTGTCACTTCCAGGTGTTGGTTTTTCTGACATTACTTAGCCTGGGCATTCATGTATGAAGTGGCCCCACTAGACAGAAGGTAAGCTCTGAGACAACCAGTGGGGAGGTGGTAGAAGTGCCCCTGTCAACTCCCCAATCTCTGAATATCCAAGTGTCCCAGGCTTTAGCTCTCTCTTGCTCTCTCTCGCTCTCTCTTTGTTTCCTACTTATCCTCACTCCCAAGGTGATCTTGTTCAGACCCATGGCTTAAATGCCATTTGTATATCAGTGATTCTCAAATTTTTACCTCTCTCCCTTATACTCATACCTCTTATGCCCAATTACGTTCTTGACCTCTTCACTTTGATATCTAATAGATAACTCAAAATATGTTCAAAACTGAACATTTTTTACCAGTTTTATTAAGGGTGCTGGCCTCTTGTGAAGTTGAAAATCCTTCTATGACTTTTGACTCCCCCAGAACTTAACTACTTATAGCCTACTGTTGACTGACAGCCTCACCATTAACATAAACAACTAACACATATTTTGTATATTATATGTGTTATATATGATGTACTTACAATAAAGTAAGCAAGAGAGAAGAAAGTGCTATTGAGAAAATCACAAGGAAAATATGCTTATAATACTGTACTGTATTTATCAAAAAAAATCTACATGTAAGTGGACTCATGCTGGTCAAACCCATGTTGTTCAAGGGACAACTGTAGATATAAAAAGAAAGGGAGAGAGAGAAGGAAAAAAATGTGACTTTTTTTCCTTGTGATGGCAACTCTTAGGATTTACTCTCTCTTAACTTTTATATGCACATTCAGCAGTGTTGACTAAAGTCACCATGTTGTATATTACAACCCTAGTAACTTATTTATCTTGTATGCTTGTACTTTTGACCATCTTTCTCCAACTGAACTCTTGATTTCCTTTCCCCAAGTCTCCCCCTCCTCAAGTTTTCCCTACCTTGGTAAATGGCAATTCCATTTTAAGAATTGCTTAGTATAAAAATCTTGGAGTGGTACTTAACTCTGCTCTGTCTCTCCTACATATATCCAGTCCATTGGTAAATCAAGTTGGTTCTTCCTTCATGACATACCCAGAATGAGACACACTTCTCACTACCTCTATGTGGCAGCTCAAGCCACCATTATCTTTTAGATTATTGCAGTAATCTCCTGATAGTTCTCCTGGCTTCTACCCCTTCTTCTCAATCAATTTTCTACATAACAGCTGGAGGGATTAATTTTAAAACAAAGTCTGACAAAATCATTCCTCTGCCCCAAACCCACTAGTGGCTTCTCATCTCACTAAGAGTAAAGCCCAAACTCTTCACCCAGGTCCCCCCACCCCCAGCCTCTGGCCACATCTATGAATTCCTTTCCTCCCTCTGCTGCAGTCTCCCTGGTTTCCTTCCCCTTTGTCAGACAGCCAACCAGATTCCTATCTTGCGTATTTGCACTTGTTCTACCTATTTGGGAAATTTTCCCACCATAACCCCAGGGGTGACTTTTTTCATTCCCTTAGATAGCTCCACGTTTTTCACCTTCTCTGGAATGACTTTCCTAATCCCTCTGTGTGAAGTAGCACCCTCTCCCTGTCATCTTGTGCTCCCTCCACTCTCTGCCTTATTTTTCTGCATACCACCTAATACATGAGGCTTTAATTTACTTGGGTATTGTTTCTCTCTGAGGGACTTCACAAGAGCAGGGACTTTGTTATGTCACTGCTATATTTTCAGCACTACACTCAGTAGGAAGCTTCCAGTAAATATTTGTTGAATGAATGAATTAATTAATGGGGAATCTACAACTAGTTCTGTACTCTGGCCCTCATCCTGCAATAAGGAGGGCAGGCTCTTGGGCCAATGTGGGGTATCTGGCCCAATACCTGGCTATCTCCAACTCCCTTCCTTTATTCAAATCATGCCAACGCACCAGTTCTCAGTGTATCTCACTAAAGAGAGCCCTACTGTGCAGTGTTTACCCCTGCAGCTTGTCTTGGTGCTTGTGGAAAGAAGCCAAAATATTCATGGAGCTGGATGAGTTTTTCAAGTCACTGATTCCAGAATTCAAATACATACTTTTTATTGTTTTCCTGTAACTGAACTTAAGTTAGCTGTCAAGACTGTATTTCCACTAATGGTTGAAAACTTAATCTTGCCAATTCAAGGTAGCTCAGATACTTCTAGTTTTAAGGCAATTTGAGATTTTTATCCCCCCTTTTATTTTTGTCCTCCTCTTTGGGACAAGGTTGGGGGTAGGGAGGCTGAGCTACCTGCAGTCACTGTGGGGAGAGAAACTCTGCTTTGAAAGCATCTTCTCCCTTTGCTGGTCCATGCTCATTTCTACACATGTTCCTATCTTGCCCTCAGGCCATAGGTACCATGCATGTGGCATCTTCCTCAGTCTGAGCACAGACCCCTTTGGAACATAGCTGTCTCAGAATTTCTGCGGACGCTTGGGGACTCAGGAACGCTAGGCTGGAAATTAAAGATGTATCCTGGTTTTATGGAGCCTGCACTTTGTGTAATTTGCGGGGCCTCTTTTAAGAAAAAAAAACATACAAAATTAGAAACAAAAGTGACCTTTTCCGTAGAATGGGAGACCACAAGTTACACATTTAAAAAGCCAGCATATCATAGCCATCACAAAATCTAGAAAAATACTTTTAATTATTACTGTCAGCTCAGTAATACTTTTGTCTTATTTTTTGGCATATTTCTCAATTGTCTCTTTTATGACCATAACTTAGAATATTGTTTCTTTGAATAGAATAATAGGATAATTCAGTCTTTCCTCTTGTATGGTTGGTAAAACATGTGGCTTCACACATAGACACACTCTCTGTTGGTAGCTTTATTATAAGTTTGTGCCTTACCAACAAATATATTCTGATAAATTATATTTCGTATGATTCTCATTTAGAAACAAACAAACAAGTTGAGTTTGTTCCCAATAGGAGGGACCTTCCTTTTTGACGAGATGGTAAGGAGAACTAAATCCTCACTTCACATTTTTACACAACTATTGTTTGGAAGAATTTCCTACAGATTAATTTCTGGTCCCATACATTTCAGATACGTTTTCTTCTCCACTACCTGCATGTTTCCAGTAGTTCTGGGCACCAGAGGGCATATTCGCATTACACATTTTCTTAGGCACTGCATCTTCCTATCATGGTGCCAGATGAGATGGTACAGTTTAAGGTAATAGGAGTATTCTTGGAAACTATTGCTGCACCAGAATGGCTGTACAAGGAAGTGCCTACTAGCCATATAAGTATATCCAGACATAAGTATCTGGAATGTACTCTCAACACAGCTTTCTTTTTACAGATCCCAGTCTATGGCCATCCCCTCTAAGGGAATTATGATGGAGGGGCAGGTGGAGAAGAGAGATAGTGGTCTTAACTGATTGCAGTTAAGATATCTTACTTGCGAACACATTGTTGAACATGTCCAAGGATTTGTGAATGGGAGGTCCCTGAACCTAAGCTTCCTTTCCTTCATGGTAAATCCCCTTTGCTGGGAAGTGCTGATTGTGTGAGTTGTCCAAGGCACATCTACCCCAACCCCTCCATGGGACACCGTTTAGGAGCAATTTGCCATTTAGGAGCAATATGGGGTGAGGCTTGCATCTCCTGGGCTATACCCTGACAAGTGAATCCCAAGGACACATGCTCTGCTGTCATATTAGTCCTCAATATACATCTCAGATTCACATCACATGTGCAGCACCTGAAACTTGACACAAGGGCCTGAGTCCATTCTTAGTGACCCTGAGAGCAACCAGGTTCTCATGAAATCCCCTCTAGCTTTCCCTTGCTGTTGACTGATGGAACTCTCACCTCATCTGGAAAAGAAAATTTTTATTACATCAAAACATCAAAAATTGTATTACAGAGTTTTTTTTCAAACTCTATATTTTATGGTATATACTCTTTACCTTTGGTTCTCTAGGCATGTTTTTTTTTTTTTGAGCCATTTTTTTTAAGAATTCAAAATAAATACTCTTTCTCTCTCATGTACCCAGTTCTTCTAAATCAATAGTGCATTGACTTTTAAGACTATGTTCTTGGGCGCCTGGATGGCTTAGTGGGTTAAGTGTCCAACTCTTGATTTTGGCTCAGGTCATGATCTTATGGTTCATGAGTTCGAGCCTCACAGCAGGCTCTATGCTGACAGTGCTGAGTCTGCTTGGGATTTTCTCCCTCTCTCTCTGCCCCTCCTCTACTCACACTCTCTCTCTCTCTCTAAATAAATAAACTTAAATTTTTTTTTTAAAAAAAGACTATGCTCGTAATCAAATATTTGCAAGTCTGTTTAAGAATCCAAAAGTCAAGGGGCATCTGGGTGTCTCAGTCTGTTAAGTGTCCAACTCTTAATTTTGGCTCAGATCAAGATCTCACACTCTGACAGCACAGAGCCTACTTGGGATTCTCTCTCTCCCTCTCTCTCTCTTTCCCACCCCAACTCATACTCTTCCCTCTCTCTCAAAATAAATAAACATTAAAAAAAAGGAATCCAAAAGTCAAGAAAATGACTCTACATTATATATATGTTTGCTTCCTCTGAATGTTGTTTGAGAAAAAGGCTAAAGCCTAAAGCAAAGATGGTGGAGTATGGAACAGGGAAAAGCAACCTATTAATATCTCAACATATATTTCTGTTCTAGGAATTATTGGTTTGGGCTTCCAGGTACCAGAAAGATTAGCCAAAATAATTAGTCAAATGAAAGGGCTGTGATCTCAGTAAGGGTCTCATTGCACATAAATAGAAAAGAATTTAATAGAGGAAATTAGTTGCTTCCAAGTTTTTGGAAGGGTTAGAAAAGCAGATTCTAGGCTAGGTCTCTAGGAATGACTTTTAGAACAAAACTGACTGAAAGAACTGCTATCCGTGCTATGATTTGAAAGTTGGTGGATCAGGAAGCCACTGTACCCCATGCTGGCCCCAGGATCATATAGCATTCTGGTTCTAACTGGGGATCAAAAAGCTGCCACCAGCTATATATGCCAATTAGGCCACATCAACAGTATGAATGCTCATGTGCCACCATCTTCCTCCCTGAAGAAGTCAGTTCTAAATTCAGGTCTCAAATGAGTGCATCTGACCATCTTAGTTCAGGGAAGTGTGGGACAAAATTTTTAGCTTTTCAGCTTCTGTGGCAGAGGAAGGCACACCAGGAGGAGTTTGGAAGAGATGTTAGTGCCCTGATCTGCTATCCATCTGTTACAGCTGTGTACCATAACCCACCTCTGGGAACCTAAGACCAACTTCTCAGGACTAGCAGCTCCTCAGGACAAGCTCCCAAGACCAGTTTTCAGACCAGCTCCTGTTCCATCAAGGTGCTAGGCCACACATAAAAGGAACATCCCCCACAATGTAGTGTCTGTGAATTTGCATCCAAGATACCTGACTTAGCCACTCAACCTAGCAGCTTCTGCCACCCACATCTTTGCCTCATCTCTTCTGATTGGCATATAATCCATTTCATTTTGGCCCTTATCCCAGGTAAGCGTATATCTTCTTTTGCCTGATGGGATTCTACAGATGGCTTACACAGCCCTAAGACTGTCCATCCCCATGAGACGCCCTTGAATACGGGCATCTTCTTCCACTTTCATCCAATTTGTCTTAGTTTCTGGGGTGTGACTTGTTTACAGCCAAATCTTGATACTGAAAATGATCTAGTTTTACTTTTTCAACAACAAGCTTGGGGGAAAAAAATCTCATTTTTTTGTACAACTTTATAAAACAATGCTTTCCTAGAAGGGTCCTAACATCAATGATTGAAAAATTTGATTTCTTGAAGACACAACAAGAGAGATTCAGTCCTATTGTGGTTTGCACTGTGAGAATCTTACTTTTCTCAATAAATATGCATCTTGGCTATAAAATATTGTGTTGGATCATGACCCCATTAATTTCTGTAAATGAAATTTCAATTCAGTTTATTATATGATACTAAATGATGTCAGACCAACATTAAATAAGCCTGTGGAAACAATCATCCTTCAATCATGGAGAAATTGAAAGCCACATTATATTCATGACTGAGCATAAATAACATGTTTAGACTTAATTGTTTAGGAAAAATAGGTGCATAAATTAGCTCTTCCCTAATTTTAGTTTCATTTATCATGCCATTTTAATACCTCTTAATTTACTCATTCACAGAGTCAGTACAGAAAGGTATGAAAAACATTAATCTTCATCTCATAATAATTTTAGTAAAGGTCTCTTTACATTTACATGTCTAAGAAGGATTTTCCTTCCACTGTGACAATAAATTCAGCTCAGTATGTTGGTTGGACATGTGGTGGGAGAAATAGACAAAGGTTATTCCAATGCACATGGCTACCTGGGATCCTCCAACAGTGCCATCAGGTGTCCTTTCTGGGACATGATCTTATTTCTGTCACCCTGGCCCCAGTACCCTGGGAGAGGCTGCACTCATATGAACACATTTCACATCCGCCTTCTGACTTCCACATTGACCACACAGGAAACCCTCATGGCTATGCCTATGTATTGCACACTGATGCCTTCTGCACTCCTGCTATTGCTTAGATCAATCTGCCACTCTGCCTCTAGACCTCTTACCCTTGAGAGTGCCCTTAGGCAGGGTGTACCCTAGACTGTAGCAGTGCCCCTCAGAATGAGGGCAGTCTTACTTAATATGGATCTGTACTCTTGCCCACTTCTTCCCTTTTTGGCAGAGTGCCAAATCTTCACTGTATTTTTCTCCTTTTTCTGTCCATGTCCACATGTCCCTTGCATGTTCACAAGGACATGGAGCCAAGGTATTACAGGCAAGAAAATGCTAAAAGGATCTGTCTCCCAGACCAGGAATGAAGAATAGCAATCAAACATTCATACACTTATATACTTGGGAGCCTCTGTGCTCCTCTGAACCCATTCCTGCCTTCCAATACACACACACACACACACACACACACACACACACACACACACAGAGCCTGTGTAATGGCTGGTAATTCGAAGAAGGACACACATAAGCTATGGGAGGAAAAAATTTTGAGATCTTGTATACCACCGACCCCAGAGCAGAGCTGTTGGGTGACAATGGGAGAAGCTGCCTCTGAAGCTAGGGCAGAGATAACTTCAAATCTGCCATTTAAAATCAGTCTATTCCAATGCCGATGTTTACAGATGGCCTCACCATTACTTTCTTGCTACATTACTTTTGTTTGGTTTTGTTTTAAAGCTTTGTTTTTTGTTTTGTATGAAAGATAAATTTAAAAAACATAAAAGAAATCTCTCCACATTTCTTATATCTATCTCTTGAGCCCAAGATGTCACAGTCCTTACACAGTTTATCTCTTCAGTCCAGCAGAGTAACAGATACCTTTTAAAAACATATATTATGGAATATTCCAGACACATAGAGAAGCATAAAGACTGATATAGCAAACAGATAAGTACCTACCATCTATTTCACTTCAGATATAAAATATTATCAACACATTTGGAGGAGGAGCCAAGATGGTGGAACAGCATGGAAGTTTTTTTGCATCTCGCATCCATGAAATACAGCCAGATAAACACTAAACTATCCTGCACACCTAGAAAACTGATTTGAGGATTCACACAACGATCTGCACAACCTGAACCACAGAACTCAGCAGGTACATGGCACAGAGAGGTGAACTGGGGAGACAGAAGTCGCGAAGGGCAGAGAGCTGTTTTTGCTTGTGGAGAGAGGATGGAGATGGGGCGAGAGTACGGGAAAAGCACCCTCCCAAAAGCAGCTGGAGAGAAAGTGCAAAACTGGAAACAACTGCCAGGACTGAAAAAAAAAAAAAGGGGGGGAGAAAGGAGAAAAGAAATGGTTTAATTCCATTAAGACTCTATAAACAGAGCGAGAGCAGAGTCTGAAATCCCACAGCTCCATACCTGGTGGTGCTCTCATGGGAAAGGCAAATCCCCAGGAGCAGGGTGAGGTCTAGGGGGTCCTCAGGCCACATGGGAAGAAGCGGTTCCCCTGCTGGGAAGACATTTGGTAGAGTCCATGTGGCCATGACAGCAGACCCCAGAGGTCCCAGAAGACCCCAGAGAACAACCACATTCATTGGTGCTGGAACAAGGTTGTTAAGGGTGAAGCCTGGTGGCAGTTGTGTGTTGTGATTTTCCATAATTCCTGAAACGTTTCTGCTACATGATCGCGTGAACTTTTTCTGGGGCAGGTTGGCACCCAGCCACTGTCTCTGGGCATCGGCAGCAGCATGGTCTTGCAAATGTTCCTGGATGTGGCTGGCACTCAGTCATTGCTCGGTGAGACCCTTCTGCAGAGAGTCAGAACGGGTCAAAACTGCAGTCTCTCAGAAGTGAGGGGTTGGGAAACACAGCCTCATCTGAGATAAAATTCAGGAGGGAGGTGCTGCCTGGCAACCTGAGAGCCTGGTCACAGACAGTGTAAAAGCGGGGAGTGGACAGAAGCTGGAGACAAAGGACGGCTGTGTGATTGCTGATTAGGGAGAACAGAGTTCCTATTACTAGACACTGGGTAGCTGGTTGACATCATTTTCACCCCTCCTACGCTTGCCCATACATACATACAAGGCGCCACAACAATCCACCCCAGTAAGCTAAGCAGCGCCATCTAGTGGAGAATGGAGCTGTTACACTAAGCCCCACCCAACTGGGCCAACCTTGCTCTTCAGGAACACCTCACTGCTTAGCTTCCGGACTATAAAGTTCTTCACAGTTTGACTTCTAGGGGAAAACGATGTGATTTCAATTGTATTTCAGTCTGTTCACTGGTCCATCTATTCAATTTTCTTTTCTTTTTCTTGAATACAGAAAAAGAAAATTTTATTTTTATTTTCAATTTTTATTAAAAATATTTTTCTTTATTTTTTTCTACTATAGTTTTTACTTTTTTGTAAAATTTTCAAATTCTATTTTACTTTAATCATTTCACTTTATTCTATATCATTGTATTCATTTTTTCAAATTTTCAAAAGTTTTCCTTTTTTTTTTCTTCTTTTTTTCCCCCCCTTTTTTCTCTAACCTATCAAGGTCCTTTCAACAACCAGATGAAAACACACCTAGGATCTATCATCATTTATTTGATTTTATTTTGCGTTGTTCTTAATTTTTTAAGTTTAATTTTTTTAGCTTATTAATTCCTTTTCTTCCTTCAAAATGATGAAATGATGGAATTCACCCCAAAAGAAAAAGCAGGAAGAAATGACAGCCAGGGACTCAACACAGATACAAGCAAGATAACTGAACCAGAATTTAGAATCACGATAATAAGAACACTAGCTGGGGTTGAAAATAGATTAGAATACCTTTCTGTGGAGATAAAAGAAGTAAAACTAGTCAGCATGAAATAAAAAATGCTATAACTGAGCTGCAATCTCAAATGAATGCCACGGCGGCAAGTTTGGATGAGGCAGAGCAGGGAATCAGCTATATAGAGGACAAACTTATGGAGAATAATGAAGCAGAAAAAAAAAAAAGAAGACTAAGGCAAAAGAGTGCCATTTAAATTAGAGAAATCAGTGGCTCATTAAAAGGAACATCAGAAACATAGGGGTCCCAGAAGATGAAGAGAGAGAAAAGGGGGTAGAAGTTTTCCAACTCATAGTGGAAAACTTTCCTAACTTGGGGAAAGACACAGACATCAAAATCAAGGAAACACATGGCACAAAAACAGACACTCAGATCAGTGGAACAGAATAGAGAATCCAGAAATGGACCCAAAAATGTATGGCCAACTAATCTTTGATAAAGCAGGAGAGAAGATCCAATGGAATAAAGACAGTCTCTTCAGCAAGTGGTGCTGGGAAAACGGGACAGTAACATGCAGAAAAATGAACCTGGACCACTTTCTTACACAATACACAAAAATAAACTCAAAAGGGATGAAAGACCTAAATGTAAGAGAGGAAGCCATCAAAACCCTTGAGGAGAAAGCAGGCATAAACCTCTTTGACCTTGGCCACAGCATCTTCTTACTCAACACGTCTCCAGAGGCAAGGGAACAAAAGCAAAAATGAACTATTGGGACCTCATCAAAATAAAATCTTCTGCACAGTGAAGGAAACACTCAGCAAAAGTAAAAGGCAACTGATGGAATGGGAGAAGATATTTGCAAACAACATATCATTTAAAGGGTTAGTATCCAAAATCTATACAGAACTTATCAAACTCAACAGCCGAAAAACAAATAATCCAGTGAAGAAATGGGCAAAATAAACGGGCATTTTGCACTGCTGGTGGGAATGCAAACTGGTGCAGCCACTCTGGAAAACAATATGGAGGTTCTTCAAAAAATTAAAACTACCCTACTACCCAACAATTGCACTACTAGGTTTTTATCCAAGAGATATAGGTATGCTGTTTCGAAGGGGCACATGCACCCCAATGTTTATAGCAGCAGTATCCACAATAATCAAGAATGGAAAGAGCCCAAATGTCCATCAATGGATGAATGGATAAAGAAGATGTGGCATATATATATATATATACACAATGGAGTATTACTCAGCAATCAAAAAGAATGAAATCTTGCCGTTTGCAACTACGTGGATGGAACTAGAGGATATTATGCTAAACGAAATTAGTCAGTCAGAGAAAGACAAATATCATATGACTTCATTCATATGAGGACTTTAAGACACAGAACAGATGAACACAAGGGAAGGGTAGCAAAAATAATATAAAAAAAAGGGAGGGGGACAAAACATAAGAGACTCTTAAATATGGAGAACAAACAGAGGGTTACTGGAGGGGTTGTGGGAGGAGGGATGGGATAAATGGGTAAGGGGCATTAAGGAATCTACTTCTGAAATCATTGTTGCACTATATGCTAGCTAACTTGGATGTAAATTAAAAAAATAAATTAAATTAAAAAAATATTATCAACACATTTGAATATCCTTATATCCTTCTTTATTCAATTTTCCTCTCCCCAAGAGGAAAGTACTATTCTCATTTTAATTTTTTATTTTAGAGAGAGAGAGAGTGTAAGCAGGGGAGAGGGGCAGAGGGAAAGAGAGAGAGAATCTTAAGCAAGCTCCATGCTCAATGCAGAGACTGACAGAGGGCTCAATCCCACAACCTTGGGATCATGACCTGAGCCAAAATCAAGAGTCAGACACTTAACCGACTGAGCCATCCAGGCGCCCCTGCTATTCTGGTTTTAGTGACACACGTTTCTTTTCTTATGTTCCTTGATCTACTTACTTTCAGATAAATTCAGAAAAAGTTAGGATTGTTTCATGGCCCCCCCTTTCCCCGTGGTGCCTGGTTTCAGTGTAGATCTGTATAATGTCAAGGAATGAGGTGTATGGTTTTGATTTGCAGTGAAATACCTGGCTTCTAAGGTGTTTCACCTTTTTCTCACACCTGGCCACCTCCTGTGAAGGAGCTCCTTGAGATTCCTATATCCCCTACCAGCCCCAGCCAGTTTAAGGTGCGCCCTCTGCTGGCACCGCAGGCCCCAGGGCTTCCCACCATTCCTCACTGAAAACAAGAACTTCTCTTGGGGATGCACAATGCTCTGGAGGCCAATACTCCAGTTCAACCAGAGTTTCAAAAACTGTGCTTTGCAATTTCATCTGGAGAAACATTTGCTTCAATAAAAATATACGAAAGGCCCTCATTTATTTAATTGGCATCCATTCTTGGACACGTATATACTTCAGTTGCCATCTCTGTACATACAACTTGGTCCACAGTATAAATTCCTACTTAAAACATTTCAAGATTAAAGAAGATACACGTTTCAAAGAATTTTGGTACATATTATCAAACTACTCCCTGAAAAAAATTGTGCCTATGCACGTAATCAATGTTTGAGGACAGCTAAGGATTTTTTTAAAATATAGTTTATTGTCCAGTTAGCTAACATAAGCGTATATAGTGTGCTCTTGGCTTCAGGAGTAGCTTCCCATGATTCATCGCTTACATACAACACCCAGTACACGTCCCAATAAGTGTCCTCCTCAATGCCCATCACCCATTTTTCCTTCCCCGCCAGCCCCCCATCAACCCTTTCAATTTGTTCTCTGTATTTGAGTCTCTTATGGTTTGCCTCCCTGTCTGTTTGAAACTATTTTTCCCCTTCTCTTCCCCCAAGGTCTTCTGTTAAGTTTCACATATGAGTAAAACCATATGATATCTATTTCACTAGACATAACATCAGTTCCATCCACATTGTTGCAAATGGCTAGATTTCATTCCTTCTCATTGCTAAGTAGTATTCCATTGTATATATAAACCACATCTTCTTTATCCATTCATCAGTTGATGAACACTTGGGCTCTTTCAATAATTGGCTATTGCTGATAGCACTGCTATAAATATTGGGATGCCTGTGCCCCTTCAAACGAGCACTCCTGTATCCTTTGGATAAATACCTAGTAGTGCAATTCCTGGGTCGTAGGGTAATTCTATTTTTAATTTTTTGAGGAACCTCCACACTTTTTTCCAGAGCAGCTGCACCAGTGTACATTCCCACCAACGGTGCAAGAGGGTTCATGTTTCTCCACATCCTCACCAACATCTGTTGTGTCCTGAGTTGTTCATTTTAGCCACTCTGACCAGTGTGAGGTAGTATCCCAGAATGATTTTGATTTGTATTTCCCTGATGATGAGCAATGTCGAGCATCTTTTCATGTGTCTGTTGGCCATCTGGATGTCTTCTTTGGAAAAATGTCTATTCATGTCTTCGAGGGCAGCTAAGGATTATGTCTTTCAGGTTGTACACTTTGCTATACATCTATTAACTTCAACTTATTGATCACGTGATTAAAATTCTCTTAATACAAAGTTTTATCTATTTGGTTTACTAGATTGATTGGTGGTATGTCAAAATATCCCACTATTGTCTTACAGCTTATGTTTATCTTAATAACAGTGTATGCTATTTGCACAGCAAGTATAATGATTGTTACACCTTAATTTGGCCTATACATGTTATTAATATTAAATGTACCTAAATTATGTATTTCATTTAATGTGTTTGGACTTGAATTCCTGTCATATATGTGTGTGTGTGTGTGTGTATATATATATATATATATATATATATATATATATATGTGTGTGTGTGTGTGTATGTATATATATATATAATAAATATGTTCATACACATACACATATACAAATTCAGTAAATGTTGAGGAAATGAATAACAATACTAGCTGAGCCCCTGGCATGAGGTGCATTGAATATAAATCCTGCCTGCCTTTTGGGGAGCCCTTTCCATCAAGAGACTGGGCTGTTCCCTCTCATAATTGGCTCTTTGAAAAAATCACCCTCATTTCAAATTTGATTTCCTAATCTTCAAATGAATGATTCCTCTTCCCTCATATTCTTTTATCCTAGTAATTATACCCATTTATCTGATCAAAGGGTGAGACATGGCTAATCTCCCCTTGCTTTCCCAACCTGAAATCTGAGGCCTTGGTGGCTGCCAAGAAAGCAGAAGAAAGTCCATGTAGTGGTGGGTCTTATAATTTACTGTGCTTAAGAACAACCTGAGGAGGCTTGTTAAAATTCAGAATCTTGGGCTGCTCTGTTGCAGATTCTGGTTCAGTAGGCTGAGTTGGACCTTGAAATCTGTACTTTAAAAGACCTCCAGGTTATTTCAATACAAGTGGCCTTTAGATGACACATTGAGAAGCACCATCCATAGGAACCAACCTCCTATGGGGATTGTGAGGGTGCCAAACTTGGCAGTTCAGTGCAGGATGACTTCCCCTGCACTGATATCTCAAAGAGCCTACATTTATAAATTTACAAGGGCAACCTCAATCTGCAAAAAAGAAAATTATTTTCTGAAAAGCTGATTAGGAGTCCTAGCATGTGCCTTTTGTCAGACACCAATGACTATAGGTATCTGCTCATCCCCATTAGCCATCTCTGGCCCAGGGTGTGTCCCTTCAGTGTGCCTGCATGGGATATTCATTTCAAAGGAATTTGGCTCTGCAGCAGAAATTTCTAAAATACAAGATACTGAAACCAACCTGTAAGTTTGGGCTTTCGAGTTGTTCTAAAGCTATGTGCCACCTTAGAGATGAGTGGCCAATTGAACATTCAAACCTGGTTGGAGGAGTGGGGAGATGAAAGAGGAGCAGAGAAACAAGTCAGGGAAGTCTCCCCGTTGCCTATGTTTGGCACCTGGGTGGAGGGTGGGGTTACCTACACATCTGGAGAAGGAAAGAAAGAGATCCATAATTACAAAGCAGTTGAGACTGAATGGTGAATCCTGTGGAAGTTCTCTGATGCCCACTTCCACCCCCCAGGCATCCTCTGTACCACATAGTGAAAGTTTAGTATCACAGAGACAGAGGTCTTACTTTTACAGAGATCATACATCATACCTATTCACAGGCACTAGTTTTGAAAGACTGCAGTGTTTACATGTTTTTGGAATTAGTTGTCCACATTGAAAGGCTGAGATTTCACATAAAAAATTTTTTTTCACAGGTTTCTGTAAAATGGGAAGATCTCACCACACTGGGTCTTAATCCTCCTCTGGCAATCTCAATGGGGCTAAAGAGGTTAAGGGAAGCAAGAGAGGCTTGTCAGGGTAACAAGGTCCCCACCCACTCCATCTGGATTCCCCAGCCATTGCTTTACCTACCAGTCTCTCTCTCTCTTTTTTTTAAAGTTTATTTATTTATTTTGAGAGAGAGGGAGTGTGCAGAGTGAGCTGGGGAGGGAGGGAGGGAGGGAGGGAGAAAGAGAGAGAGAGAGAGAGAGAGAGAGAGAGAGAGAGAGAGAGAGAGAGAGAACCTCAAGCAGGCCCCATGTGGTCAGCACTGAGCCCGACATAGGGCTCAAACACACAAACCACGAGATCGTGACCCAAGTTGAAATCAAGAGTTAGACACTTAACCGACTGAGCCACTCAGGCACTCCCCTACAAGTTCCTTTTGGCCTTACACATGATACTTAAAAGCTGCCTCTTACATAGGCTGATTTTCTCTTCACAAGTCATCTGAGAGGATATGAATTACACTCTCTTATGATGAGGTTCCTGTCTTCTAGCCACTGCCACTGTGGGAAAGACCAGGGGACTAATGGTATCCCCAGGTCAGCCCTTACCCTAGCATCATGCCCATCAATCCCCTCCCACTGCTCCAGTAATGATCTATAGCTTAGACCTCCAGCAAGGGTGACCGACTCATCCTGGTTTGCCTAAGACATTCCCCATTTTTGCACTGAAAGTCCTGCTTCCTGAAAAACTCCTCAGTCCTGGGGAAACTGAGATAATTGGTCAACCTATCTCCAGCAGACCAAAAAGACTTTGGAATTTGGGACTGTGGGCACCAGAAGCACACCCTTGGGATCCTCTTGCCCTAGCTTTGGAAAGCTTAAAGGGTTGTAGGAGAAGAAATAAGCAACCTATCATAAGAACTTGTATATGCAGGCAGGGGAGAAGTGGTTTAGGATGTACTGTCTCTAGGAGGGGAAAAATTAGACAAATTAGACTGCTTATTATCCCTTCTTCATATATTTAATGCAGCTGGACAAGGAATTAATGGCTGGGATGGCCAACCATCTAACTTGACCTGGGATTGTCTGTGTCTGCCTCCTGCCTAGCTGGACACTCACTGTCTATCTGGCCTCCTGTACCCAAGGGAGGTGGCTTCTCCTGTAATCATAGGACTGTAAACAGAGATTTTAAAATCATTAAAATTCTCTGGGATCAAGACTCGCTTCATCACACTTACAGCATCACACTTAGACATTTGCCATTCAAGGGTTTTTCAGGTCTATTGTTTATGAAAAGTGGAGGTTGGCCTTTACCAGCTTATATGATCCAGTCAGTCATGGAGTTAGGCATAATACAAACCCAGACTGTGCCCACCTATGGCTTTTTTTTAAATGTTCTTATTTTTTTGTCAGTCATAAAATTAATATGCTTTTTATGGAAAGTGTAAAAGATACAGACAAGTATGAGAAAAATAATCTATTACTCCCCATATAAACTCATTTTTACTGATTAAAAAAAATTTTTTTAATGTTTATTTATTTTTGACAGAGAGAGGGACAGAGCATGAGTGGGGGGGGCAGAGAGAGAGGGAGACACAGAATTTGAAGCAGGCTCCAGGCTCTGAGCTGTCAGCACAGAGCCCGACGTAGGGCTCGAACCCACAGACCGCGAGATCATGACTTGAGCTGAAGTCGGATGCTCAACCAACTGAGCCACATTTTTACTGATTTTATAGACATACAATTTGTATTGTTCTTTCACTTAGTGTCATTTCATAAGCAAAGAGGACATTAATAATTATTTAACGGCTGAGAGAACATAGGCACAGACCCAATGCAGGTGAAACTAATGCTTAGCTGGCTCTGGGGTAGGAGTAGGGTCTTGGAGCCCTCTGCCATGCTTTTGCCCTTAGTTGCTACATCGTAGGAAGGTTTGGGGGATATGGAGGGGTTCCAGAGCAGACAGTAGAATAAAGGTACACTCGGGCTCTGGATAGTAACTATTAACAAATATGTAAGTATTTCTTGTGTGCATAGGCTATTGACAATGACCAGTAGCTTTAAAAATCTTTGTCAGCATCAAATATGCATAGAGATATATTACAGATATAGATGTGTGTGTGTGTTTATGTGTAATACATGTGTATAGTTTTAAATTAAAAATTAAATGCTACTAAATGGCTACTAGGAGCTACCACTCAACCGTTTTTTTTTCTTTTATTCTGGTATTTATTTCTATATTTCAAACATATACACTCATCCACATGCACACCCCACCTGTACTAACAGCAAGTCAATACATATCTAAACATACACACATATATACATATATAAGATATATACATATGTATATGTGTGTAGAAATTATTTACTGACTTTCTATTATTGCAGGTAAAGTTATTTGTTGTCCTCTGGTTATTTGTGTGTTCCTTTTTTTTCCCCACTCTTCCATCCTCTGAATATGGTTATATAACAGTTCTGAGGTCAATCTGGATTCAGTGGTTTTTATCATTTCGACTATGCATTTATTGTTCACTGCTGAGCCAAATGGAGTGTTGTGATTTTATCTCCTTTCTTAGACAGGTGGGTTTGAGCCTGACAGACTGAGTTTGAGTCCCACTCTGGTGCCCTAGACAAATCACCACTCTTATTTTTTCCTAATATAATGGAGATATCAATGATACCAACTTGTAATGGTGGCTGTAAAAATTAAGGGAGTAATTACGTATAAAAGGACTTAGAATATTAACTGACATATCAGCAGTACTAAGTATATAGCTATAATTATTGTTCAACTTTGTCTTTACTTTGGAGTTCATAGTGTCTCATTAAAATTTTGGTTCATTTTCTTTGAATCTCTTAGTCTTTTCAAACTTAGTCTTTTCAATAGTTCTATAAAACATCTCTTAATAAATTTTCACACATTCTAACCTATCAGGTAGCCTCTGCGGGTTGGAGGATTTATGAGGAGTGGTGGGGACTATGGTAAACCAAAGGATATATTCATCAAGAGCTCCTCTGTCTACCTGGTTTTGTTAAGACAGGTTTCATTTTCAACCTGCTGCACAGTTCTCTCTGGAGCTTCCCTGGCTTCCATCTTGGATTTACCTTGCTTCCCTCTTGTTTGAGATACTTGCTTAGTGAGCCTTTGCCTTTCCTCTTTCTCACTGTAACTTCTCACTTTGGTAAAAAAAAAAACATACTTCTTCAGTTTCTTAAGATTTGAGTAAGGGTAAATGCAGACATATTTTTTGAGATTTTGCTTGCCAAAATATGCCCTTAGTTTATTCTTCTACTTCATTGAGAGTTGGCTGGATAGGGAACTCTAGGTTGAAAATCATTTTCCTTCAGATTTTTTTTCTCCTTCAGATTTTTAAAAGCATTTTTGTTTCCTAGCCTCCACTGTTGCAGTTGAGAAAGCCTTCTGCCATTCTCATTTCAGTCCTTTGTCTGAAACCTGAGTCTCTTGTCTGGAAGCATTATAATTGTCTCTGGATCTCCAGAGTTCTGAACTTTCATGATTATGTTGGTGTGTTTTCCCCCTATACATTGCGCTGGACACTGGTTAGACTGTGCAATCTGGAAATAAATATCTTTTGGTTCTGAAAATGTCTCTGCATTTTTTCCTCCTGATTATTTTCTTTCCCAGCGGTTTATTATTCTCCCTTTTGGAAACTTCCATTAGTTGGAAGTTGGCCATCCCAAATAGATTCTCTGATCTTATTCTCATTTTTGTCTTTTTTTTTCTACTTGCCAGGAGATAGCCTCATTTTGTCTCCCAAACCTTTTATTGAAAATTTTTTAGCTATCAGAGTTTTAATTTCCAAGATGATACACCACTAATTAGCAGCATATTTCACCTTATGAATAGAATATAATTTACTCAAATCTTCTGATATTGGACACTTAGATGGCTTACTTTTTTAATATATAAATAATGATGTAGTAAACATACCTGTGCATATATATGTAACCACATTCTCTGATGGATTCAATACAATTTTCCAAGACAAAGAAAATGAATATTTTAAAGTTTCTAATACATATCATATTACCAAATTGCTTCCTAGCAGTTTTTGTGCATCTAATGACCACACAGATAGCAGTATTATCATTTAATATTTAAAATTTAAACATTGATGTTTTATTTCAGTTTATTTTATTGATAGTGAAATTAAACTGTTTCTTGGGTTTATTGTGTTTTTATCCTTTTCTATTTATTTATTGCATTTTTAGATTTTTTAATGGATTTTTTTAGCTGTCACATGTTAAGCATATTAATATTTTGTTGGAAATACTAGGAAGTAATTTTAGGTAATGTATTTCATTTTGATATTGTTATAATTGCCAAAAATTTAATTTTGTAAAATCAAATTTATCAATATTTTTCTCCGCTATATAAAAACAGTTGACAAAACCAAATAACAGAGACAATGAGGGAAGATTAGTTACCATAAGAGCATACTAAATATTATAAAGTAATATGTCTTGAAAGCATGTTCAAAGCAATAAGGGAAACTCTGTAATACCATTGGAAAATCTAGTAGAACGTAAGAAATCCAAAGATTTCTAGAAAAGACAAGTAGTTAATAAGCATCTGAAATAAATGTTCAACCTCATTAGTATTCTAAAAAAAGCAAATTAAAACACAACACTAATTTTTGCATGAAATTAGGAAAGATTTAAAATACAATAATAATGAGGAGGAGCCAAGATGGCAGAAGAGCAAGGAAGTTTTTTGTGTGTCTCTCGTCCATGAAATACAGCCAGACCAAAACTAAACCATCCTGCACACCTAGAAAACTGATCTGAGGATTAACACAACAATCTGCACAACTTGAACCACAGACTTCAGCAGTTACGTTGCGCTGAGAGGTGAACTTGGGGAATGAGAAGCTTCGGGAAGGGACATGCTTTTGCAGGCAGAGAGAGGACAGAGACGGGGGGCAGGGAGAGCATACTGGAAAAGCGCCCCTCCCCAAAAGCAGTTGGAGAGAAAGTGAAAAATTGGAAACAGCCACAGGGACTAAACTAAAAAGGGAGAAAGGAGAAAGGAGAGGGTTTAAATTCCATTAAGACTGTAAACAAGGGGAGCTCAAAGTCTGCAACTCCGCAGCTCCATACCTGGCGGTGCTCTGGTACGAAGGGCGAATCCCCAGGAAAAGAGTGGGGTCCGGAGGTTCTCGGGCCACATGGGAAAAAGCGGTCCACTGCTGGAAGAACATTTGGTAGAGACTGTTGAAGCCACCTGGTCTCAGTAGACCACAGAGAACAGCCACATTCGCTGGTGCTGGAACAAGGCTGTTAAGGGTGAAATCTGGTGCCAGATGTGTGTTGTGATTTTCCATAATCCCTGAAAAGCTGCTCCTACACTATCTCAAGAATTTTTTCTGGGGCGGGCTGGCACCTGGCCACAGTCTCGGGGCACCGGCAGCAGCAGGGTTCCAGCAGGTGTTCCTGGGTGCAGCCGACATTCGGCCATTGCTCATTTGGCCATTGCTCGGTGAGACCCTCCTGCAGAGGGGCAGAACGGGTCAAAGCCGCAATCCTTCAGAAGTAAGGGGCTGGGGAAAACAGCCGCATCTGAGAAAAAACTCTGGAGAGAGGTACTGCCTGGGGCCTGGTCACGAACAGTGAAAAAGCGGGGAGTGGATGAAGCTGAAGACAGAGGACGGGTACGTGATTGCTGATCCAGGAGAACAGAGTTCCCATACTAGAGACTGGGTAGCTAGGTGCCGCCATTTTCACTGCTCCCGTGCACGCGCATACGCACCTACGAACACCAAACACTCCACCCCCGTAGGCTAGCAGCTCCATCTAGTGGAGAGCTGAGCCATTACACTGAGCCCCGCCCTACTGGGCCAACCTCGCTCTTGAAGAACAAAAGTCTCACCGCCTATTTAGTTTATGGACTATAAAGGCCTTCATAGTCTGACTTCTATGGGAAAGCGAAGTAATTTCAGTCTCATTTCAATCTGTTAGCAGATCCATCTATTCAATTTCATTCCTCTTTTTTTTTCTTTTTCACTTCTTTCCTTTTTCTTGAATACAGAAAGAGAAAAAATTCATTTTTATTTTCAATTTTTATTCAAAATATTTTTCTTTAATTTTTTTACCATACTTTTTATTTTTGTGTAAATGTTTTCAATTTATATTTTACTTCCATCATTTTATTTTAGTCTACTCCAGTGTATTCACTTTTTCAAAATTTCAAACGATTTCCTTTTTTTTCCTCTTTTTTCTCTTTTTCATTTCTTTTCTATGTGAGCAAATTCCTAGAAACAAATTTCCTAACCTGGGGAAAGACACAGACATCAAATTCCAGGAAGCACAGAGGACTCCCATTAGATTCAAAAAAACCGACCATTGACAAGGCATATCATAGTCAAATTCACAAAACACTCAGACAAGGAGAGAACCATGAAAGCAGCAAGGGAAAAAAAGTCCCTAACCTACAAGGGAAGACAGATCAGGTTTGCAGCAGACCTATCCACAGAAACTTGGCAAGTCAGAAAGGAGTAGCAGGATATATTTGATGTGCTGAATCAGAAAAATATGCAGTCAAGAATTCTTTATCCAGCAAGGCTGTCATTCAAAATAGAAGGAGAGATAAAAAGTTTCCAGACAAACAAAAATTAAAGGAGTTTGTGACCACTAAAGCAGCCCTGCAAGAAATTTTAAGGGGGACTCTCTGAGCAGAGAAAAGATGAAAAAAAAAAAAAAAAGAAAGAAAAAAATATATATATAAATACCAAAAGCAACAAAGATTAGAAAGGACCAGAGAACACTACCAGAAACTCCAACTCTACAACCATCATAATGGCAATAAATTCATATCTTTCAGTACTCACTCTAAACATCAATGGACTCAATGCTCCAATCAAAAGAAATAGGGTAACAGAATGGATAAGAAAACAAGATCTATCTATATGCTGTTTACAAGAGACCCACTTTAGACCTATAGACACCTTCAGATTGAAAATAAGGGGATAGAGAACCATCTATCATGCTAATGGTCAACAAAAGAAAGCTGGAGTAGCCATACTTATATCAGAAAATCTAGACGTTAAAAAAAAGACTGTATCAAGAGATGCAGAAGGGCATTATATCATAATCAAGGGGTCTATCCACCAAGAAGACCTAACATTGTACACATTTATGCGCCAAATGTGTAAGCACCCAAATGTATAAGTCAATTAATCACAAACATAAAGAAACTCATTGATAGTAATACCATAATAGTAGGAGACTTCAACACCACACTCACAGCAATGCACAGATCATCTGATCAAAAAATCAACAAGGAAACAATGGCTTTGAATGACACACTGGACCAGATGGACTTAACAGATATATTCAGAACATTTCATCCTAAAGCAGCAGAATATACATTCTTCTCCAGTGCTCATGGAACATTCTCCAGAATAGACCATATACTGGGACACAAATCAGTCCTAAGTAGGTACAAAAAGATCAAGATCATACTGTGCATATTTTCAGACCACAACACTATGAAACTCAAACTCAAACACAAGACAAAAATTTGGAAAGGTAACAAATACTTGGAGACTGAAGAACATCCTACTAAAGAATGAATGGCTAACCAAGCAGTTAAAGAGGAAATTAAAAATTAAAAGTAGATGGAAGTCAATGAAAATGATAACACCACAACCCAAAACCTCTGGGATGCAGCAAAGGCAGTCATAAGAGGAGAGAATATAGCAATCCAGGCCTTCCTAAAGAAGGAAGAAAGACCTCAGATACACAACCTAACCTTACACCTTAAAGAGCTGAAAAAGAACAGCAAATAAAACCCAAAACCAGCAGAAGACAGGAAATAATAAAGATTAGGGCAGAAACCAATGCTATTGAAAACAAAAAAACAAAAACAAAACAAAACAAAAAACAGTAGAACAGATCAATGAAACCAGAAGCTGGTTCTTTGAAAGAATTAACAAAATTGATAAACCACTAGCCAGTTTGATCAAGAACAAAAAGGAAAAGACCCAAATTAATAAAATCAAGAATGAAAGAGAAATCACAACCAACACAGCAGAAATAAAAATAACAAGAGAATATTATGAGCAATTATATGCCAATAAAATGGGTAATCTGGAAGAAATGGACAAATTCCTAGAAACATATACACTACCAAAACTGAAACAGGAAGAAATCGACAATTTGAACAGACCCATAACCATTAAGGAAATCGAATTAGTAATCAAAAATCTGCTAAAAAACAAGAGTCCAGGGCCAGATGGCTTTCCAGGGGGATTCTACTAAACATGTAAGGAAAGGTTAACCCCTATTCTCTTGAAGCTGTTCCAAAAAATAGAAATGGAAGGACAACTTCCAAACTCTTTCTAGGAAGCCAGCATCACTTTGATTCTGATACTAGACAGATACCCCACTAAAAAGGAGAACTATAGACCAATTTCCCTGATGAACAAGGATGCAAAAATCCTCAACAAGATATTAGTCAACCAGATCCAACAATACATTAAAAAAATTATTCACCACTACCAAGTGGGATTTATACCTGGGATGTAGGGCTGGTTCAATATCTGCAAAACAATCCACGTGATTCATCACATCAATAAAAGAAAGGACAAAAACCATTCGATCCTCTCAATAGATGCAGAGAAAGCATTTGACAAAATACAGCATCCTTTCTTGGTAAAAACCCTCAAGAGGTAGAAGAAGCATACCTCGAGATCATCCTCAACGGGGAAAAACTGAGATCATTCCCCCTAAGGTCAGGAACAAGACAGGGATGTCCACTCTCACCACTGCTTTTCAACATAGTATTGGAAGTCTTAGCCTCAGCAATCAGACAACACAAAGAAATAAAAGACATCCAAATCAGCCAGGAGGAGGTCAAACTTTCCCTCTTCGCAGATGACATAATACTCTATATGGAAAACCCAAAAGATTCCACCAAAAAACTGCTGGATTTGATTCACGAATTCAGCAAAGTTGCAGGATATAAAATCAACACACAGAAATCAGTTGCATTCTTATACACCAACAATGAAGTGACAGAAAGAGAAATCAAGGAATCAATCCCATTTACAGTCACACTAAAATCCATAAAATACCCAGGAGTAAATCTAACCAAAGAGGTGAAAAATCTATACACTGAAAACTATAGAAAGCTTATGAAAGAATTTGAAGAAGACACACACACACAAAAAAAAAAAAAAAAAAAAAAAAAGGAAAAATATTCCATGCTCCTGGATAGGAAGAACAAATATTGTTAAAATGTCAATACTACCCAAAGCAATCTACATATTCAATGCAATCCCTATCAAAATAACACCAGCATTCATCACAGAGCTAGAACAAATATCCTAAAATTTGTATGGAACCAGAAAAGACCCCGAATAGCCAAAGCAATCTTGAAAAAGAAAACCAAAGCAGGAGGCATCACATTCCTGACTTCAAGCTGTACTACAAAGCTGTAATCATCAAGACAGTATGGTACTGGCACAAGAACAGACACTCACATCAATGGAACAGAATAGAGAACCCAGAAATGGACCCACAAACGTATGGCCAACTAATCTTTGGCAGGAAAAGATTAGTTGGAAAAGCTACCCTACCAGAAAAGCAGGAAAGAACATCCAATGGAATGGAGACAGTCTCTTCAGCAAGTGGTGCTGGGAAAACTGGACAGCAACATGCAGAAAAATGAACCTGGACCACTTTCTTACATCATACACAAAAATAAACTCAAAAGGGATGAAAGCCTTCAATGTAAGACAGGAAGCCATCAAAATCCTCGAGGAGAAAGCAGGCAAAAACCTCTTTGATCTTGGCCCCAGCAACTTCTTGCTCAACACGTCTCCAGAGGCAAGGGAAACAAAAGCAAAAATGAACTACTGTGACCTCATCAAAATAAAAAGCTTCAGCACAGCAAAGGAAACAATCAGCAAAACTAAAAGGCAACTGACAGAATGGGAGAAGATATTTGCAAATGACATATAGATAAAGGGTTAGTATCTAAAATCTATAAAGAACTTCTCAAACTCAACACCCAAAAAATAAATAATCCAGTGAAGAACTGGGCAAAAGACATGAATAGACACTTCTCCAAAGAAAACATCCAGATGGCCATCTGACACATGAAAAAATGCTCAACATCACTCATCATCAAGTAAATACAAATCAAAACCACAATGAGATATCACCTTACACGTGTCAGAATGGCTAACATTAACAACACAGTCAACACCAGATGTTGGTGAGGATGCAGAGAAAGAGGATCTCTTTTGCATTGTTGGTGGCAATGCAAGCTGGTGCAGCCACTCTGGAAAACAGTATGGGGGTTCCTCAAAAAACTAAAAAATAGAACTACCCTACCAGCAATTGCACTACTAGGCATTTATCCAAGGGATACATGTGTGCTGTTTCAAAGGGACACATGCACCCCCATGTTTATAGCAGCACTATCAACAACAGCCAAAGTGTGGAAAGATCCCAAATGTCCATCGATAGATGAATGGATAAACAAGATGTGGTATATATATATACAATGGAGTATTAGTCGGCAATCAAAAAGAATGAAATCTTGCCATTTGCAACTACATGGATGGAACTGGAGGGTATTATGCTAAGTGAAATTAGTCAGAGAAAGACAAAAATCATATGACTTCACTCATATGAGGACTTTAAGAGACAAAACAGATGAACGTAAGGGAAGGGAAGCAAAAATAATATAAAAACAGGGAGGAGGACAAAACAGAAGAGACTCATAAATATGGAAAACAAACTGAGGGTTACTGGAGGGGTTGTGGGAGGGGGGATGGGCTAAATGGGTAAGGGGCACTAAGGAATCTACTCCTGAAATCATTGTTGTACTATATGCTAACTAATTTGGATGTAAATTTTTAAAAATAAAAAATAAAATTGAAAAAATAATAATATTGGCTAAAAGTGAGGTGATATTGGTATTCTCATGCTAATGGGTATGTAAATGAGCTTAACCTTCCTGAAATTAATTTTATACTATGTATCCAAAATTTTACAAATTTCCATAGCTTCCTGCATAGCAATTACACTGTCAGAACTCTATTCCAAGTAAACAGTCGGATGGGAGCACACATAGCACAAAGATACTCACCACAGAATCATTTATGACCAAAAAAAGGGGGGGAGGAGTAAATACCTTAAGCTTCCAGTGTGAAAGGAATAGTTCAAAAAGTCATATTGCATCCATATAATAAAATATTGCCTCACCAGTAAAAAAAGCACATAAAGCTGTTTTGCAGTTAAGATCTTAACCATTTAATATGTAGATAGGATTATTGGTGTGTGTGTCTATGTGTTTAAGGACATAGATACCTAATACCTAGAGAAAGAGGCTATACCAGGTTATCAGATTAAGGCAATTTTTCTCTTTTTTTTACACTCTACTGTTCACATTTTCTGGAATGTGCACATAAAGTGCCTTTAAAGAAGAACTGAATACACAGCTTTTTATTTGTCTTAACGACTCTAGTAACATAGAACTTGCTAATGTCAGGACAACTCATCCTTCACAAAAGGCTGATTGTTAATTTTCTTTTTTTAATTTTGAAAAAAAGTAGGTTTCCCTAACGCTCCTAATCATTATAACTTCTGCTCCTTTGGGCCATTCAGAGTGTGTCTTTTATCTCTCCTAGATGACAGTTGTTAGCTATTACTCTTTCTGAAATCTCATCCTCTTAAGATTTAGGATTTATTTCCTAATGCCTATGACAGTGCCTGATACAGAGTAATTACAGGGCAAATCTATGTTGAATAAATTAAACATAACCCAGGTCTTCCATATCTTAGATGTGGTTTTTTAGTCTCTCTCATGGTTAAACTCTTTTATTTCTCTTTTTCAGTATCCATTAAATTGTGGTTTCTAAGAGCCACAATTAATCGCTCTCTCTCTCTGGATAACACATCATGAATATCCTTGGAATTGCATTAATTTCGTTGGCAGTCACATCACACTGAGGGCTAATATTGATCTTTCTGAATGGTAAAACCTCAGTGTCTTTTTATTGATGTGTCTGCCCGTTCCTGACTCTCCACACTGCATTTGTTCACCTGTTCTTTTTGGACCCATGTGTAAGATCTTATGTGAACCTTCATTAAATGAATCTTGTTAGATACAAATATAAATGGTTTTGGATCCTGATTCTTTCTTTTATATATTCATGTTTCTTTGCAGCTTTATGTTGTACACAAATTTAAGCAGCAAACCCTCTATTTCTTTATCTCAGCTCTGGGCAGGTTTCTATACTTATAAGAAACATTCCTCCAAGCTGAAGTTGAGCCTCTTGACATTTGGGCCAAATTCTCTCAATGAATCATAAATCCTTTTATTATCTACCCCATACTTTTCCGTTCTATCTACTAGGTTATCACAGGAGATCATGTCATATGTCTTGCTTGGGCTAAATATACAATTGCTGCATAGCTATGGAGGATGTAATTCAATTTATGCCCGTAGTCAGTCTCCTTCTCTCCAAGAATAACATATAATGGGAAAATCACATTCTAATTCCATATTGAGAAAGAGGACTATTTTTCTTTTCTTTTTTAAAAATTTTTCATGTTTACTTATTTATGTTAAGAGAGAGTGAGTGAAAAAGAGAGAGAGAGAGAGAAAGCACCCAAAGGAGGGCAGAGAGAAACACAGGCAGGCTCTGTGCTGTCAGTGCAGAGCCCAATGTGGGGCTCAAATTCATGAACCATAACATCATGATCTGAGCCGAAATCAAGAATCAGATTCTTAACTGACTGAGCCGCCTAGGTGCCCTGAAAAAGAGGACTTTTTTCTTTTTTAGTTGCTCTATAATTTTCCCAGTGGCCATGGTCTTCAGCCCTGTTTTCTTTGGAGGTAGCACTGTGCATTATCATCTCCTTTGGGCATCTTTTTCTCAATCAGCTCTCAAAAGGCTACAGTTCTCTAGAGCTCTTTCCACAACCTTGATTCCTTTTTCTTCTTCATATCTCAAATCCAATACAGCAGTAAGTCTTATCAAGATCACTTCCAAAATACATCACAAATATGACCATTTAATACCACTGTACTGCTATGACTTTGGTCCAAACCACTTCTTCTCTCACCTGAACAAAAGCAATAGCCTCTTAGGCAGTCTTTTTGCTTCTCTTACCCCTCTCACCTAGTCCATCTGCCACATGTAGCACAGGAATAAAAATGTGTCACTTCTCTGCTTAAAATAAAATCCAAAGTTCTTACATGTCCTATAAAGCCCTACATGATCTTCCCTTGGCTATTACATAAAATTTTCTTCCCAGCCTTCCCCTGGTTCCCATTGATGTGGTCATGGAGTGGCGGCAGGTTCCAGAGCTGATGGCCAAGTCTTTGGTGCAAAAAAGGTGATTTTATTAAAGCACAGGGACAGGACCCATGGGCAGGAGCTGCCCCAGGATTGTGAAGAGAGACTGCTTATATACTTGGGAGTTGGTAAAGGCAAGGGGAAGTTTCCAAAGGATTTTCCATATGCTGAAGAAGACTCACAGGATACTGATGCCTAGCTATTGTCAAGCTAAGGTTGTTTTTCCCCTCTAGCAAAGCATTAACATTAAGACAGTAAGGAGTTCCTGGAGAAATGTTATACTCACCTGCCTCAGGTATTTGTCAAAGGCTGGAGGTTACAAGGAAATTTAATTTTATCTGCCATTTCCTTCTTCCTTTGTTTCTTACATCACCCATGCTCTAGTTAGCTAGCTCTTCTCTCTGCTCCTCAACCATACTAAACATGTTTCCCTTCTCAGGACCTTTGCACATGCTACTCCTTCTGCTTGCAGTACTCTTATTCAAAGATGATTTAAAAATTATTACTTGTCCAATTCTAAACCTTTTAATGGCTACAGCTTAGCTATGGAAAGACTAGGTTTTAGAATTACCCTTGCTTTTCCCCTCGGCCAAATTAAATTCTTAGTAACAGATCATCTTCTCACTAGTTTCTTTTTATTAGAAGGATGGCAATGTGGCAGTTTTGATCTTCTAGTTCACATAACCTCTATCCCATATTTTTGGAGAATGGATATTTCTTATTAATTTTAGATAGATATATAGGTAGATTTTAATGTTTTAAAGAACTGAAGTTACAGGCCATGCTCTTGCATACTTCATCTTGTCTTTAGTGATCCCTGATGATAGGCCCTTACCTCTAGGGGAGAAAGCTCTCCACTGTAACTTTCAAATTTATATTCTACCTGGAATTTTAAAATTATTAAACATAAATGATACTTATGTTATTAAATATAAAAATTCATAAAATAAATGCTTCCCATTGGAAGAAGCATTGAGCATAACTTGATCTATCATCTATAAAATTCTGTTAGTGACTTGAGTCCAACTCAAATAAACCATAGCATCTTGAAGCCAAAACCATTAGGACTGTGAACACACATATCGGACTGTTCTGAAATGTGCCCTCAGATGTTCTGAGGGCAGATGCCCTCCTCTATCATTTTTAGGCCAGGTTATCCTTTGGCAAATGTTCAGTGGCCAGACTATGCATGGGGGGGATTGCTGGCTGGTTTGGAGCTATGTCTTCTCCTTACCATTTGTTATGTTTGTGGAGACCCTCTATTCCAACCCCACACCTACCAGTGTTATCTGATATATATTGTAAGCACCAGATGTCCTGTCTGGGGCATTGTCTTACCTGGGATATTCTGATACCTGGCTAAAGTTCCTGTCACCAATTCTAGGGTATTTGTGTGTGTGTGTGTGTGTGTGTGTGTGTGTGTGTGTGTGTATTGTGGGGAGCAGGGGTTCCTCATACCAATAAGAAATTATCTGACACCAACCCAAGTGTTCTACAGTTCAACTCAATTTAGGTAATATCTACCTGGAGATATCAGATCCCACAGGTTAAGGGCTCAGTCCTGTAAGACAGGCCTCTCACTTCAGATGTCATTGGCAAGTTCAAATTATCACCCATGTCTGACCTACTGGCTATAGATCAGAGGTTCCAATGACCACCTCCTGGGTTTCAATTAATTTGCTAGTGTGGCTCACAGAACTCCGAGTAATATTTTACTTACTAGATCATTAGTTTATTACAAATGGATACAACTAAGGAACAGCCAGATGGAAGAGATGCATAGGGCAAGGTGTGTGGGAAGTGGCATGGAGCTTCTGAGCCCTCTCCAAGCTCACCATTCTCCCTGAATCTCCACAAGTTCACCAGCCTGGAAGCTCTCTGAACCCTGTTCTTTTGGAGTTTTTACGGAAGCTTCATTACATTCATATGACTGATTAAATCATGGCCATTAGTAATCCATTCAAATTCTATCCCCTTTCCCTTACCCCCAGGTCTGAGGGGTGGGACTGAAAATTCTAATCCTATAATTACTGGGTTGTTTCCCCTGGCAACCAGTCCCTTTCCTTAGGTGACCTAGGGGCTTTCCAAAAGTCACTTCATTAAGATAACAAAAGACACTTTTATCTTTTACAACATCTTCAGAACAAATTCCAGACAGTGTGGCATACAAGGTTTTCTAACCTAGGTTTTCAGTTTTCCTACTATGGAACTTTTTGCTGTGCCTCAAACATACTTCATGATAGTTATTAAGGCTAGTCACAAATATCCTGGCTTCCACTCTCTGGGAACACAGAAGAATGACTTTCCTGTCCACTTGCAGTCATGGACAGTGACTTGTCTTGTCCAGTGAAAGTTGGGTGGAAGTACCATGTCACTTTCAGAGCTAGTTTGTTTGGCTATGTTTACTTGTCTCTCCGGCAGGGCAACAAACAAGGAGCCTGGTTCCTGGATGACTACCGTGAGCACTGTGCGTATTGACCCATAACGAGCATGGAGTATAAATAAGAAATAAACCTTTGCTATTCTAAGCTATTAATGTTTGTTGGTTGTTTATTACAGAAGCAGGTCTTATGTCCTGTTATTCCTGGTATGTCTAGGAAAGTTCTATTTTTCCCAGCACTCAATGACCAGGTAAAGTGACTCCTCTGTGAAACTCTGACTTCACTTTGCAGGTAGGCACTTTTTCTTCTGAACACGTATAGTTGATTTTCTTTCCAAGACCAATATATCTAGATAGTTGATGGTTTTCGGTCCATTTGAGTGTTCTAAAACAAAGTAAAAATAACTGTTGCTTTTTTCCTACTTACTCTAGAATGAGAAAATGCTCTCTGCCCTTGTTTTTACTTCACAGAAGAGAATGAAGTGGCAGCTTCTTTGGCAATTTCTCTTCACTGTATAGAAAAACAAAGTTTACTGAGATGCTGAGGGCTGTCCAAAGTCCTGTTTTCAACTCAAAAAACTAGTTTCGCTGTTTTCTATCACTGTACTAGGTTACCTAAATGTCTATTGAAACATGTTATAAGAAAAGTCACCACAGCAATAAGGAGCAGCAACATTAGAAGAAAGAAAACTTTGTTCCCATTATCATTTAAGACCCCTTCAGCACCGAGCAGGGTCTGGGGCAGGGATGCAGAACCACCATGGATAAAACTACTATGAAAAAGAGACAGGTTCTGGTTTGGTCTACTGCATTTGGCTCCCTTCAGTGGGAGATGTGCTTTCTCATCACATGAAAATATGTCTATTCATCAGTATGGATTGGTGGGAACAAGTATCATCACGAAAGAAGAAATAGAGACACAAAAGGAGGCAGTTTCATACCTAAGTTAAGGGTCAAGTGATGGCATTGTTAATCACTTGTAGATATGTTGTGAGTTTTAGGGGCATTTTGAGGCTTTCCCTGTCCATGTTGCCTTTGTGGTGCCTAAAATCTTACCACTAAAGAGTAATTTTCTTTGGATTGTAAAGCCCTTTTAAATTTTAGGGTCCTCTCTTCTCATGGACCTTCTCTGGGAGGAGGTATAACTTCCTCCACAAACTACATGACAGTATTGCAAACAAACAGAAGTCAAGGATCTGGGTGGAAAGGACAAGTTTTGCCATCTTTTGGGAGGGTAAGGACACAACACATGTCCATTGATTTCTACTTCAATATTTAGCTTCTAAAATATTTGTCTTCAATATTCAGCCTCCAGAACTAGGATCAAAGTGTGCTATTGGGCCAGATTCAGGCAGATTGAGAGGACGAGATAGCCTAGGAAAAAAGAAGCAATAGCTAGGTATGTAAAATAGCTGATCTGAAATTATCTACTAATTAAAATTAAGGTGCATTAATTTCTCTGGAGGCCAGCAGGATGCTTTACCTAGATGGGGTGAGCTAAATGAAGCTGTTCTATAATTCATCACTGGAGTTACTGCCTATTACTTTCCTTTCTCATGGGGGCTTAGACATAAGTAAGCAGATTATGCTACTTTCCACCTAGAGGGTTGAAGTGTGCTTGTTTTATTTCTATTTAAATGCAGAGCTGAATCCAAGTCTTGTGGTGATATGATTGTCAGGGTCCTCAGTGGGAGATTTAATTCCTCAGGACACTGGAATGTATCCAAGTTGTCCTGGTGGTGCTGAGCATAGATAGATGTGAATAGCATGATCAATTAAGAAAATCATCAATCAGTTAATCAACTAATAAGCACTAACTGAAAAACTATAGTACATTGTGTTAGCATTATGGGGAACATAAACATGCATAAGAACCGGTCGTTGTCCTTAAATTATGTAGAAAATGCTGAAATGCTATTATCAATCCTATTGACCCCACCTCACTCTACCAATATTTACCTCCACCTATAGCGTCATTCCAAGTCCATGACAAACATGTTAGGCCCTCTTTTTCCTTAGAGTGCTCTGGGAATTATTTGCTATGGCCAGACTATCCTGAGTGACAGCTGCATGAGATTAAATTGGTATTACACAACCTTCCTTTCTACCATTGCCTGTAGACTATTCACCCAATTGGCCCTCTGCCCTAGTTCCTAGGCTTTTGTTTTGTTTGTTAGTGCCTGTTTATATTTTTTTTAATTTTTTTTAATGTTTATTTATTTTTGAGACAGAGAGAGACAGAACATGAATGGGAGAGGGTCAGAGAGAGGGAGACACAGAATCCAAAGCAGGCTCCAGGATCTGAGCTGTCAGCACAGAGCCCGACGTGGGGCTCGAACTCATGGACCGTGAGATCATGACCTGAGCCAAAGTCGGCCGCTTAACCAACTGAGCCACCCAGGTGCCCCGTGCCTGTTTATATTATTAGTGGACCCATCCCTGAATGTCCCCCCGCCCCATGGAGTGCAGTCAGAGACCGGATGTCTTTAGCCCCTTTCCCCCTTGACACTATCAACATTTAGAACAGCATATTTCTTTTTTGTGGGTGGCTGTCCTGTGCATCGCAGGATGCTTCAAAAAGATCCTCTATTCTCTAGATGCCACTAGAACCCACCTTATCCCCTCTCAGTTATAGCAATCAAAAGCATCTCCTCCAGACATTGCCAAATGTCCCTGAGGGACAAAATCACTTTCAGTTGAGAATCTTTATTCTAGACCCTCCCCTATTTCTCTCCATTAACTCAGAAAGACTACCTTAAGGTATAAGTCCATGACTGTAATCATGAGCTTCTGACCCTTTACTTATCTTTCTCCCACCAGTAGAATAGGCATGTAATATTTATTTTCCAGATGCCCAAGAACCTCAATCCTTGAGTCAAGGACACCTGGAGATAGGTACTGGCTAGACTCAGACTCAGGTTGGCAGTGTCTTTTAGAGTTGTTCATTTGGGCAGCTAGCTAGCTGATCATGCCTGGTACAGAGGTTGGCCTATCCATCCCAACTTTTCCACCCCCACCCCATGGACAGGCTTGTGCCCCCCTGACAACTGAGAACTCTCAGTAAGCCTTGAGATAGGGCCATGCTGTTAATTACAGACATGAAATCACAGCAAGGTACCTAACACTATAAAGCAGTATATAATAAATTTGGAACGAAAGATGGCTGCCATTAACTGGGATAATTGTGATGCATTTGAAACTTGAATTGGACTTTAAAAAAAGGGATGATTTGAAGAAGTAAAAGTGGGAGAGAAAAGGGACCAGTTAATTCCTAATATTTAATGTAGAAAAAATAATATGAGCAGTGCAGAAAGTTGGGGAAAAACATTGGACACTTTGGAGGGACAATGTTACAAGGAAATGACCCAGATAGAAAGAAACGATGAAGATGCTCACGTATGAAAATACACAAAGCATTTTTCAACAATAGTTTGAAGATCTGCCTGTATGGAGTGACTATTTTGTAAAAAAAGTTAAGTGTCTCTTAGAAGATATGTCTCCTCTGAAAGAGAGAACCTGGAAAAAGGGTGTACTTGATCAGGTACACTATTAGTTCAACAAAAATACACTGGCAAAATTACCCTAGGTTCTTAGGGAAAAATGAACAGGCAAGAATACCTATGAATTTTTTTTTAATTTTTTAATGTTTATTTATTTTTGAGAAAGAGAGAGAGAGAGAGAGACAGAGACAGCACGAGCAGGGGAGGGGCAGAGAGAGAAGGAGTCACAGGATCCAAAGCAGGCTCCAGGCTCTCAGCTGTCAGCACAGAGACTGATGTGGAGCTTGAGCCGAAGTCGGAGGCTTAACCTACTGAGCCACCCAGGCACCCCTATGAAGTTTTTTACAAAAAGAAGAATGAAAGACTTGTCTCCAATGTAAAGAGTGAAAGTTTGGAATCTGAGAGCCACATGATGGTTTTGTGAGCTACAGTAAATCCCTTAAATTTCAGCCTTAAAATAAGGAACACAGTAACCTTGCATGCTTGCTGTGAGGGTTAAAGATAATATGTGATGCATAGTAGACCCTCTCCCAATGGAAACTAATTTTTTTATATACTAGATATTTAAAAATTTGCTTGAAGTTACCATGGATATCAGTCTACTCCTGGCACACGAATGTAGATAGATAATAGAATATAAATGAAAATCCACAAATAAACAATAATACTATTACACATAACTGAATAGGACTAAGTAGGGTGTAAACAGAAAGCTAGTGTGTGTTTTTCTTGTTGTTTCTACTAAACCGGGTCTTTCTGATCTTCCTTCTGTGACACTGGATGAAATCTCAGGCAAATTACAGAATTTTTCTATATATTCAAAAGTCTAAAACTGTAATACCAAATTCTGAAACTTTAATCTTTTATCCAATCTAAAACTTCCCTTCTTTCTAAGCTCTGTCTGAATCAGATTCTGATATTGACCATAGGGAAAGGGACTGTGAAGGTCCTTCATTATTTTGCTCTACCTTGATCTTCTGTCCATCTTCCCCACTGACTCTACATTTGGCTCCTCCAGGGTTGCAGATCCGCCAGCTGGACCCCTCCAACTACAGTTCCATGTTATGCACAATGCCTCCTCCATAGGCCACTTGTGATGCCCCCATCAGCTGCTGGCTTCCGGATAACTCAGAGTCCTCATCTGTATCACAGGAAACATACTCTCTTATCCAGTGGAAGTCAGGAGTGTCTCCCTTCTCTGTGCTGTCACAACACTTAGCCAACCTATTATCTTGGACTTTTTGAGGAGCTCTCATCTTCTCCTCTGTGGGTGGGGGATACCCCAGCACACCGACTCCCTCTCTACCTCTTGGTGAATCCTTGGTTTGTCCTTAGATAGCCTGGAGGTGATAGGCACTAATGATGGCAGAATTAGTTTTGTCTTCCTAGTGCAAGTCCTGAAGAGATATTTGAGGAACTGGCTTTTGAATGAGGAGGTAATTAATACCCATTTTCTCCAGGCTTAAGATGTAAGTTAAAACTCTAAAAAAAGGAAAAATTTGATTTTAATATCCTATTACATGTACAGTTAATGACAGTTGAGGCATAAATGAGCGCACTGTGCAAAGAGAGAGACAATATTAATTCACTAAATCACTACAACAGTCCTGTGAGGTATAAACTGTTATGAGAAGACTCTGACTGCAAGAGGTTATATTATTTGGTTAAGATCACACAGGTAGTAGTTAGGAAAAGAAACAAACATTTATAAAATGGGACAATTGATTATCTCAATTGGAAAAAAGATTTTCAGGTCCTTGTCATCCACTGAACTTCAGAGTGAACTTCAGACTTTTAAAATAGTCCAATATTAATGAATAAAAAAGAAAAACAAACATAAAAGAGAAATTAATTTTATGACCATCCCTAAATGGAGAACATAATATAATACCTGATATGAAAAAAAGAACCAAAGAAAAAGCAAATGTAAATACATCAAGTTTACAACTTCCATATGTCATTATACATAAAATTAAAAGACAAAGCACAACTGAAGAGAACACATTCAAAATATATAACAGAGAGACATCGTTAACCACAGCAGCTTAACCACATGCATTTATCCTTCCTCTTCTTCAAGTAGTACTTTAGAAGCACATGTATATGTTTTATAAAGCTGTGAAAACAAAGCAAACAGGAGAGGAAACCATAAAATCTCAACAAAATTTTAAAAGACAAAAAGTAGACAAATGCACAACGATGCGAATATATGTAATGCCAAAGATCTCTACACTTAAAAATAGGTAAAATTGTAAATATTATGTTATGTATATTTTGAAATAATGAAAAACTAATAAAAATTAAGTAATTTAAAAAAAAAACCACAAAGCAATATTGAAGTCAAATTTTCAGCCGAGAGATCTGCAAAATTAAAAAAGATTCCAGCAATTCCACTTTTGGACATATACCCCAAAGAATTGAAAGCAGGGACTCATACAGATATTTGCACACTGTTCTCATTACAGCATTATTCACAACAGCCAGAAGGTAGAAATAACTCAAATGTCCATCGACAGATGAATGGATAAACAATGTGTGGGATACACATACAATGAAATACTAGTCTGCTTTTAAAAGGAAGGAAATTCTGATACATGCTACCACATGGATGAAACTTAAACACACATAGCTAAGTGAAATAAAGATGTGCTTATGATAGTCACAAAGAGACAAATACTGTATGATTCCACTTATACAAGGGACCTGGCGTAGTAAAAATTAGAGACAGAAAATGAAAGTGTGGTTCCCAGCAGAGAGGGTAGCAGAGCAAAGGGAGTTATTGTTTTAAAGGGTATATAGAGTTTCAGATTGGAATGATGTGAAAAAGTTCTGGATATGGACTACAGATGGTGGGTATGGTTGCACAACAATGCACATATTTTTGATATTCTTAATGCCACTGAACAGTACACTTAAAGATAATTAAAATCGTGAGCAATATGTTATATATATTTCACCACAATTTTAAAAATTAAAAAGAAAAAGTAGATGGAAGAGTGGCCACAAAATGTGAATGCCTGTGGAAGAGGACAGCCAAGAGAAGCAGGCCTCTTATTTCACAGGGCTCTAGAAAGGCCCAGGCACAACTATCAGAAGTGAAGCTTGGAACTGAAAACAGAAGGAATGATTAAAGTCAAGGTCATTGTACCTTAGCCCACTAGGGGAGTTTCCCATATTCTGGATTTTGCAGATGGCTTTTCTTGATAGAGTGACAGTCCCTCTCTGCCTAAGACTGAGGGCTTTTCTGGGACATGGGACTTTTCAGCACTTAAACCAGGGACAATTGGTCATACTAAATTTAATGTGATTTTTGTCCTATATATTTCCTTTAAATTGAGAGTTGGATTTAAGGCTGATCAGATTTAGATTTGTTTTTATGACAAGACTATTTCATAGGTGGTACTAGGTTCTTTCATCAGAAGAAAATTATGTTTGGTTGTGTCTTTTTTGAATGTGAGCAGTCACTGATGTTCAATACTTAAATTCATTAATTTTATAATATTGCTATATTGTAATTCTATTATTTTATATTAATTTATTGGCTAAAACATTTATACAAAGAGAAACTTCTCCCATCAATTAGTTGATGCTGGGTTTTTTTGTGTTTTTTTTTATTTACCACTTTTCAAAATAACAAGTTGATTCCCCACTATTCTCTAATGTTGACCAATGAGATTTCTTTTCATATGCTTTGGAGCACGTGATTTTAAAAGTATTTGATATGTTTTAGTATGTTGCAGTTATTTTCCCTTTGAGGCTCAATTTGTTCTATCTTTGGCTAAAGGGCCTTTTAAAGTGGACTCTTGAGTCCTTTTGACATGATACCATTAGTCACTCATAATTTTCCTTGCTGTCTGTATGACGATTTATTCCAGCCAGGACTGAGCCATTTCTCTAAGTAACTCTGGTTGCTTTCAATGGGAAATGATATTATAAGACTATAATCTGGCTGCTAGGGATACTGGGTTGGTCATTATTTCTGGACCTTTACAGTAGACAGTGCTAGGATTCAAAATAAAGTAAAATACGGGATGAATTTAAAATGGTATTTTCAGTTCAAACTCAGGACAGAGCTTTTGCTAAATATTTTCTATCTTGCTCTTTATGCCATGCAGATAATCCTGATTTCAATAGTACTGAGGATGACAGAATTAGAATTTCACATAATTACTCATTTCCTTTACCCCACAATGCATATACTATGGTCTTAGAATAAAAATATAAACTTCTACAAACAATATGATTACTGAAAACAGTTGAAACATATTTTGTAGTCATTTTTGTCTTTGAACTATAACCCAGTAGAGTTGTACAGTCAAATTATTGTACTTAAAAGTCATTTGGAATAGTTCTCCCCTAATTACGTTTTTAATACAGAATAAGTATTAAATAAGAAGGGAAGGGATAACTTAAGATCACATTATTTTTTTTAAAAACTTTCAGAATGAAAAAATAAACTACCAAAACAAAAAACAGAAATAGCCACATTTGTAAAAAGCAATAGAAGAGTTTGAAGATAAAATTGAGAAAATGTTTCAAAAAGTGAACAACAACAACAAACCCCAAAAGATATAAGAGAGGAGTGAAAAGAAAAGAAAGAGGATCAATTTGGGAGATTCACTTAGTAGGAATTCTAGAGAAATCAGAGAAAATAAAACGCAGAGAAAATTATTAGAGAACTTTCCAGAACCAAAGGACATGTTTCTAGGTCAAGAGGTCTCATCAAAATACCCAGAAGAATGAAAAAAGAAACCCTAAATCAAGATATACCATGGTAAAATTTTATTACTTCAGGGATACAGAGATGACTCTAGAAACTTGAAGAGAAGACAAATAGGTCCATAAAAAATATGCAATTAGAATGTTTTAGACTATTTAATAGTTACACTTGAAGCTAAAAGACTATGGAGTAATGCCTTCCAAATCCTGAGGAAAAATTAGTTCCAAGTATTACTCTATACCTTTCAAATTATAAACAAATGTAAGGGTAGAATAAGGATGTTATTAGATATAACTCAAATATGTATCCTTTATTTACTCCTTCTTAGAGAAATATTAGAAGATGTGTTTTAGAAAAATTAAAGAATAAACTAAGAATAAGTAAAACAGGAGTCCAAGATACAGGAAATTCAAAACAGGGAAGAGGAAAAGGAAAGTCCTAGATCCATCAAACTAGATTAAAGCAGTAGGATCAAGGACTTAGGGAAGGAGATACCCAGGGAAAACATATTTAACTGCTAGATTATCAGATGTATTTAAACATCTAGATAATAATATTGACAGACATTTACCATATTTGTTAAGCAGACATATTGGATAATTTGGAAAACAGAGGATTTGAAAAATAGTTACATAAATAAATTTAAAATGAGACAAGTATTAACTCCAGAAAAAAATTTAAATGTTGTATTCCAAAAGAAACATAATAAGGGCATTCTACTTGGCTCAACAGCAAATGTATGTATATAGTAATGTAAACACTGATTTGCTTTTGAAACTTTATTTTAAAGACTATTTTTAAGAGAAATTTTAGGTTTACAACAAAATCAAGAGGAAGATATAAAGGTTTCTTATATATCCTATACCTGTACACACGCATGCCTCCCCTCTTATCAACATCACTCACCAGAATGGTATGTTTTTGTTTTTGTTTTTTTTTAACAAGGATGAACCTACGTTGTTGACACATTATTGTCACACAAAGCCCAAAGTTTACCTTAAAATCCACCCTTAGTGTTGTACATTCCAGGAATTTGGACAAAAGTATAAAGTCATACATCCATTATTATAATATACAGAGTATTTTCACTGCCCTAAAAATTCTCTATTCATTTCCCCCCTTCACAACTCCACTTCTGACAACCACTACCTTTATCTCCATAATTTTTCCTTTTCAGAATGTCATATAGTTGGAATCATACAGTATGTAGCCTTTCCAGATTGGCTTCTTTCACTTAGTAACATGCATTTAAGTTTCTTCCAGGTCTTCATATCTCATTTCTTTTTTAGTGCTGAATAATATTTCATTGTCTGGAAGTACCACTGTTTATTTATCCATTCATATACTGAAGGACATCTTGGTTGCTTTTCAAGTTTGGGCAATTATGAGTAAAAATGCTATCATCTGTGTGCAGGTTTTTGTGTGGACAACTCCTTTAACCAAACTGGCATTTTGCATTTCCACCAGCAGTGAATGAGACTTCCTGTCAGTCCACATCCTCGCCAGCATTTGGTGTTGTCAGTGTTCCAGCTTTTGGCCATTCTAAGAGGTGTGTCGTGCTATCTCATTGTTGTTTTAATGTAATAAACATTGTACTTTGGAATAATTTTAGATTTACAGAAAAGTTGCAAATATAGTACAGAGAGTTCCTGTGCACCTTTCACCCTGCTTCCCCCATGTTAACACTTTATATAACCATGGAACTTCATCACTACTATGCTAAACTCATTTGCATTTTACTACTTTTTCCACTGATGTTTTGTTGTTGTTGTTCCAGGATCCAGGATCCAATACAGGATTCCACACTGCATTTAGAAATACTTAATTCTGGGATGCCTGGGTGGCTCAGTCGGTTAAGATCTCACTTCAGCTCAGGTCATGATCCCAAGCTCGTA
This sequence comes from Panthera tigris, assembly GCF_018350195.1. Taxonomy (NCBI): domain Eukaryota; kingdom Metazoa; phylum Chordata; class Mammalia; order Carnivora; family Felidae; genus Panthera; species Panthera tigris. The sequence continues at coordinate 90,758,940 of NC_056662.1, read as the reverse complement.
AGTTCAAGCCCTGTGTCGGGCTCTGTGCTGACAGCTCAGAGCCTGGAGCCTGCTTGGGATTCTGTGTCTCCCTCTCTCTTTGCCCCTCCCCCACTTGTGCTCTGTATCTCTCTGTCTATCTCTCTCTCTCTCTCTCTGTCTCAAAAATAAAGAAACATTAAAAATTTTAAGAAAAAGAAATACTGATTTCTAATTTAACCAAAAATTGCACTTTAATTACATGAAGGGGATGGCAGAGGGAAAAGTGAGGGATTTGTACACAAAAGAGAGTGAAATTCTTTTCTTCCACAAAAAATGGCCAAGTAAGAATAATATTTTTAAAAATGGAAGTATGTACAGAAGAAACACCTAAAAAAATTGAAAGTGGTTACCTCTGACACTTGTAGTTATAAATTTAACTATAATAATAATAGAGTCAAACTTAAAAATAGGTTAAAATTTTGCTAGTCAAGTTATGAAGGAATGGTAAAAATAATAGTATTCAACTTTGATTTTTATGTGGTGAGGCAGGCACTCACACTTTAGAAATGGGGAAGTGTACCATGGTACTACTTTTTTTTCAGGTGCTGTATAAATGTGTATAAAGTACCTTAAAACTTTTTGTGCTCTTTGGTCCAGTTAAAACGACTTTTTGGGTATTACCTCTGGGAAAATGCCTTATGGAAATAACCCAAATACAGAGAAATATTTACATGTAAAAAACTTCATCGTTTAAAAAAGGTGGTATTTAGGGGACACCTGGGTGCCTCAGTCAGTTAGGCGTCTGACTCTAGATTTCAGCTCAGGTCATGATCTCACAGTTTGTGAGTTCCAGTGCTGACAGTGAGAATCCTGCTTGGGATTCCTTCTCTCCCTCTCTCTCTGCCCCTTCCCCTCTTGCTCTCTCTCTCTCTCTCTCAAAATAAATAAACGTATAATAATAATAATAATAATAATAATAATAATAATAATAATAAAAGTGATAGTTGGGAAATACCTCCACGAACATTAGAAAGTGCTAATGTAATAATATTAAGATTTAGACCAAAAATAAATGTTTGTGTATATAGCATGTATAAAGAAATATTGTGGGTGAAACCTTAAAGGAAATTCACTAATATTGATGTTAATGGCTATTTTCAAAAAGGTGGCAGAATTATGAGTGGCTTGGATTTTATTATTTATACATTAGAAATACTGAACTTTTTACATTATTTTATAGTAAGAACACAGTGCATTTGCCACTTGGAAGAGCCTTAAGTGTTATTTAAAGAACGTGAGGTGCTCGCGAGTGATGCAAGGCAGGAATAGTCAGGTTGCAAACACTGACTTTGATTCCACTTCTGCTCTGGTGCCCCATCCCCCTCTTGTTCTCTTTCTAGCACTCTGTCTCCAGACTTTGGGACATGATTGCAGAGAGTTTCTTTTATTCTTTCATTCACCAAATAGTTACTGAATATCTCCTTAGTCCAATCCCTATATGGTGTCACATACTAGGCAACTCGATCTAGAGCAAAAGAAAGTATGATTTTCTCAATCAAAGAGCTTTGAGCCTTATGGGGAAACACAGGTACATAAATAATTACAGTACAATGTAACAAGCGCTATTTAGCTGAAACCTGTGAAATTGCTACCTTCATAGGTAAAAAACAGTCACCTTGGGGCAATTTCATAAGTTTTAAATGTCATGGGAATAGAGCAAAAGTAGGATGAGAGCCTTCAGATATAATATACTTTCCAGTGGTAATATTTTTGTAAGAAGTTTCTCATGATGGAATTTTAAGCTCTGGAATAGTTGCTAGGTGACAGGAAATGATCAGATGCTAGTGAGAAGAGCCTGATTCTCCCAGGCTGTTATTTGTGAGGGACAACCCACTGAGTAAGGTAACTGGAAATTATAGTGAGCTTTCTTAGAGCCAGAGATGTGAGTTGAATGAGAGTCATCTACAGAGAGGTAGTAATGGAAACTATAAGAGTGGGTGGGCTTGGGAAGGGAGATGCCAAGCAATAGAAGTGAGTGTACTAGATGGTGAGTGGAGAAGGCCGGGGCAGAGGAGTGGCCGAAAGAGAAACGGCACAGGACCTGCAGAATCAAAGGGAACAAGAGCCTCAAGGATGCAGCTTGCAATAGTGTTAGAGTGGATAGAGATGCTGACAATTAGCCAAGGCTATTGGATCTGTCCATAGGAGGGCATTGATTAACCCGAGAAGAGCTCAGGCTAAAGATGGAAATAGGAGTAAAGCAGTGTGCATAATGATTAACAGCCATGGACTCTGGAGTCAGACTGCAAGATTTATTTCCTGCTTCTGCTAACTAGCTAAGTGACATTAGGTGTATTACTTATCATCTCTGTTTCTGTATCTTCACTTATAAAATGAGTAAAATGACAACACCCCCCTCCTGTGATAGATTGCTCTCATGTACCCCATTCCTCACCCTCCCCGTATCCAAGCCAGGTAACCTTATAGTACTTCCCCAGTCTGATTCTGTGCTCAGCCTTTTGACTGTCTTTGGCCTATAAAAGGAAGTGGAAGTGACAGTGCACCAGTTCTGACCTCAAAAGGACTTGTATGTTTCTTTCTGCTAGCTTTCTTGCCCCTCTGCCAACACCTGGGGAATATACTCAAACCATTCTGCTGGAAGAAGAAAGGCGTACTGGAGTGAAGCTGAACCTCCCTGGTGGTCCCAGCTTAGGCCAGCCTTGACAGGCTGGCATGTGAGTGAGCCAGCCACCATCAGCAGAGCCATCTGGCCACCACCACAGACATCCCCCTCCACCCAGCTGACCCCAGATACCTGGGCAATAGATACTTATTGTTGAATACACTGAGATTTTGTTGTTGCTTGTCAGGCAGCATTATTGTGAAAATAGGTGACTGATATGCCTACCTTGTGGGGTGTTGCAAGATTATATGAAATAATGTGTGTAGACCACTTTGGACAGTACCTAACACACAGTAACTACACAAACAGGTGTTAGTGGTTATCATTATCGGAGACAGTGATTATTCTCCTGGGGCCACAAGGCAGGCTGGGAAGGCTAATGATTTGGTGCCTCTCCAAATTCATATTTTTTCATCTCTCGTTGTTTACTTAGTGAGGAAAAATTTGAATTTCTTTTAATAATTATTATATACAAAGCCAATTTGTTCATTAGGCCATTTCCACTAACAGAAACAGAGCTGATGTCTAGATGGGGAGAAAAGGCAAAATATTTGCCACATTTCTGCAATTTGACTTTGTTTCAGGTGTTCCTTTGTGGTTTGCAGACAGGAAAACTTCTGGGGAACTGTTATGAAAGGTGAAAACTCAGAAAACATAACAAACTTCTCATCTCCAATAAATGACACTATGCCATGCATTATTAAGTTTGGAAGTTCCAGCTCAACCAGACTTCTAACTCTTAGCTGACTGACTACATGTTGAGTCATAAGAATACTTGACAGATATAGAATGCGCTCATCATGGGGGTTTTTTTCTTCCTTTTATTTTTTCACATGAAATCACAGCCTGCCTCTGCAGAAGCAATGTATATTTCTTCAATTTATTGTGTGGAAAATATTCCTTAGATTAATCAAACATCCTGGAACCTTCACGGTGAACTCACTCCTTGCTTGCTTTTGGATCATCTTCCTGTGGGGAAACTGTGTAATCTAATGTCCCCTTTGTAATGGTATCTGCAGATGCTGGCAAAGAATTCAGGTGAGCAGTGTGGCATCTCATGTCAGCGTCTTGCTTTACGGCTGCTTTTACAGGAAAAGATTACCTACTTGTAATGGGAGGTGTAAAAAAACACGCTCTGTCAAACCAAAGGGTAAGAAGCCTCTAAAAACCAGTCTGCACTTCTCTACCTGCCTTTTCTTCCATGATTAATTGAAACAAAGTACAATGAGGTTATTAACTATTCCTTCAGCAATGAATGTTAAATGCAAGCAGCAAAGCACAGTTGAGGAGTTTATACCCCAACAGACTCAGGCTAATTATCCAGCAAGCTTCCCTCCTGTTCAAATGTCCTCATAAGGATGAGGGCCCTACTGGCAAGGTTCCTGGAAGTTGAAGTTATTTGCAATTGTCCCAGTTTGGGGAGTGGAGAGTCTCTCTTTGACAAGTCTTTCACCCTGTTTCACGGGACTCAAATCCCAGCTCTGCCACATGTTAGCTGTGTGACTTTGGGCCAGTTGCTGAACCCCAATATACTTTTGTTTTCTCATCAATAAAATGAAGATATTCATGAAATTTTGTGGAGATTCAATTCCATAATTTGTGTAAAGTTGTTAATACATTACCTGCCACATAGTCAGAACTCATTTATTTATTAAACAATGATGTATTTATTGAGCCTACTGTAGACCAGGCATTGTTCTAGATAGCCATCAAAACACATCAAGAATGACACAAATCTTATACACCAGCGAGGGAGACACACCGTTAACTATGAATAGACTAAATGGGTAAATGTTAGAGTGTGTTGGACAATGATAGCTGGGATGAAACAAAAGGAAAAGTAAAGCAGGGTGAGGTAATGGGAGGATTCAGCTGGAAGGAGGGAAAGTTTCACCACTGTGTAGGAATCAAGAAGCCTCATCAAGGTGGAATTGGAGCAAAGACCCAAAGGAGGTGAAAGAGTGAACTGAATGGAGAGCCAGGAGGGGGCATTCCAAGCTCAAGCCAAAGCCCAATGGCAAGGATCCAGCATGATAAGAAGGAGCCAGGGGAGAGTGGTAGGAGATGAAGGCAAACCAATAAGAGGTTCTGATCACTTGGAGCCTTAAAGGCTGGTCTCAGAGTTTGAGCTTTCACTCTGAGTGATATCTTGCTGGAGTCTGAGGGAAGGAGTGGCATGATATGACTTATATTTTAAAGGAATCACTCTGGTTCTCTGTTAAAGATAGATTGTAAGGGAGAAAAGTGAAGTCAGGGAGACCTGTTGCTACTACTGTATCTCATGTGAGAAGTGGTGGAGGCTCAAACTGGAGCTTGGGATGAGGGGTGGAAGAGGGAAGGTAAGAGGGGCATACCCACGGAGGTGGTAGGAAATGGCTGGACTTGGATGTAACTAAAGGTGAAGTTAACTGCCTTCCCTGAGGAATTAGATATGAAATGTGAGATGAACAGTTAAGGCATCCAATGTGAGCAATTGGAAAGATGTTACCTGCTGGAATGTGGACGGCTGTGGGTGGGAGAGAGCAACAGTTCAGTCTTGTTACTCAAGAAACCTTAGCTACTTTTGTTAATATCACATGCCCCCTTGTACTGTTGCAAATGCATGTGCCTGTTTTATCTCTTTCTCCAGATGGTAAACTGCTTAAGACCAGGGACCATATCACATTCTTCTTTTAAACTGACCCCAATGCTACCCAGTTCAGTCAATATGGCTAAATTCCAAATTTGCAACACACACTAGCTACACTCCTGGTACTTGCTAAGTAAGCAAAATAACTGTCCATCCTTTAAAATTTTATCAGGAAAAAAAAAAAAAAGAAAAAAAATCAACAGAGGTTGAACTAAATGTATAGAGGACTTCCTTCCCAGATACATAAATGCTACCCTCACATTAAACTAGGGTACTGGGAAGACAGATCCTTGAATTGAAGCACACTGTCACCTCTAAAATATTTCTACTAACAGAATTTTGAAGAGTTGCCTTTGGCCAATATGAGGACTGTTATATGAAACAGCCTTTTTCATTTCATTTTGTCTTATTTCATTTCATTTCATTCATTTTAATTCAGTTAGTTAACATGAAGTGTAATATTAGTTTCAGGTGTACAATATAGTGATTCTATACTTCCATACGTTACCCAGTGCTCATCACAAGTGTACTTTTCAATTCCTATCATCTATTTAACCCATCCCCCTACTCTTTTCCCCTCTGGTAACCATCAGTTTGTTCTCAATAGTTAAGAGTCTGTTACTTGGCTTGTTTCTCTCTCTTTCTTTCTCTCTTTTTTCATTGCTTATTTGTTTTGTTTCTTAAATTCCACATATGAATGAAACATATGGCATTTGTCTTTCTCTGACTGACTTGTTTCATTTAGCATTATACTCTTTAGCTCCATCCATGTCATTGTAAATGGCAAGATTTCATTCTTTTTTATGATTAAATAATATTCCATATACATATTGGAATATATATTCCAAATACATATATTTGTCTCTTCTTTGTTCATCTATTCATTATAATATATATATATATATATATATATATATATATATATATATATATATATCTTTTACATTCATACGTATACTTACATATACCATCTCTTCTTTGTCCATTCATCTATTGATGGACACTTGGACTACTTCTATAATTTGGCTATCGTAAATAATGCTGCTATAAACATAGGAGTGCATGTATCCTTTGAATTAATGTTTTTGTACTTTTGGGGTAAATACCTAGTAGCATGATTACTGGATGGTAGGGTAGTTCTATTTTTAACTTTTTGAGAACTCTCCATACTGTTTGCCAGAGTGGCTATACCAGTTTGCATTCCTACCAACAGTTCCCCTTTCTCCACATCCTCACCAACACTTGTTTCTTGCATTTATGATATTAGCCATTCTGACAGGTGTAAGATACTTTTGATTTGCATTTCCATGATGAGTGATGTTGAGCATCTTTTCATGTGTCTATTGGCCATCTTGATGTCTTCTTTGGCCAAATGTCTGTTCATGTCTTCTGCCCATTTTAAATTGGATTATTTGTTTTGGGGGTGTTAGTTTATATAAGTTCTTTATGTATTTTGGATACTAACTCCTTATGGGATATATCACTTGTAAATATCTTCTCCCATTCAGTACACTGTCTTTTAGTTTTGTTGATTATTTTCTTCACTGTGCAGAAAGTTTTTACTTTGGTATAGTCCCAATAGTTAATTTTGCTTTTATTTCCCTTGCTTTAGAAGACATATCTAGAAAAATGTTGCTACAGCTGATATCAGAGACATTACTGTCTGTGCTCTCTTAAAGGATTTTTATATTTCAGGTTTCACATTTAGGTCTTTAATCCATTTTGAATTTATTTTTGTGTCTGGTATAAGAAAGTGGTCCAGCTCCATTCTTTTGCATGTAGCTGTCCAGTTTTCCCAAAATGATTTTTTGAAGAGACTGTCCTTTTCCAATTGTCCTTGTCCTATTTCCAAAGCAGGGTATCCTTTCCTGCTTTGTTGAAGATTAATTGACCATGTAATTGTGAGTTTATTTCTGGGTTTTCTATTCTAAATTCTTTTTTAAATGTTTATTTATTTTTGAGACAGAGAGAGACAGAGCATGAACGGGGGAGGAGCAGAGAGAGAGAGGGAGACACAGAATCCGAAGCAGGCTCCAAGCTCTGAGCTGTCAGCACAGAGCCCGATGAGGGGCTTGAACTCACGGAGTGTGAGATTGTGACCTGAGCCGAAGTCGGACGCTTAACCGACTGAGCCATCCAGGCGCCCCTCTGGGTTTTCTAGTCTATTCTATTGATCTCGGTATCTATTTTTCAGCCAATACTATACTGTTTTGATTACTACAGCTTTGTAATATAACTTGAAGTCTCGAATTGTGGTATCTTCAGCTTTGCTCTTCTGTTTCAAAATTGCTTTGTCAATTCAGAATTGTGGTTCCATATAAACTGTATGATTTTTTCTTCTAGTTCTGTGAAAAATGCTCTTGGTATTTTGGTAGAGATTATGATAAATCTGTAGATTGCTTTGGGTAATATAGACACTTTAACAATATTTGTTCTTCTAATAGATGAACATGAAATGTCTTTCCATTTCTTTATGTTGTCAATTTCTTTCATCAAAGTTTTATAGTTTTCAGAGTACAGGTCTTTCATTCCTTTGGTTAGTTTTATTCTTAGATATCTTATTATTTTTGGTGCAATTGTAAATGGAAGTTTTTTCTTAATTTCTCTTTTTGTTTCTTTTTTTAAATTTAAAAAAATTTTTTCAATGTCTTATTTTATTTTTGAGAGACAGAGTGTGAGTGTGGCAGAGACAGGGAGACACAGAATCCAAAGCAGTCTCCAGGCTCCAAAGCAGTCTCTAGGCTCTGAGCTGTCAGCATAGAGGCCGACGTGGGGCTTGAACCCACAAACCACAAGATCATGTCTGGAGCTGAAGTCAGATGCTTAACTGACTGAGCTACCCAGGTACCCCTTTTTGTTTCTTCTTTATTAGTGTATAGAAATTCAATGGATATCTGTAAGTTGATTTTGTATCCTGTGACATTGCTGAATTCATTATTCAGGTTTAGTTTTTTGGTGGAGTCTTTAGGGTTTTCTATATATAGCATCATGTCATCTGCAAATAGTGAAAGTTTTACTTCTTATTAATTTGGATGGCTTTTATTTATTTTATTGTCTAATTGCTGTGGCTAGGACTTCCAGTACTATGCTGAATAAAAGTGGTGAGAGTGCACATCCTTGTCCTACTCCTGATCTTAGAGAGAAAGTGCTAAGTTTTTCCCCATTGAGTATGATGTTTGCTGTGGGGTTTTCATATATGGCCTTTATTAAGTTGAGATATGTTCCCTCTACACCTACTTTGTTCAGGGTTTTGACAATAAATAGATGTTGTATTCATCAAATGCTTTTTCTGCATTGATTGAAATGGTAATATAGATTTTATTCTTTCTCTTATTGATGTGATATATCATGCTGATTGATTTGTGAATATTGAACCACCCTTGCATACTGGCAATAAATCTCACTTGATCATGGTAAATTATTTTTCTTTAATGTATTGTTGGAATCTGTTTGCTAGTATTTTGTTGAGAATTTTTTCATCTATGTTCATCAAGGATATCGACTTGCAGGGTGCCTGGGTGGCTCAGTTGGTTGAGCGTCCGGTCTTGATTTTTGGCTCAGATCATGATCTCATGGTTCATGGGATAGAGCCCTGTGTTGGGCCCTGCACTGACAGCACAAAGCCTGCTTGGGATTCTCTCTCTCCTTTTCTCCCTGCTTGCATGCGTTCTCTCTCTCTCTCTCTCAAAAATAAATAAATAAACTTAAAAAACAGATATTGACTTGTAGTTCTCTTTTCTTTGTTGTGTCTTTATCTGGTTTTGGTATCAGGGTAATGCTGGCCTCATAGAATGAATTTGGAAGTTTTCCTTCCTCTTCTATTTTTTGAAATAGCTTGAGAATAATAGACATTAACCCTTGTTTAACTGTTTGGTAGAATTTTCCTGTGAAGCCATTTGGTCCTGAACTTTTGTTTGTTGGGAGTTTTTAATTACTGATTTAATCTCCTTGCTGGTAATCAGTCTATTCAAATTTTCTATTTCTTCCTGCTTCAGTTTGGTAGGTTATATGTTTCTAGAAATGTATCCATTTCTTCTAGGTTATCCAACCTGTTGGCATATAGTTTTTCATAATATTCTCTTACAATTGTACTTCTGTGGTATCAGTTATAAGAAATAGCCTTTTAAAACCCAGTGCTGTATTTCTTCTAGAGTTGTAGCTAAAGATGTAGTTCAGTACATTATAGTCTTTCTCTTCAGGATAAACTATTCTCTTGACTCCACTTTATTTCCCTAATACAGCCTAATTTCTGCCCCCTTTTGAAATAAAACTCAAGATTATTGTCTATGGCATAGGTTAGCAAACGTTTTTTGTAAAATTCCAGACAAGAAGTATTTTATGCTTTGCAGGCCAGTGGGCTCTGTTAACTCTGCCATTGTAATGCAAAAATTGTCAGAGACACATAAATGAATAGGCTTGACAATGTTCCAATAAAACTTTATTTACAATGACAGATTGCAAGCCAAACTTAGACCACAGTTTGCTGAACCCTGGTCTATATCATTAATTTCCTGTTCAGTCTTAAAACTGTTGACCTCCCCACTCTCTTGAGACTGTTCTTATCGAGATGACCAATGACTTCCATGTTGCTAATTCCAATAGTCAATTCTCAGTCCCTATTCTAATCTTTCCAATAGTTGTATTTGACATAGTTGATCATTCTCCCTTCCTTGAAACTCTTTCTTCCTGTGGCCTTCAGAGCATCTTGTCCAGCTTGGTTTCCTCCTACATCACTGGCTATTCCTTCTTTGCCTTTTTTACTAGATCTTCATCTTCTCCCTGATTCTTAGTATTGGATGGGCCAAGGTTCAGGACCACTTCCATTTTATATTTCACTTCATTTCATGGTGATCTCATTGAGTTTCATGGTTTTAAATATAATTTATATGCTGGTGATTCTTAAATTTTTATTCCCAGCTCAAATCTCTCTCCCACTTACAGAATTACATTTCCATTATTAAGCATCTCTAGTTGGACTCTAGCAAACACCTGAAACTCAAATTGTCCAGAATTGAACTTCTGATCTTTGTCCATAAACCTGACCACCTGACCCCTGTAGGCTTCCTCATTTTAGTTAGTGGCTATCCCATACTTTCAGCTACCCCCAAATCTTGGAGTTGGGGCTTGTCCCAGGGCTTTCACACCCTGCATCCAACCCATCAACAAATCCTATTGACTTTACCTCCAAAATTATATTGACAAAATATGTTCTCATCACACCTGTTACCTTGCTGGTCCAAGTCCTCTCCTCTCTCACCTGGGTGATTGATATAGCCTTATTCTTAATTTCCCTGATTCCCCTTTCCTTCTTACATCAATTTGTAGTATAACAATTAGAGATATCCTTTTAAAATAGAAGCCAGGTCATATCACTCCTCTATCAAACCCACATTTCATTCACCATAAATGCCAAAGTCTGTACAATGCCTAACAAAGACCTGCATTATCTCATGTCCTCTCTGATCTTGTATCTTACTCTTCTTCCCTTGACTTATTCTACTCAAAGTGCCTCAGACTCACCAGGGCCCTTTCTGACACCACTGAGCGAAGGCCCTTGTCCCTGCTGTTTCTTCCACCTAAAACAAAGACTCTCTTTCACCCTTCAAGACCTTCCTCAAATATCATCTTCTCATTGAGTTATACCCTTACCATCCTATTTAAAATTGTAGCCTCCTCACTCCCCAGAAGCTCCCATCCTCCTCCTGCTTTCTTCTTTCTATGACATATCTCTGAGATGTCTTTGTGGCATGTCAGGTCCACAAGGGTAGAGGTTTCATTTGTGTTATCCACTGTCATATCTCCGGCACCTAGAATGATGCCTGTTTATAATAAGAACTTGGTAGGGGTGCCTGGGTGGCTCAGTCAGTTAAGCGTCTGACTTCGGCTCAGGTCATGATCTCATGGTTTGTGGGTTCGAGCCCCACATCAGGCTCTGTGCTGACAGCTCAGAGCCTGGAGCCTGCTTCAGATTCAGATTCCCCCTCTCTCTCTGTCCCACCCCTGCTTGTGTTCTGTCTCTCTCTGTCTTTCAAAAATGAATAAACATTTAAAAAATAATATTTAATAAGAACTTGGTAAATATTTATTGAGCAAACAGATGGTCTTAGCACTAGAGATTACTGTGCTCCTAGAAGTGGTTTATTTTATGGACAATGTAAATTTTGTAACTGATCACATTTTCCTCTTTACTTTGACTACTTGGAAACTTAGAGCAAAATTTAGAGCACTTATGGAGGACCTCAATGCATTTTATGGCTTGTGGTAGAGAACTTCAGTTTTGGAGCTCAGGGTCCTGGCTTTGAATCCCAGCCCTGCCATTTAATAGATGTGTGACTTTGAACAAATTATTTAGCATTTTTGTGATTCAGTTTCCTCTTAAAAAGTAGGCATGAAAGTAATAACTTCTTTCAAAGGGTCATTGGGAGTATAAAATGAGATAGTAGATATAAAGTGGTTAGAACAGGGTTCAGTAAACTGAAAGAGCCAAAAAATGTTTTGCTTGTATTATTAAGATGGCCGACTATCTTGGTTTGCCTGGGACTCAGGGATATCCCTGGATGTGGGCTTTCAGTGCTACAAGCAGGACAGTCCCAGGCACACCAGCTTACTTTTTTTTTACACTGATATTTCCCTTTGTCTCTTTTTATTTATTTTATTTTGTTGTACAAGATTCTGAAAGTTGCCTTACATTCTTGATGAAACAAAGTGCAGTATGAATAAATCATACATAAATTCACATATAATGCTGTGTACATTGTGTGCTCCTAACAAATACCAATAAACCATATGCTTTAGAAAGGAAAAATAAATTACTAAAGGATGGCATAGCCATTTCTTCTCTAACAGGGTTTAAATTCACTCTTCTTAGTACTATATGCAAAGCAGATGCAGGAAAAGATAAGGCAGAGATGACAAAGCCTGAAAGACTCCATCATGAGCAAAGTTTAGTATCATATAGCAGCCATAAGATTATGTAAATGAAAAGACTAACACTGTTAAGTGCCACACAAATGTTGGTTGATATTATTATAACAATCTGGTCGTATGATACCCTGAGGCTTCTTGAATAACAGAGAAGGGCTAATAAAATGAGGCCACACATTTTAGAAATACAATCTAAAGTGTGTGTGTGCAATCCTCTGCATATCTTCCATGTAATTAGCCTCTCCTATGATTGTCTTTGTTGGCATTTCCCCTCTCCTATAACTTTTGTGAATATGTGAAATTTGAAACAGTATCAACATCTTTCTTAACACATAGTTATTAGGGTTTCTGGAATGGCAATGTGAGTTGTTCTGCAAACTCTCTCCTCAGGAAAATAACTGTTAACTGGTGACAACTATTAAAAAATTCTTTTTCAAGTCTCTAGAAATTGTCCCAAGGGCATATGGCAAATAGAGAAACATCCATTCAAGAAAATCTGATATGTTGGTAAGAAGAGTGAGAACTTGTGGCATTTGATCCATGACCTGCTCCTCCTCTGTCCCCCAGCTTGGCATGATGGGAGCTTCCACTATGGGCATGTGAAGCCAGGAACACAGGTTGCCTCTTCTCTAGCTCCAAGTCCATGACTATGATATCATCCCAGGAGAAATAGGCCACCAACCATCCCTACTGTTAACTCCAGGCTTCCTGTTGCAGAAGCTCTATTCTAGGCAAGAGCAGCTGAGAGATCTGGAGCTCTCTTCCATTTAGTCCCCACTTATAGGGAAGTCTATTGTATATCAGGATGAGAATACTGGGTCCAATTATTCCAGCTTGCTCACAGAGTCGAAGTTTCATTCCAGAAGAGGGATGTCAGGAAGACCAGAGTTAATGTCCCCACACAATGTCCCATTCATAAAGCAAGGGTGTCATTCCAAGAGAAGTGGCCCACTGTCCCCACATCCAGCCCTGGAACAGTGGTGTAGAAATTTTGTCTAGGGGGAAATGCAGACCATAAAAACAGAAAGCTTTTCAGTTCCCAACCAAGGGAACTGAATTTATTTGGAACAGAATGTAGAAGTTCAAGCCCAAGGATGTTGTCAAAACAATGAGAACAACCAATTCAACTTTAGAGCAGCTATAATTTTAGCTAGAGAACCAATAGAAGAGATATCTAGATAGAACCCTGCTGGAATTGATATCAGAGGCTGCCCACAGAGGGAAATAGACTGAAATTGTCCAGGTAAATCACTAAATAAACAAGGAAGCACATAACACCACCAAGCCGCTGTGTTCAGTGGAAGTGTGTGTGTGTGTGTGTGTGTGTGTGTGTGTGCACGTACATAGGGGGTTAATCAGTATCAAAATTGCTACAGTATATTATCTAAATGTCCACCTTTCAACAAAAACTATGACAAATGAAAAGAAACAAGGAAGTGTGACCCATACACAGGAAAAAGTAAGCAGTAGAAACAACCTTTGAGAGAGCCCAGATGTTGGACTTAGCAGACAAAGCAGGTATTATAAACATGTTCAAAAAATTAAAGGAAACCATGATTAAAGAATTAAGAGAAAGGAGATGACAATGTCTCATGAAATAGATAATGTCAGTAAAGAGAAATTATAAAACAAAAACAATGGAAATTTTAGAACTGAAAACTACAGAAGCAAAAATGAAAAAATTCACTAGAAGGCTCAACAGTAGATTGGCCCACCACAAGCAAATGCAGCCATCCCTGCACTCTCTTAGGTTGTAGAAATACACAGGTGAAGGCCTGACTAAGTCCCTGTATAATGCAGCTACTCATTAAATTCGAGCATCCCTGAAACTAAGCCCATCCATTAACTAACAATCCTAGAGGCACCAGAGATCCAAGAAAACCATACTTCTATAATTCCATAATACTAAAGAAAGAGGTGTAAATTAGACTTGGCCCATTTCACTATCAGTTTCCATCTTAATTAATCCCAAATATTATAAATAAAACATTGTCTCTAGATAACAACTCTCCTCAGATCCAGCAATTTTTAAATAACTGTTACTGAAAACATTTGCATAATTCCTTTCAGAAGTCAGTAGGAAGATTTATGTGGCAAGACGGTATCTGAGTAGATAGAAAATTTTCAATAGTGATTTTTTTTTACAGGGCTTTATGGTTTTGAAAGTAATATGCAAGCTAATTTACAAGTTATAGAATTTTATTATGGTAGTTTTAACTGTATTTAGCCAAGGAGAAAAAGATAAGAACAGAAAATAAACAAATTACCCAAGATTACACAGCTTTGTATTGGAAGAGTTGGTATAGAACTCACTCCCTCTGATCCTTGGAACAATCATCTTTCCAGGCTACTACAAACCTAAAAAACAGACCACGCCCTATCCTGTGTTTTACTTGAGGTTAATGAATCCATTAATAGAAAAGCCTTTGAAGCTGCATGAACTCATCAGATACTGATATCCTCCCCTTAGGATAAATGTAGAGACATAATGAGGGCCAAGGAGACTAAGCAATGGGTTGATGAATTAGCCAGTACTTACCCAACTCTATCAGCCAGACACACTTTATCCACCTTTTGAATTCTGAAATTAATTTAATTACTTCATATTCTATTGACGATATTGCTGGATATAGAATTCTAGGTTGGAAATAATTTCCCCTCTATATTTTATACTTCTTAATTTTACATTTATATTTTGAATTTTCACTTAACATTTATAAATAATGTTTATTGTGATCATTTTTATATAAAAAACTTTATTACATAATCAAGTAAATCATGCTCATTGTAGAAAATTTGAACACTATAGAAATGTATCAAGAAAAATACTGAAATTACCCAATATCTACCATTTAGATAGACACTGCTAATATTTGGTATATCTCCCCCTATCTTTTTTCCTATGTATTTTTATATAAGGCTTGTAACATTTTTGAATCCTGTTTAATAAGATACTCTCCATATAAGACCTAACAAATGTACACCTTTGTTTTATTCTGATTATTTTATTGTTGAAGTTTTTGTAGTTAAAATTTTGCATTTGGGGATGTAGAACCATAAGTTAAGAATCTAACTTTCTTTCCCCAATTAATCAATCTTCCTCACATCACTTCTTGAAAAATTCATTTATTCTTTTATTATTAGTTTGTGATTTTTCCTTTATCATAATGCATTTTGTGTCCATTTTTGTGTCTATGTTATTAATCTAACAATTATTGCAGCAGTTTCACACTGATTATTGTAGCTTAATAACATGTTTTACTCTTCTGTGTTACCAACCACCCTTCCACACATTCCCATTCCCATTCATTGCTGTCTTTTTCCCCTGAAGATTCCTCATTTAGTATTTTCATGTTTTTTCTTCCAGGTTAACTATAGAATTATTTTGACAAGTTTCAAAACAACTCATTGCAAATTTGATTACAATTACTGTAGAGTAATTTCAGGATAAAATTACACTGTTATTTAGTTTTCCTAATTCCATTGTAATAATCAGTAAAATTATAAAGACTTTTTAGTAATTCCCACACTTTTTGTTAAAGTTATTTCTAACTAATCTCTCTGTGTGTATGTTCACTGCCATTGCAATTAAGAGTGGCATCTATTCCCATTATATATTTATATTACTACTGATTTATAGGAAAGCAATTGATTTTTTAAAAATATTTATCTTATATCTGGCTATTTTACTCAACTCATATTAATACTAACTATTCTTCTATTTTTTATGCTCTCATAATTTATAGTTTGAGGAATCGAATTTTTTTTGTCAATATTTTTTTCATATTTTGACTTTCCTTTTCCAGTATTCAACTTCACTTAAGGTTCATTATAGTTTATTGACTAGCGTTTCTAGAGCATTGGCTGCATTCTTATTTTTTCTTGCTTTTAATCAGAATTTTACTATTGGAACTTATTTTTTGCACTTAACTTTTTAATTCTTTTGGGATGTGTTTTGTTTTGTAATATGAGGTAAAGGTATAAATTGATTTTTCCCCTAATAATTAATCCATTGTTCTAGAGCCATTTATTGAATCTCTTCTTCACTGATTTGTGATTCAACTTGTATCATTATCTCTTTTCATAGACTATAAAAATGATCAAGTAGCTTCCATTTATTGAACTCTCTAAATTACCTTTTACTTAATGCTATAAAATTTTCTTTCACAGTGAACTGAAAAAAGAAGAACAAACTAAACCAAAGTTAGAATAAGAAAGGAATAATATATATTAGGGCAGAAATAAATGAAATAGAGAATAGAAACACAATGGGGAAAAAATCGGTGAGATGAAAAGTTGATTTTTTGAAATGATAAACAAAACCAATAA
This sequence comes from Panthera tigris, assembly GCF_018350195.1. NCBI lineage: Eukaryota > Metazoa > Chordata > Mammalia > Carnivora > Felidae > Panthera > Panthera tigris. The sequence goes on along the minus strand of NC_056662.1, from coordinate 90,742,414 downwards.
TTTCTTAGCTAGACTAGGAAAAACTATACTCAAAATAACAAAAATCAGAAATGAAGGAGGAGACATTATAACTGATGCCATAGAAATGAAAAGGATCATAACAGTCAACTATGAACAATTATGTGTCCACAAATTAGATAGTTTAGGAAAAAAACGGATAAATTTCTAGAAACATACAACTTACCAAGAATGGATCATGAAGAAATAGAAAAATCTATACTCTTTCTTTGGAGTCACAGATCATGGGTATTAATTCCTCCTTAAATGTTTGGTAGAACTCACCAGTGAAGCCACCATATAAAACTCTTTCAAAAAATTGAATAGGAAATACAATTCCAAACTCAGTAGATGAGACCAGTATTGCCCTGATACTAAAATCAGACAGATACTGCCCAAACAAAAAACTATAGACCAATATCTCTGATGAATATTGATAAAAAATATCGTCAACAAAATACTTCAGTCAAATTCAACAACATATTAAAAAGATTGTACATCATGACCAAGTACGATTTATTCCTGAAGTGCAAGGATGGTTCAACACACAAAAATCAATCAGTGTAATAAACCACATTAACAGAACGAAAAAAGAAACCACATGATTATCTCAATGTAGAAAAAGCATTTGGCAAAATTCAACATTCTTCATGATAAAAACACTCAACAAACTAGGAATACAAGGAAATTACCACATTATGTATAGTCATACATATATGGAAAGTCCACAACTAACATCATACTCAATGGTGAAAAATTGAAAGTTTTTTCTTTAAGATCACAAACAACTCAAGGATACCCATTCTTACCACTTCCATCCAACATATTACTGGAAGACCTAGCCAAAACAATTAGCTAAGAAAAAGAAATAAAAGGCGTCAAAATAGGAAAGGAAGAAGTAATATTATCTCTGTTCACGGGTGACATGATCTTGTATGCATGTAGAATATCCCAAATATTCCACAAAAAAACCTGTTAGACTATAAAAAAGTTCAGCAAAGTTGTAGGATATAAAATCAATATGCAAAACTCAGTTTTATTTCTATAAACTAACTGAATAATCTGAAAAAAAAATTAAGAAAAAATTCCATTTATAATAGCATTCAAAAAATAAAATATTTAGGAGAAAGTTTAATCAAGGAGGCAAAAATGTGTGCTCTGAAACTACAAAACATTGCTGAAAGAAATTAAAGAAGGCACAAATAAATAGAAACATCCTACATTCATGGACTGGATGATTTAATATTGTTAAAGTAGCCATATTACCCAACATGATCTATAGATTTAATGTAATTCCTACCAAAATTCCATTGATGTTTTGTGTAGAAATAGAAAAAAAAATCCTGAAATTCATATGTAATCTCAGAGGACGCTAAACATTTAAAATAATCTTAAGAAAGCAAAACAAAGCTGAAGGCCTCACACTTCCTGATTTTAAAACATATTACAAAGCTACAGTAATCACAAAAATATGATACTGGCATAAAGGCAGACATATAGACCAGCAAAACAGAGTAGAGAACCTGAAAATAAATCCTCACATATACAGTCAACTGATCTTTGGCAAAGGTGCTAAGGCTACAGAATAGGGAAAGGGGAGTCTTTCCAACAAATAAGGTTAAGAAAATTGGATATTCAAGTGCAAAATAACAAAGTTGGACCCTTATTTTATACCAAGTACAAAAATTAACACAAAGTAGATTAAAGATCTAAATGTAAGGCCTAAAACCACAATACTCCTAAAAGGAAACATAGGGGGAAGCTTTATTACATTGGCACATTGGCTTTGACAATGATTTCTTCGATATGATATCAAAAACACAAGCAAAAAATAACAGCAAAAATAGACAAATGAGACCACATCAAACATAAAAACTTCTCTGCAGCAAAGGAAACAATATAGTAAAAAGGCAACCTATGGAATGGAATATTTGCAAACCATATATCTGATAAGAGGTTAATATCCAGAATATACAGAGAACTCTTATAATTAAAATTTTTCAATTTAAAAGACAAGAAAAAACAAACAAAAAACATAAAAAACAGGCATTTCCCCAAAGATACACAAATGACCAACAACCATCTAAAATGATTCTCAATATCACTACTCATTAGAAAAATATAAATCAAAACCACAATGAGATATCACCTCATGCCCATTAGGACAGCCATTATAAAAAAAATTGAAAAACCACAATGTTGATGAGGATGTGGAGAAACTGAAACCCTGGTGCACTATTTACTGGTGGGAATGTAAAATGATGCAGCTGCTATAGAAAGCAATATGGACATTTGTCAAAAAATTAAAAATAGAATTAACATACAATCCAGCAATCCTACTTCTAGGTATTTATCAAAAAGAGTCGAAAACAGAATCATAATGACATATTTGCACAACCATGTTTACTGCAACATTATTTGCAACAGCTAAGAGGTGGAAGCAACCTAAATGTCATCAACAGGTCAATGGATAAAGAAAACATGGTATATATACAATGGAATATTATTCAGCCTTAACAAAGAAGGAAATCTTTTCACATGCTATATATAACATGGATGAATCTTGAGGATATTAAATGAAATAAGCCAATCACAAAAAGACAAAGCCTGAATGATTTGACTTATATGAGATATCTAAAATAGTCAAACTCAGGGCTGCCTGGGTGGCTCAGTTAGTTAAGTGTCTGACTTCAGCTCAGATCATGATCTCATGGTTTGTGAGTTCCAGCCCCACATCAGGCCCTGTGCTGACAGCTCAGAGCCTAGAGCCTGCTTCAGATTCTGTGTCTCCTTCTCTCTTTCTGCCCCTCTTCCACTGGCACTCTGTGTCTTTCTCTGTCTCTCTCTCTCTCAAAAATAAACATTAAAAGGGGCACCTGGGTGGCTCAGTCGGTTAAGCGTCCTACTTCAGCTCAAGTCATGATCTCAGGGTTTGTGAGTTCGAGCCCCGCGTCGGGCTCTGTGCTAACAGCTCAGAGCCTGGAGCCTGTTCTGGATTCTGACTCCCTTTCTCTCTGCCCCACCCCTGCTCACACTCTGTCTCTGTCTCTCTCAAAAATAAACATTAAAAAAAATTAAAAGTAAACATTAAAAAATTTAAAAAAAAACTAAAAAAATAAAATAGTCAAACTCTTAGAAATAGAAAGTAGAATGGTGATTGTCAGGGACTTGGGGGAGGAGAAAAAGGAGAGTTGTTTAATGGATATAGAGTTTCAGTTTAGAAACATGAAAAGGTCCTAGAGATCTGTTACACAACAATGTGCATAGAGTTAATACTACTGTACTGTAAAAGACGGCTAACATTTTGAATGTAATGTATTTTTGACTGTAATAAAATGATGTTATCTCTATATATCTATATCTATATCTATATCTATATCTATATCTATATCTATATCTATATCCATATCTATCCATCTAGAATGATTAACATAAGGGAACAAGGAAAACCTGAAACCCCTAGCGGAATATAGATAAGTGATATGAACTAGCAATTTAATTCCCCAAATGGTCAAAACATATATTGGAAATAATTTTTCTTACTTATAATCAATTAATATAAATTAAAACTATTTTAAAAATCAGAAATCCTGGATTAATCTTAGACATTATATTTCCTTTTCACCATTCTCCTCCATGTATAGTCACTGTGGATATATATATATATATATATATATATGATTATAATTACATATATATGTATATGAGATTATATATATACATATAATCATAATTTATTTATATATGCAAAGTGAGTATATATAAATTATATTATTTTATTATATTATTATGGCACAATTCCTCCCAGCAATAAAAAGCAAAGGCTGTAACAATGACTGGTTCAAAGAATATCACCTTCACTTTCATTCATTTCAGTTTGATGAAGAAATGATGCTTTGTCACAGTCATTTACTACTGAGCTTTATATTTCTGGGAAATTAGTTCAGAAGCCAGCTGTGCCCCCACCTTTATGCCTTATCCTTCCCTCACCCCAACCACAACATCTTTTAAACATATCCTAAGAATCCTCATGCTTGTTCGCTGGAGGAAATATTTTATCAGTGATGAACAGTCTTGTCACTTTTGTTCTGCTTAGTAATTCAGGATAACATAGCTTCAACCTGGGATCACTTTAGAGTGAAAAGCCAGATGTTTCCAAAAGGTTTAACCTTATGAGGCTTATTACTGCTTGTAAATATTAATATAGCATGTCCTCAGTGAACATGGCCAGGGCAGAGGATGCTTTCATGAGAAAAACGGTGCTGAAAGCAAATTCAAAAATATTCTCAGAGAGGGATTACAGTGGCAAAACTGAGTGATTTAAGCATTAATCAGTTTGTGGGCATGTGTGTGACTCACTCAGCTCTCAATTGTGCTTTCTTATATCATCCCAGACTCTTCCTTCAAAGCAGTTATCGAGATTCATAATTATGAATCTATTTATGGGATCACTTTTTCAATGTCTGTCTTGTCCACTAGCTTCCTCGAAGGAAGGCATCATTCTTGTTTTGCTCAGCACAATGTTTTCATTACTTAGCTGGGTGCTGGGAACAAAGTAGGTTTTCAGTAAGTATTTATTGAACAAATAAAGATTCTGCAAACAGCAGGATTTGACAATAATTTCCTTTCCTTCCCAATTTCCAGTTCTGAGCTATTTGCTTCTCCCAAGCCAAAGGACTTCTCAGGCCTGTGGGCTTTAAGTATAATGATTGAGACTTTTTGTGAAGTCTCAGCAAAGAGAACTGCTATGGGTCTTTCTCCTCATGGGACGGACACATATCAGGAGAAGAGCATCACAGGCCAGAGATGAGAGAATCAGGAAGCAGGGAATCTTGGAAAGAACTTGATGCCTAGAGATCTAGAGTAGGGAGAGAGATTTGACATTGTCCTTACATGAGTATATGGGTCACTTGACTCAGAAAAGGTGAAGGGGGATCTGAATGGACTGAGTTTTCTTGCCTCAGAAATGTGAAGAGTACACAGAGCCCAGGGGTCAGGGGAGCTTCCTCAGAAGAGGTCGACAGTCGGTCTGCTTCTACAGAACAGGCCTCCTGCCAGCAGCAGGATGCTTGCTGAGTATGGTGTTCTAATAACCAGCTCTGAGCTCAGGTGAGGCAACAGAGAAAGTAACAACCCACTTAATGGGACAGAAGAACCAAGAGAGGAAAACAGAAGGAAAAAAAAGGATATGACCAGTGAAGATTTTCACATCCAACTTCGCCAAAGCAGCCATACTACAGAGCAGGGTTTGGCAAACTTTTTTCATAAAGGGTCTGATAGAAAATATTTTAGATTTTGAGGGACATACATTCCCTGTCGCAACTACTCAAGTTGTAGTATCAAAGGAGGTTTCTAGACAAATCCTGTAGCCAGCTGAGGCTGCATGTTGCAGTTCTCTCTTGCCTATGAATTCCTCTGCCACACTTGCCTAGAAAAACTCCAGTTCCGAATGAACCCAGTTTTCTGCCTTTTCTTTTCCTGCACAACCTCTGGTCTCATGATACGTTCAAGGTTGCCAATATATGCTGGGCTTTGTTGCTGCCTAGAAACCTGTGTGTGTGTCCCTCCCCAGCTTCCTCTCCTGGTCTCTACAGTGAGCATTTCACTTTCCTCAAGCCCTTGTCATAAGGGCTTTCTTCTTACATACGGGAGCTGGTGTTGTTCGTTTTCTGCTACTGCTGTAACAAATTACCACAGAGGTAGTGACTTCACATGAACAGTATAAATGTATTCTCTTACAGTTCTGGAGGTCAGAAGTCTCAAATCAAGATACCGGCAGGGCTGTGTTCCTTTTGGAGACTGCAGGAGAGAATTTGTTTCCTTGCTTTTCAAAGCTTCTGAAGGCCTCCCTCCCGCCCCTCTTCTCACATCACTACCACCTTTGTTTCTGTGGTCACATCTCCTACTCTGACTTTGCTCCCACGGCCTTCCTCTTAATTACAGATACTTGTGATTATATTGGGCCCACCTGGATAACCCAGGATAATATCCCCATATGAAAACATTTAACTTAATCACATCTGCAAAGTCCTTTTGGCCATACAAGGTAATATATTCACATGTTCCAGGGATTTGGACAGGGACACCCTTGGGAGCTATTGTTCATACTGCCACATTGATTTCTTCCTGCTTCCAAGGCAGAATACAGGTACCAGGCAGGAGTTTCCCCAATATCCATCCCTACTCCTCTGGGGACACATTTATTCTGGCTCATCCTAACCTCTTCCTTCCCAGTTTCAGTGGAGATGTTCTTCCCAATAAAGACTGACCCCCAATCTTTTCCTGTAACCCAAACATCTTTACTCTATTAATACATTTTATTTGAAATTCTTCCTTGTCTGATATTAAAATTGTTACCTGAACTTTCTTTTGGTTTATTTTTGCTAGTATAGCTCATTCCTTTAATATTAAACCTTTTATGTTATTATACTCTGGTAGTTAATGTTTAAATATACAGTGACTTCCACTGTGATATGACATATACATTCTTAAAATTACCACATTGTGATGGTAAAAATCTGTGATGGCAGTAAAAATCACAGGGCTAATGGGGTTCCTGGGTGGCTCAGTCAGTTAATGTCTGACTTTGGCTCAGGTCATGACCTCATCAATTTCAAGTTTGAGCCATACATTGGGCTCTGTGCTAACAGCTCAGAGCCTGGAGCCTGCTTCAGATTCTGCGTCTCCCTCTCTCTCTGCCCCTCCCCACTCACGCTCACTCTCTCAAAAATAAATGAACAGTAACAATTTTTTTTAAAAAAATCACAGGGCTTATGAGAAAAGTGGGTTTAGAGGAACAATACTCAAAAACATCATCAGTAGCATATTTTTTTAAAGATAGAAAAACATAGTAGCACAGTTTTATACGTTTTATTCAGTTAAGAAATACAGACATACTGCAAAAGATTTGACATTTTACCTTGAAAACACCTGAAGTTTGCTTTTGGAAGTAGCTGTCAGGAGGCTGGCAGTTCTTAGGACGCTGTGGAAGGAGGGCCATCTAGAAGCAGGTGTGGATGGGTGTGGCTTACAGCACCTGGGGTGAACCGAGGAGCCGATGGATGTTTGGAACACTTGCATCCTGTGTACTCCTACACAGCTTGGTCCAGTAGGGTGTCCTTTTCAGTATCCATCCAGTGTTTCTTGCAGACAGAATCATACAAAAGTAAATGTAAATTTTCTATTATGCTCCAAATACCCCCTAATACATCAATCATGTTGGAATAAATTCCCAAGTTTTTAAAAAAGTTTATTTATTTTGAGAGAGAGAGTGTGTGTGTGCATAAGCAGGGGAGGGGCAGAGGGAGAAGATCCCAAGCAGGCTCTGCACCATCAGCACAGAACTTGGTGCAGGGCTTGAACTCACAAACTGTGAGATAGATCATGACCTGAGCTGAAATCAAGAGTCAGATGCTTAAACAACTGAGCCACTCAGGCACCCCAGATCCTATTTCTTTTTTTAATGATTTTTTTTTTTATTTACAGAGGATCTGAAGTAGGCTCTGTGCTGACAGAAATGAGCCTGATGCAGGGCTTAAACTCAAACCGTGAGATCATGACCTGAGCCAAAGTTGGTTGTTTAACCGACTGAACCACCCAGGCGTCCCTTATTTCTACCATTTTACTTGGTGTTTTTTATGATGTATTTTTTTCCTCTCTCCCTGTCATTTGTTGAATTTATTTAATTCCTTTCTTTCCCTTTTCCTTTTTTTCCTTTACTGTTTTGGAAATTATTTTGTTTATATTATTTTTGTTGCCATCCTTAAACTCTATGTTATTTTTTTTTTAATTTTTGAGTATAGTTGACACATGTTAACATTAGTTTCAGATGTACAATACAGTGATTCAACTTCTCTATACATTATGCCATGCCCACAAGTATAGGTACCATCTATCACCATACAACACTATTACAATATCATTAACTATATACCCTATGTTGTGATTTCTGTCCCCATGACTTATTCATTCCATAATCAGAAGTCTGTATCTTCCACTCCCCTTCACCAATTTTGCCCATCCTCCACCTCCCTGCCTTCTGGCAACCATAAGTTTTTTCTCTGTACTTATAGGTCTGATGCTGCTTTTTTTTGTTTGTTTATTTGTTTGTTTTGGTTTTTATATTCCCACATATGAGTGAAAACATAAGGTATTTGTCTTCCTTAGTCTGACTTATTTCACATAGCATAATATCCTCTAGGTCCATCCATGTTGTCACAAATAGCAAGATCTCATTTTTTTTATGGCTGAGTAATATTCCATTGTGTGTGTTGGTCTATCAGTGGATACCGAGGCTGCTTCCATGCCATCCTTAAGTTGTAAAGTGCATACTCTACTCCAAAATTACTCATATACCTATCACCCCCCTGCATAAGTACCTTAGAACATTTCCACAAAGAAAACTTCTCCCATATTCCATGTTGTTGTTGAACACATAATTTCACCTTATTTTTGAATAAAACTTTTTAAAAATATTTTTTAGTCAATCATTATCAGATTGCATTTTACAAATATCTTTGTTCAACTATTATTCTTCTCACCATTTTTTTCCTGATTTCAATATACTTCTTACTGAAGTGAATCCTTCAGCAATTGCTTGAGGATGTGCCTGTGGGCAATAAATTTCTTTATGAAAATATTCTTATTTAGCCCTTATTCTTGAGTGACCATTTAATCTTACATAGAGTTCTGGGTTTTCTTTCCTCCCTCAGCACTGGGAAGATGGTTTTTCTTTGTCCCTGGCATCTGCTGTTGATGAGAAATCTGCTGTCAGTCTGAATGTCATTTCTTTATAAATAATCTGTGCTTTCTCTTTGGTAGCTTTTAAGGTTTTCTCAATATCCATGATGGCTGAAATTTTATTACAAGTTGTCTAAGTATAGATTTCTTTGACTTATCCTGCTGAGGATTTGGCATATCATTTTTCTCTAAAGACCCACACCAGTTTTTAATATTGAAAAACTGTTCACCAATATTCCTTTAGAAATTCTCTCTCCCTTACACTCTTTAGGCCCTCCTTGAATGCTGTTTAGATGTATATTAAAGCTACTCATTAGGTTCTAAATATATTTTAATTTCTTTTTCATATTTTCCATCTCTTTATCCCTCTGTGCTACATTCTGGGTCATTTCTTCATATATTTCAGTTTGCTAATTCTCTAGCTATCTAGTCTTATGTTTAACCTATTTATTCAGATTTTTTTAATTTCAATAAATGTTTTTTATTCTAAATATTTATTTTGTCTACTTGTTCTTTATTCATAATGCCCCATGCTAGTCTTAGATATTTTATTCCTTCCCTTATTCCTGTAAATTTTTAAACAAATTTATTTTAAAGTCTCTTCCAGAATGCTTTATTATCTGTGAATTCTGTCATTTTTTTGTGCTTTCTGATTCTCATGTTAGGGATTGTCTACCCTCACGCTGTTGCCTCATGTGCTTTGTTTTTTCAGCAGGAATGTTTCCCACAGGACATCCATCACAAGGAAATCTATGCAGCGTTAGACTGAGGTTCTGATTTCTCTGAAATTACCCTTTTCCCAGAATGATTCAGAACAGGTGGCCTGCTTCATGCTCATTCAGAGATAAGGCAGCCCCTTCCTGATGTCCAACTTCATACAGAGGGTCCTGTTTCAGTTTAGATCCTTGACTTTAGACCTTACATAAAAAGTTAGTGTCCACAAGATTCCCTATTCGTCTCTTGGATCTTTGTTTACAATGTAGCTCAGCACAATGGTTTAGGATTTTCTCTTCATTTCTGATCCCTAAAAATTTACTTTTATATTTTAAATATTGACTATATGTTTAAAGTAAACTGATTCCAAATTATCTGGCATAGATAGATAGATGATAGTTAACAGACAGAGGACAGAGGTTTTCCTGTGTCTGCTTTGTTTTCCATATTGACCAAAGTCTTTCCAAATACTATTTATCTGTACTTGACTCCCAAGTCTCTATTTGCAACTCAGCTCTGATGATTGAGCTCTAGAACCATATCCCACCATCTAAAAATCTCCAATGGATATAGCATAATCACCTAAACCCATCATGTCCAAAATAACTTTTTTATATTACCCAGATCCCAACTCTGCAACTCTTCTCTATATTTCCCTATCTTAATAAATGTTGCCATTGTTGGCCGAGATGACCATCTAAAACCCTGAAAGTCACCTTTGACTTCTCTTTCTACCTATCCCTCTCACTGCAGGGTTAATTCCATCGAGGATGACCAATCATCCTACTTTTCCCAGGATTGAGGAGTTCTAGCATTTTGAACTCTCACTGCTAAAACCAGGAAGGTCTCAGGCAAGTCAGAACCTTAATTTCACTCCTAAGTATTTCTCAAAATCCTCTACTTCCCTTCATTCACACTGCTTTAATTCAGACAACCACAGACACAAGGACTCCTTTGATGGCTTTTCCTCTAGTCTCCCTACCTTAATCTTACCTTTCCCCACACATTCTCCATATTATCGATAAAGTGTTCTTTCAAGGAAAAAAAATGTGGCTAGTCTCAAATTAAGTCATTCACTAGCTTCCATTGTTTCAAGGATAATTTCTAACTTTTTAACATAACCCACTACAAATCCCTCGGGAATGTGGCTTCTGCCTGCCTCTCTAGTCCCATTTCCTGATCTCCTTCCCTTTCCCATACACATGTTCCAGTCATATTGAATGACTCATAATTCATCAAATATGCCACTGGATTGGGTGCTTCTGAGCCTTCCAAAGGAAAAGGAGGCTTCCCAGGAAAGTATCTGAACTGCTTTCCTTGGTCCCTTTACCTGGTGACCACCTAATTTTCATCCAAATTTACCTCCAAAATCACCTGATCCCCCTTCCTGACCACAGTCAGAGTAAAATGTCACCTTTGAACACATAATAAATTCTTGGTGCTTGAAGCTATCAAAGTGTTTATCTCATCATGTTGTGTTTGTTTATGTACTTATTTCTCTATCAGACAATGGGATTGTTGAAGGAAGAGGGTATGATTTCTTCTCTGTAACTCTACGGCTTAGGATTTACCATTCTATGTTCCATGAATAAACAAGGTACTGGGAATTTGAGGGTTTGAGAAATAGTCCTGGCTCTACTCTTAATTTCTCTGACCTCAGTTTCCTGCCTTCACTTTGCCTGGCTGCTCCTTCTCATCCTTTGGTTCCAGCTCATCTGTCATTGGCTCTAGGAAACCTTCCCTGATCCCTCAATGCAAGGGTAGGGGCTGCCCCAATGGAATTTCATCACACCCAATCTTACCCCTGTCTGTCCATTGTAAATGCCATCAGTGTAGGATTCACTCTGTCTTGTTCATCTCTGTAGCTCCAGCATCTAGCGTAGGGGATCATCAATAAATAACTGTTGGCCTAATAAACTATAAACTATCACATGGAAGAAGTTGATTTCTAAGATAACTTCAGGCTCTAACCTGTCAAGCAGAGATAAAGCTCTGCATGTCTATAGTGACCAAGAGGCATTCGTGATGGTTGCTGCCTTTGGAAACCACTCTGAATGTCACAGTGTCAGCCATTGCTGAGGCAAATGCACATTCCATGAGATTTTGGCCAAAAGTAGGGATATCATGAAGCAGAAACTTGGATAAAGAGAAACGGGGTTGTCTAACAATGAAGATAAAAAGAGAAGGGACCCTAATGTTCCTATGAGTATGGGAAGTGATGCATACTCACCAAAAGACCTGTTTGCAGCCCAAGCAGGCCACGTGGTTTTCTAACACCTAAGTGCTGGAAGGTTTTCTATCTCCTAAATCTGTGGAAAGCCAAGGTTATACTAGTTTCACTTTATCCACTCCACCTAACTCTGCCACAAGTAACAGGCAAGCTACAGGTTAGCCCTCATGGGAGAGCAAGTGCTTTGTGTACTCAGCCCTTGCTCCTGCTACTGCTGATCTGCAGAACCATAACCATCTCATTCCACTGGCATCCCCACCACCAGCCTGAACCAAACTTCCCTGGATGTCTAGACTTCAGTATCTTTACTCACTTCTCACTTTGCAAAAAAACCCCATAGCTTGTGCCTCTCTAGTCTACTTTCCCTCTGACAGCACACTCTTCAATAATGGCAAATAGAATTTATTTTATAATCATTGGAAGCACTATCTTGTTTTTTCTATTCCTGTATCAATTTTATTATTCCCCAGAGAGTCACTTTCTGTGTCCTCCAATTACCACCAGAGCTTCTTACCCTTTATCCTCCAGAATACAGCTCTATGCTAGAGTAATTTTATGTCTAAAGAGAATATGGATGATTAAGCCTTGTCAAATAGTTTTCTGAATTTTTCACCAAGAATCACTCTCAAGCCAGAACTCAAACTTTCAAATGGCATGACAAGATTAATACATTTCTTTGGGGAGGATTACTTGGATCCTAAAGATATTTCTATTTCTTCTTCCTATTATTGTCATGGTCTTTGAATTTCCTCCACTTATGAAGAAGCATCTCAATGCAGAAAAAGTTTTAAAGTAAAATGTAAGTCTGATGTCAACAGGGCTGGATTTAGAACTCTTGGGGGTATGTAAATGATTGAAAAGAAGGCATAATTGAGGAAGAATGGAAATTACTTCTGTGAAGGCTCATGAGTGTGTCCTGAGAGATCGGCTGCAAACAAAATGGGGTGAAGTATTTCACTGAAACACTGTAGGACACTGAGGTGCAAAGAAAGTCATTCAAAGGGGGCATGAACAGCACCCCAACTTCTGATTAGACTAGCTCTCAATGAGGCATGTTGGGGTTAGAGATCTTAGAGGGTGGCTGCTCACTAGTGGGCAGCCGAGATGGGGGGACAATGGCAGGTCTCATGAAAGAGAGCTGGAGCAGGGGTTAAGAAATAGCAAGCACTATGTGATAGCTGACAGGATTCTTTCTCCCACTCCCCTTCACCCATTTTGCCCAATCCCCCACCTCCCTCCCCTCTGGTAACCATCAGTTTGTTCTCTGTATTTATGGTGCTGTTTCTGCTTTTTGTTTGTTTAATCATTTTTTTTAAGATTCCATTAGGAGTGGAATCATATGGTATTTGTCCTCCTCGGTCTGATTGATTTCACTTAGCATAACATCCCGTAGATCCATCTGTGTTGTCTCAGATGGCATGATCTGATCCTTTTTATAACTATGTAATATTCCAATGTGTGTGTGTTTGTGTGTGTGCATGTGTAAACCACACTTTTATTATCCATTCATCTGTTGATGGACTTGGGTTGCTTCCATGTCTTGGCTATTGTAAATAATGCTGCTGCAACAAACATAGGGGTGCAAATATCTTTTTGAGCTAGTGTTTCTGTATTCTCTGGGTAAATACCCAATAGTGGAAAGACTGGATGATATGCTATTTCTATTTTTAATTTTTTGAGGAACCTCCATACTATTTTCCACACTGGCTATACCAATTCACATGAGAGTTCCTTTTTCTCCACATCTTCACTAACCCTTATTGTTTCTGGCCTTCTTGATTTTAGCCATTCTGACAGGCATGAGATGATAGCTCATTGTGGTTTTGGTTTGCATTTCCTTGATGATCAGTGATTATAAGCATCTTTTCATATACCTGTTGACCATCTGTATTTCTTCTTTGGAAAAATGCTGTCCATTTTTTAATCAGATTATTTGATATTGAGTTGTACAAGTTCTTGATATATTTTGGATATTAACCCTTTATTAGATATATAATTTACATATCTATTTGTCCACTTAGTAGGTTGTCTTTTTTATTTTCTCTTTATGTACAAAAGCTTTTTATTTTGATGTAGTTCCAATAGTTTATTTTTGCTTTTGCTGTCATTGCATTTGGAGACATATCTAAAAAATATTACTATGGCAGATGTGAGAGAAATGACTGACTGTGTTCTTTTCTAGAATTTTTTGGTTTCAGGTCTCACATTTAGGTCTTTAATCCATTTTGAGTTTATTTTTGTGTATGGTGTTAGAAACCAGTCCAGTTTTATTCTTTTACATGTAACTGTCCAGCTTTCCCAGCACCATTTATTGAAAAGACTATCTTTTCCATATTGTATATTCTTTTCTCCTTTGTCATAAATTAATTTACCATAGAAGTATGGGTTTATTTCTGAGGTGTCTGTTCTGTTCTATTGATCTATGTATCCATTTTTGTGCCAGTACCATACTGTTTTGATTACTACAGCTTTGTAGTATATCTTGAGATCTAGAATTATTATACCTCCAGCTTTGTTCTTCTTTCTCAGGATTGCTTTGGCATTTGGGGTCATTTATGGCTCCATATAATTTTTGGATTATTTGTTCTAGCTTTGTGAAAAAATGCCATTGGTATTTTGATAGGGATTGCATTGAATTTGTAGATTGCCTTGGGTGATATGGACCTTTTAATGATATTTTTTCTTCCAATCCATGAGCATGGAATACTTTGCCATTTGTTTGTGTCATCTCCAGTTTCTTTCATCAGTGTTTTTTAGTTTTCATATATAGGTCTTTCACCTCTTTAGTTAAGTTTATTCCTAGATATATTTTTTTATTATTTAAGATTTTTGAAAAAAAAGTTTATTTATTTTGTGAGAGACAGGGAGAGAGAGAGAATCCCAAGCAGGCTCCACACTCAGCATAGAGCCAGTCGTGAGGCTTGATCTCATGACCGTGAGATCATGACCTGAGCTGATATGAAGAGTTGGATGCTTCAACTGACTTGGCCACCCAGGTATCCTGGTATTTTAATATTTTTGATGCAATTTTAAATGGGTTTGTTTTCTTAATTTCTCTTTCTGCTACTTCATTATTAGAAATGTAATGGATGGAATTCTGTTTATTGATTTTGTATCCTATGACCTTACTGAATTCACTTATTAGTTCTCATAGTTTTTTGTGGAGTCTTTAGCATTTTCTATATATAATATAATGTGATCTGAAAATAGTGAAAGTTTTACTTCTTTACCAATTTGGATGGTTTTATTTCTTTTTGGTGTTTGATTGCTGTGACTATGAGTTCCAGGACTATGTTGAATAAAAGTGGTGAAAGTGCACATCCTTGTCTTGTTCCTGACCTTAGGAGAAAAGCTCTCAGTTCTTCATGATTGAGGATGATGTTAGCTGTGAGTTTTTCACATGTGGCCTTGATTATGTTGAGGTATGTTCCTTCTACTTCCATTTTGTTGAGTGTTTTTATCATGAATGGATGTTGAATTTGGTCAAATGCTTTTCTGCATCCATTGAGAAGATCATATGATTTTTATCCTTCATTTCATTGATGTGGTGTATGACATTGATTGATTTGTGAATATTGAACCATCTTTGCAATCTGGGAATAAATCCCACTTGATTGCAGTGAATGATCTTTTTAAAGTGTTGTTGGATTCAGTTTGTTAATATTTTATTAAAAATTTTTGCATCTATTGGCCTGTATGTTTCTTTTTTCTTTTTCTTTTCTTCTTCCTTTTTTTTTTTTTTTGTGGTGTCTTTGTCTGGCTTTGGTATCAGGGTAATGCTGGCCTCATAGAATGTATTTGGAAGCTTTCCTTCTAGGTTTTGAAATAGTTTGAGAAGAATAGGTATTAATTCTTCTTTAAATGTCTTGCAGAATTCACTTGTGAATCCATCTGGTCCTGGATTTTTTTTTTTTTTTTGGTAGTTTTTAAATAGCCAATTCTATTTTGTTAGTTGTAATCAGTCTATTAAGATTTTCTATTTCTTCCTGGTTCAGTTTTGGAAGACTGCATGTTTCTAGAAATTTATCCATTTCTTCTTGGTTGTCCAGTTTGTTGGCATGTAATCTTTCATAGTATTCTCTTACAATTCTTTGTATTTCTGTGGTGTCAGTTGTTACTTCTCTCTCATTTCTGCTTTTATTTATTTGGTTCCTTTTATTTATTTGGGTCCAGACTCTTGATGAGTCTAGGTAAAGGTTTGTCAATTTTGTTTATCTTTTCAAAGAACTAGCTCTTGGTTTCATTAATTTTTGTTTTTTTTAATTTATTTTTATTATTTTTTTTTGTCTCTACATCATTTATTTCTGCTCTGATCTTTATTATTTCCTTTCTTCTATTCATTATGGGCTTTGTTCTTTTTTTCTATTTCCTTTAGGTGTCATTTTAGATTGCTTGAGTTTTTTATTATTTCCTGAGGTAAGCCTGTTTGCTATACACTTCCCTCACTGCTTCACTGTGTCTCTCAGATACTGGACCATTGTGTTTTCATTTTTATTTGTCTCCATGCATTTTTTTTTATTGCTTCTTTGATCCATTGGTTGTTTAGTATCATGTTGTTTAGTCTCCACATGTTTGTGTTTTTTCCAGTTTTTTTCTTGTGATTTATTTCTAGCTTCATACCGTTGTGGTTGGAAAAGATACATGGTAAGATTTCAATCTCCTTAAATTTATTGAGGCTTGTTTAACAGCCTAATATGTGATATATATGGAGAATGTCCCATGTGCACTTGAAAATAACGTTTATTCTGTTATTTTTGGATGGAGTTTTCTGTATATATTCATTACGTCCGTCTGATCCAATATGTCATTCAAAAACATTGTTTTCTCATTGATTTTGTTTGGATGATCTATCCATTGATGTAAGTGGGGTGTTAAAGTCCCCTACTATTATTGTGTTACTGCCAATTTCTCTCTATGTTTATTAATATTTTCTGTACCTATATACTCCACTTTTGGGTGCAAAGATATTTACAATTGTTATATCCTCCTGTTGGAATGATCCCTTTATCATTATTCAATTCTTTGTCTCTTATCTTTGTTTTCAGGTCAATTTTGTCTGAGATAGTATTGCTACTCCATCTTTGTTTTGGGTTTGGGTTTTGTTTGTTTGTTTGTTTGTTGTTTTGGCTTTCATTTGCACAGCGAATTTTTTTTTAACTTTCAGTCTGTATGCATCTTTAGGTCTGAGGTGAGTCTCTTCAGGCAGCATAAAGATGGGTCTTGTTTTTTTATCATTCCTCCACTCTATGTCTTTTGATTGGAACATTTATGCCAACTACATTTAAAGTAATTATTGATAGGTATGTACTTATTATCATTTTTAAAATTTGTTTTCTGGTTTTGTAGTTCTTTGTTACTTTCTTCTTCTCTTCCTCTCTTTCTTTGTGATTAATGAGTATCTATAGTGTTTTGTTAGGCTTCCTTTCTCTTTATTTTTTGTGTATCTATCATAGGTTCTGGGTTTGTGGTTACCATAAAGTTCATATATAACATCCTAAGTAAATAGCAGTTCATATTAATTTGATGGTCATTTAATTTCACAAACATTCTTTAAAAAAACAGAAAAAGATCTTTTTCCCCTTTTTTTCTCTTTGTATTCCCTTCTCTATATTTGTGTATATGTTGTTATAATTTACATCTTTTTATTCATTTTTTCCTTTTTTTTAATTTATTTTTTAAACATTTATTTATTTTTTGAGAGACAGAGAGAGACAGGACATGAGCAGGGGAGGGGCAGAAGAGAGGGAGGCACGGATTCTGAAGCAGTCTCCCGGCTCTGAGCTGTCAGTACAGAGCCTGATGCTGCACTTGTACTCACTAACCCACGAGATCATGACCTGAGCTGAAGTCAGATGCTTAACCAACTGAGCCACCCAGGCACCTCTCATATTTTTCTTATGTCTAATTATGTCCATTTCATTTCCACTTAAATAAGTGCCTTTAACATTTCTTGTAAGGCTGGTTTAGTGGTGAATAAACTCTTTTACCCTTTGTTTGTCTGGGAAATTCTCTCCTTTAAATCTTGCCAGGTAGAATACTCTTGGCTGTAGGTTTTTTTTTTTACCTTTCAGCACTTTGAATATATCATGCCACTCCCTTCTGGCTTGCCAAGTTTCTGCTGAAAAATCAGTGGATAGCCTTAAAGGTTTTCTATTGAAGGTAATTTTTTGTTTCTCTCTTGCTGCTTTTGAAAATCTCTCTTTATCTTCAACCTCTGACATTTTAATTCTTATGTGCCATAGTGTCGACTTCCTTGGGTTCATTTTGTTTGGAACTCTGTGCTTCTTGGATATGTATATCTACTTCCCTTGCTAGATTAGGGAAGTTTGCAGTTATTATTTCTTCAAATAATTTTTCTACTACATTCTCTCTCTTCTTTTTCTGAGACGCCTATAGTGCAAACGTTTGTTTGCTTGATGTTGTCCAAGAGATCTCTTAATCTACCCTCTTTGTTAAAAATTATTTTCTCTCTTTGCTGTTCAGCTTGGGTGCTTCCCATTACCCTGTCTTCCAGATTGCTGATACAGCCTTCTGCATCCTCTAATCTAGTGGTGGTTCCCTCTAGTGTTTTTTGTTTTGTTTTGTTTTTTTAATTTCAGTTATTGAATTTTCAACTCTGATTGGTTCTTTTTAATATTTTTCTATCTCTTTATTAAAAATCTCACTGAGTTCTTCCACTCTTCTCTAGCCCAGTGAGTATCTTTACAATCATTACTTTAAATTACTTATCAGGTATATTGCTTAACTCTGTTTCATTTAGTTCTTTTTGAGGCTTTTTTTTCTTGTTCTTTCTTTGGGAGCATCTTCTCTGTCTCCCCATTTTGCTTGACTTTCTGTGTTCGTTTCTGTGGATTAGGCAAAATGCCTACTTCTTCTATAGTTGAAGGCATGGTCTTGTATATGGTGTCCCCCATGCAGACTGTGTGTGCTTGGTGACTTTTGCTGGCTGGGTGTAGCTGTGGCTGAATATGCTAATTACTATTTTAAACTGTGGTGTTTTATAGAAAGAATAAAGAAATCGTAATAGTAATAGTAATAATAATAATAATAATAATAATAGAAAATGTAAAACTTCTAAAGGGGGGGGAAGGAAAAGGGAATAAAAAGACAAAATTTTAAAAGTAAAAACAAAAACCAAACAGCCCACAAAACTGTGGCTTGCTTTCTGTGCCCCAGCACCACAGGGTGATGGGCCCCGTATGGGCTTGTGGCCCTTGAGCACACTGAGGTCCCAAGTTCACCATGCACTGCACCCTGCTCTGGTCTAGAATTTTAAGGTGGAGGAGGGGAGAAAGGTCCTACAGTGCCTTGGCCCTTTTAAACTGTGCGTTTTTTTCTCTGTGCCCCAGCACGAATGGGGCTCGCACCGGCTTCAGGACCCTGGGCTTGCTGAGGTCACAAGCTCCCTGTGACCACGGGACCCACCAGTTATGGCATCACGGCCCAATAACGATGGCACTGAACAGGCCTCTTAAGGCATCCAGACCCTGCTCCAGTCTGGGCTCAAAGTGGGGGGAGGGGAGAGCGTTCCCACAGTTAACTTGGCTCTTTTAAGCTTTTTTTTTTTTCTTCTGTGTGCCCGCAGACCCTGAGCCTGCTGAGGTGGCAAGCCTTCTGTGACCATCTGTCCCACCAGTTATGGTGTCAGGACACACTACTAATGGTGTTGGACACCGCCCCTTGTGGCGGCCAGACCCCACTCCGGTCTGGACTTTTGAGGTGGGAAGCGGCTAGGGAGCGCTCCCACAGTTCCTTGGCCCCTTTTAGTCTGTGGCTTTTGTTCTGTGCTTTTTTTCTGGCGTGGGCCTGCCGACCCTCCGCTCACTGAGGTCGTGAGCTCCCCGTCACGAGAGCTCCCGGTCAGGACTGGAACTGCCCGTTATGGTGACCCTGCTCTGGCCCAGGCTTT
Source organism: Panthera tigris (assembly GCF_018350195.1). Taxonomy (NCBI): domain Eukaryota; kingdom Metazoa; phylum Chordata; class Mammalia; order Carnivora; family Felidae; genus Panthera; species Panthera tigris. The sequence goes on along the minus strand of NC_056662.1, from coordinate 90,722,825 downwards.
TAAGGTAGAATTGGGAACATAAACCGCACCGTTCTCCCGCCCCTCTGACCAGGTCAGCTTTCTCCTCCACCGCTCGGCAGAGTTCTAGTGTTGTTTCTCTTGTAGACCGTGGCTTCTTTTCTGTGTCCCAGGCCAGAGAATCTGTTCCGGGTTCCTCAGTACTATCCCTCCCCACTGTGGCTCGCAGGGTCGGGGTGGGTTTTCCCTTTCTTACCGTGTCTCCGCCTTGTCCTTCTTCCTGTCTTTGGCTGTTCAGTAGCTGTTCCATCAGCCTTCAGATCTCTTCGGGAGGAACTATCCTATTTATACGTGTAAATTCCGTGTGCTCTGTGGAGGAGGTGAGCTCAGAGCCTTCCGAAGTCGCCATCTTGAACTGGAGTCTGACAGGATTTGTTAATAAGCGCCTGGGTGGCTCAGTCGGTTTAGCGCCTGTCTTCGGCTCAGGTCGTGATCTCCCGGTTCATGAGTTGGACCCCCCTGTGGGCCTCTGTGCTGACAGCTCAGAGCCTGGAGCCTGCTTTGGATTCTGCGTCTCCCTCTCTCTCTCTGCCCCTCCCCTGCTCATGCTCTGTCTCTCTCTCTCTCTCTCTCTCTCTCTCTCTCAAAAATAAATAAATGTTAAAAAAAAAAAAAAAAAAAAGACTTCCTGGAAATTTCTGGAAATAACTGGAGGAGAGTTTGCAGGGGCCAAAATGGTTCTTTTAATAATGGATGGGGCCACGAACCATTGTAATCAGATTTTTTTGTAGTTAACACAACCCCACATTTAAGTATGGCTTCTGTAAACGAAGATTATATTTTGGAGGATTTAAGTCCAAGGTTATAGATGAATTCTGAAATAATGTCCATCAGCATAATAAAGTAATCATTTTCCAGAAAATAGAGTCAGGAGGGCATCTGCATCATGACTGCTCGACCACTGACAGAGTCATGCCTCAAAATACGTGCTAATTCCCAAGGTTAGGCCAGTCCTACCCAAGAAAGAGAATAGTTGTTGAAGTTGGTTAATTTCCTGGGGACAAACATTGTTTATGAATTTAGACTGAACACTTCATGGCTATATATGGCCAACATAGAATGGGAAAATCACAAATTTGCATGAATTGCTTTAGGTAGGAGAAGTGTCAAATGAAGAGAGGTCCTAGAAGCTATGGATAAGCCAGCATCAACTGAAACCAAATTTGTTACTTTTTTTTTTTTTTTAAAGTGGAGAAAGAGAGACTCATGATAGCAATTAAGTTTGGATTGATCCAAATCCCCTGTCCTGCTTCATTTCTCTGGGCAGAATCCCTTGGGATAAGCCTCTGTGACAGGCAAGAGGGAAAGCAGTAAAAATTCAGGGAAGAAGCAAATGGTACACCAAATATGCATGTTTGGGGACTCTGTGATGCCTAATTCATGCAGAAAGAGATTTTAAAATTGTATCTACAATATGCTACTGAAATGGTGCCCTACTGGCAGGTTCCTGACACAGGAAAGAAAAGAAAAATTGTAGAAAGTCAGTGTTTTCTGCACTAGAGGTCATATATAACCTCAAAATTACTAGAGCCTTTGTTGTGACTATCTAAACAAAAATTCATGGACATTTAACACTGCATCAAAATGCAGGCAAAACCACCTACCAGTTGGAACTATGTCAAAAGTGCTAATCACAAAAACAAACAAACAAACAAACAAACAAACAAAAAAAAAAAACAGTGAACAAAGACCAGTAATTGGAGACTGGCCAAAGCAGGCCTATTTGGAACCTGTGACAACAGAGACTAAACAGTGACTTGGTATTATGGACACTCAGATTGTATTAATGTCTCAAGGCCTCTTTAGATCCTCACTGTCACTTGTAATTAGAAAAAGCAAATGAACAGAAGGAAAAGCCTAAAGACACAGAAGTTCTGCTACAGGCTTTAGTGGTAGAAGTTAAAGTGAATATTGCCCAGCAATTTGAGGTCATGTCGGGATTGTTAATCTTTTTAGGGAATAAGAGTGACCAGGCCCCATCCGTATTAGGATTAGCCAGCCCCCCCCCCCCCCACCACACACAAACTAACACCATTCTACTGGAGCAGAGAGGAAGATGGGCACATTTTATCTGATCCAGTGGTCAGAACAAAACACCCTCTCATTGAAAAAAAAATGAGGAGCATTTCAGAAAAGTATCATAAGTAGATTTCTCTTAAAAACTTTTTTACATTGTAGGGAAAATATATATAAAATGCTTTAAACATAAATGAATAGTATATTGAATAATTATGAGTGAAGATTCACATAATCGCCACCCAGGACAAGAAATACATTGCCAGCACTCAGAAGTCTCCTATATGTTTCTTTTTATATCCCCTAAAAATAACTATTCTCTAGCATTTTTTGGTAATCGCTTCTTTTTTAGTTTCTTTATAGTGTTACCACTTAAGTATGCATCCTTAAAATTATAATTTACTTTTGTTTGTTTTTGAAATGTATATGGATGGAGTTTATCATGTATAGTTTTTTGTATCTTGCTTTCTTTCCATTCAGTGTTATGTTCATAAGATTCATTCATGTTTTTGTGTGTGCCTTCATTCATTCTATTCATTCCATTCATTCACTGTGTATCATTCCATTGTACGCCCACAGCACAATTTGTCTATATATTCTACTGTTGTACATTTATGTAGTTATAGTATAGGACAAATGTGAACAATGCTAGCAAATGTGAACAATGTTACTATTAACATTCTTGTATGTGTACAAGAATGGTACTCATCTGCTTGTCTTTCTCTGGTATATCCCAAGGGGTAGAATTACTAGGTTACATGGTTAGTATATGTATTACTCAGAGCTTTCCACAGAAATAGAACCAATAGGATGTTTATACACTTATATAAATTAATATATATAGGTATACTATCTATTATCTAGCTAGCTAGCTATCTGTTGAAAGATTTTAAAGCACTGGCTCACATGATCATGGAGACTGGCAAGTCCAAAATCTGCAGGATGTACCAGCAGGCTACAGACCTAGGAAATGGCTGATGTTGCAATTCGAGTCCAAAAGCCATCAGCTGTAGAATTCCCTCTTGCTTGGAGGATATCTGTTTTTTATTCTACTCAGGCCTTCAACTGATTAGATGACCCCTACCCACATTATGGAGGTCAATCTGCTTTACTCAGAGTCCACTGATTTAAATGTAAATCTCATCTAAAAATATGGCCCTTTGTAGCAACGTGGATGGAACTGGAGAGTGTGATGCTAAGTGAAATAAGCCATACAGAGAAAGACAGATACCATATGTTTTCACTCTTATGTGGATCCTGAGAAACTTAACAGAAACCCATGGAGGAGGGGAAGGAAAAAAAAAAAAAGAGGTTAGAGTGGGAGAGAGCCAAAGCATAAGAGACTCTTAAAACTGAGAACAAACTGAGTGTTGATGGGGGGTGGGAGGGAGGGGAGGGTGGGTGATGGGTATTGAGGAGGGCACCTTTTGGGATGAGCACTGGGTGTTGTATGGAAACCAATTTGACAATAAATTTCATATATTGAAAAAAAAATAAAAAAAGAAAAAAAGAAAAAATTTAAAAAAAAAAGAAAAAGAAAAAAATAAATAAAAACACGCTCCCTCACAGAAACATCTGGAATAATGTGTGACCTCATATCTGGGCACCGTGGCCCAACCAAATTGATACATAAAATTAACCATTATAGTATATATTCTAACTTTTTTAGGTAATACTAAACTATTTTTCCAAAGTGGCTATACTAACACAGGGTCATTAGTGAGCCTTCAGTTTCTTGTTAGGAAAGGGTTGATATTGAAAAGCAGTCTGTGTTTTTTTTCCCCTCCAGATTCTCTCTCTCTCTCTCTCTCTCTCTCTCTCTCTCTCTCACACACACACACACACACACACACACACAAAACCACAAAAGAAACAAAAGCTAGGTTGAAAGAAGGCCTTGCCTCCTCCTGATGTTCAGGTGGCTAATGTAATTTTCAAGTCTTTTCAGCAGTCAACATCAGGCCAGGTTTCTACTATAAAATATCACAGGCTGGGGTAACTGTCTAAGGGCTTCTGGCTATGTTTACCATCAGTGATGATGCTACAGTTTACACAGTTGCCCAATCAGAAACTTGGGTTTTATCCCTGACTCCTCTGCCTGTTTAGAGCTAATTAGCCATCAATTCCTGTTGACTCTACTTCCTATGACTCTTTCATACATATCTGCATCACTCTATCCTCTCTGAAACTACTCAAATTCAGGCAATCTCTTGCCTGGACTGCTGCAACAATGTCTTAACTGTATCCCTGTCTCACGTCTTACACACTCCAATCTTTTCTGGACTCCGTGGAGCCAGAATGATTTTCTAATAAGTATCTATGAAATTATCACTCCCCTGCTTATAACACTTTGACATAAGATAAAGTCCTTCCTCCTTACTATGGTTTACAAGGCTTTGCATGATAGCAGCCCCTAGCTGGTTTTCCTTTACTCCCGTCCACCTCCTTCATCCCATATTGCCCTCACAAAGATTCAACCACAGAACACTTCTGTCACTTCCGAAATGATTCACTTTCTTTCTAGCCTCCAGGCTTTCACACAGGTAATCCCCTCTACCCAGAATACTCCTCACATCTGTTCATCTGACTTGACTCCTAATCCTTCAAGTTCTCAGCTAAGCAGAGACAATACTCTGTACTCATCAAGTCCAATTTCATATTCCCTCTTCTGGGACACACACAGAAGTACACTTCTCAGCCCTAGTGATTAATGTTAGGTGGAGCCATATTACCAGCTTTAACCAATGAAATATAATCAGAAGTGATATGTGTCATATGCATTGTGAGGCAGTTGAAAGCTTCTGCCTGGTTGTCATGTCTCTTGGCTTCTCCTATCCTGGAAAACTGAGAGCCTCATATTGAGAAGGCAGAGATGTAAGATTGAAGAAGTGGGATCTCTGAGTGGTCATAAGGAGGAGAGTCATCCAAGCTCACTGCAGGCTTTGTGAGCAAAAAACCAGGAGGCATTTTGTTAACTCACTAGGTTTCGAGAATGTCTGTTGCCATAGCATGGTCTAGTATCCTCTGGCTAATAGAGAAAATGGTATTAGTAATTGGGTACTACACAGAAAAACCTAATATATGTCACATTGGCTTAGCAGATGGGTGGCAGAGGTAAGAAAATTGACACTCAAGGCTAGGAAATGTTAATTTATGTTATAAAGAGGAAAAATACTTAGTCAATTTTTTTGTGTGATTAATGGAGTTTTGGTTCTCATATGAGGAAACCATTGACTTAATTTTTTCAATTTTTTAATGTTTATTTATTTTTGAGAGAGTGAGAGAGACAGAGCACAAGCAGGGAGAGAGGGAGAGAGAGAGGGAGAGCACAGAATCGAGGCTCAGAACTGTCAGCACAGAGCCGGACACAGGCATGAACTGTGTCGAATTCAGGCTCGAATTCACAGATCATGAACTAAGCCAAAGTTGGACGCTTAACCACTGAGCCACCCAAGCACCTCTCTCATGGAAAACATTGAAAGGAAGAAACTTAGTAATATGTGTTGAATATTATTTGGCTATGTTTGGCAAGGAATTACAAGAGGAGGTGAAATCAGAAAGGGATTAAGCAGAAATGAAAGGGAATAAATAGCACAAAAATTCATGGCCTGCAAGAACTAGAAAAGCCAATTTCTTTTATACCCAAACAGGAATAGATGGTGTTAAGAAAGTCTTGGAGTGGCAAAGGCCCATTACAATTCAGTCTTGTCAGAGATCAGATTAACTGTGAAGCCTTTCCATAGAAATTCAAGAGTCTCCATTAAGAGAGTTTAGGGGAGGGCGCCTGGGTGGCTCAGTCGGTTAGGCGTCCGACTTTGGCTCAGGTCATGATCTTGCGGTCCGTGAGTTCTAGCCCCGCATCAGGCTCTGTGCTGACAGCTCAGAGCCTGGAGCCTGCTTCATATTCTGTGTCTCCCTCTCTCTGACCCTCCCCTGTTCATGCTCTGTCTCTCCCTGTCTCAAAAATAAATAAACGTTAAAAAAAAAAAGAGAGAGTTTAGGGGATAATAAAGCAAAGAAAAAGAGCAGATATGTCTTATCAAGTACTGCAGGTATAGGTACAGATATAAAGAACTGATCAGAATCAAATAGATATGTTTTGGAAAAGGCTTAACTGTTTAAGAAATCAGTAATCAAGGGGTGCCTGAATGGCTCAGTCTGTTAAGCATCTGACTCTTGGCTTCAGCTCAGGTCATAGTTTCATGGTGTGTGGGATTAAGCCCCACGTCAGGCTCTGCACTGACAGTGTGGAGCCTGCTTAGGATTCTCTTCTCTCCCTCTCTCTCTGCCCCTCCCCAACTCAAAATAAATAAAGAAACTTAAAAAAATCAACAGTTGAGAAAAAAGAAAGAAATTGTGGTTGTTCAAGACTTAAAAAGACATTTGAATGCCACCTCACAAGAGTAACAACTGTGCAGTACTCAAGGAGGATGTAGTCCTCAGTGCACAATTTAGATGTGGCCATAAAGGAAGATGGAAAAGGGAGGAAGCTCCAGGAAAGCAGTAACTAGGAGCCACAGGCCATAGGGAACTCGGGAGTAGGACCAGGGCCTCATCAAGGAATCCTCCTTACCCCCAGGTCAGAGTTTCTCAGACTTGGCAATATTGACCTGTGGGCCAGGTAGGTTTTTGTTGTAGGTTATGCATTTTAGGATATTAACAGCATCCATGACCTCTGCCCACTAAATGCCAGTAGTGTCTCTTCCCCAGTTGTGACAACCAAAAATGTCTCCAAATATTGCCAAATGTTCTTGTTGCAAAATTGCTCCTGGTTGGAACCACCATCCTAGGTTGGAGGAACTCCATAAGGTCTGCAAAGCAGGATTTTTTAGACTTGCCATTGAGTAGTGATGACTGCGTGTTTCTTATTTTCTCCTTTCCAAATGAGAATGTTATGATTATGGTTTCTCCTATCCAATTTTAGAATTGCATATAGGGTGTAGGGTGAAAACACAGATATTTGTCTATTTTTAGTTCATATGTCTCCAGACCAATGGAATCCACATTCATACCTGATTTATCCAGAGATCCTCTATCCAGTTTGATGCTCTAACTGGATGGGATATTGAATTAACTCCCTTCGGGAGTGTATTCTGTGTGTGAGAGGAAGAATGAAATGAATATATGGTGACCAGAAGGATCAACTGTGCCAGAGACAATACTGTGCATTCAAAAATTCTATTTTACATTTCTTCTTTTTAGGTACATGGTAACTACCTTGCAGCTTGGTGCTCTAACTGGATGGGATAATGAATTAACTTCCTTGGGCAGTGTATTCTGTGTGTGGAAGGAAAAATGAAATGAATATATGATGACCAGAAGGATCAATTGTGGCAGAGACAATGTCATGCAGTAAAAAATTCTATTTTACATTTCTTCTTTCTGGGCACATGGTAACTACCTTGCAGCTTGGTACAACCGTGTGACTAGTTTTGACCTAGGAAATACTTCTTGCAAAAGCAAGAAATAAAATTTTATTTTATTTGGGACATAGAGACTGTTTGTTAGTATAGCATGACCTAGCTAGCTCAGATGTCACTCCCCTTGTGACGCTGCTCTGACTCCCCAGTCCTGGGGCAGGTCCCCTTTTTATATGCTCCATGCTTTTTCGAACATGGTGCTTATCATGCTATATTGTCTTTGCTATTTATTTGCCCCTTTGTTGAGGACAGGGATCATACTTACTTTATTTACCATATGTATCATAGAGTCTGGCACTCAGATATTTGTGGAGCAAACCAAAGATGATTATTAATCACAGATGAGGTTGAAATTCATTGAACAGATTATAGAGCCAGCTGTTATATATTTTCATAGTCCATGGAATTGGTAGGAGAGAAAAAGCCTTAGTTGGAGCAAACACTAATACCTTTAAAGGCGGTGGAAGATGGGATATTTCATTATGTTCTCCATTAATCACAGTAGTCTTCATACTAGAACATGGAGACAAGCAGGAAATAAAATAACCCCCAAATCACTTTCATCCCAAGTACTGTTCTAGAAAATTCCATGAACAGACTTCAGACAGATTTAACTTTGATGAGCTTTCAGTTTCTGAGATGTGAAGGAGAGATGGAAATAAAGTGCTTAGAGCGGTAGCAAGACAATTTTCTCCACAAGAATGTGGTATGGGGTGTGTTCAAGTCAACCTGCACACCATAAAACTAAATGACTCAAGCATTCAAGGGAAGATCTATTGACAATTAATGATCCGAGGAATCATATTAAGAACTGATGTTTAACTGGATCATTACCAAAACCCACAGACCATGGGCCTTCCCATTGTGGTTGTGAGAAAGAAGAAACAGTTGGATGTATGTAGAATACCATGCTTTTAATTACATGATTAATATTGATGATTACAGAGCACCCTGTGGTACAAGATGTACTGGGTTATTTGATAAGAAGCAAGCAGTTCACTGTGTTACTATTTCAGAGTAGATACCCCAGATGCAGATGGGTCTTGAAGACAAGGAAAAAAATAGCCTGCATTTTCCTGGAAAGCTTTTATCCATTTAAGAAGGTGTCTGAAGAATTCCAGAGCCCCTCTCAATTTTAATGCTTAATGAAGAAGGTGGTAGATGAAAAAACTACTTGATGGCACACAGAAAGACATTAGACAGGCAAAAGTCCTCAATCACCTGGTTGAAATTTCTTTGAAATTATCCTTGACCAATGCCAGTTTTATCTAGATTTTATGAAATATATTAAGTATAATAGTAGTCCAGGTAAGAGTGGGAACTGTCCCAGAAAAGATTTCCGCTATTACCTTCTGTCCATGTCATAACTACTATTGATAGTTAAGGCCCCTGTAAAGTTCTAAACTAAAGGGCTCTGTGGAAGTTTAACTCAAAGGATATTTGTGAGGCAACATTTCAATATTACAAAGTTCTTTTTAAATCTGAGACAGGCATCAGGTCCAAGCAGGATCAATACTTAGGAAATTAAGTCGGAAATGTTTTCCCCTTTTTGGAGGCTAGTAGGAAGAGGAATATGAGGGCTTTTTATGCTTTGCTTAGCTCAGGCTCCAGTGGAGGCATTAGCTGATCCTCACAAGCCTTCCTTTTTAATTTTTTTTAAACTACTGCCAGTAACACTGTATTAGGAAGATGAAAGGAATAAAATGCCCATGGTTCCGCAGGCACGCGTCTGTCAGCATGATTTGACACCATGTCTATAGGATAGAATTTTGGCTCTGAAGTGGGGGATCAATTCTCTTCATAGATATTCACTGACAAAATACCCCTTACCTATGTGCTTACTAGTGCCAGCTTGTCACCTCAGACAAGCAGATAGAAGCCAAAAGTCATCAGGGTGGGAACAGATAAGGACCCTAAAACTTTCAGCTTCTCTGGGCTCCTCTCCCATGAGACAGGGGCACTGGCAAAAAATCAGAGCAGCTACTTAGCTGCTGTGCACAATTAAGGCTAATAACAATGGTGGCAGGACAGAGTATATAGGTACTTTCTGTATATGCTGATCATTTTTTTAAATAAAAGACCGAAAATGTCTCTAAAATATAAAGTCAATTAACTTTAAAAAGTTGAAACACTGCCATACTTGTTAAATAGGCACTGCCCATTGCCCAGTAGCTGCCTCCCTCTCCCACCAATCACCTTGACCCCTCTCCCTCAAAGCTTTTGCCTTTTCTTAAGCAGTGGTTAAGAGGCTGATGAGCTGAGCAGAGGTGTTAGTAGTTTCATGGTGTTGACAAGACAAAAAATGGGGAGTTGGGCAAAATGGGTGAAGGGGAGTGGGAGATACAGGCTTCAATTATGAAATGTTTAAGTCACATAAAGAATATAATCAATGATATTGATATAGAGAAATATGGGTACAGATGGTAGCTATACTTGTGGTAAACACAGCATAATGTATAAAATTGTCGAATCACTGTGTTGTACACCTGAAACTAATATAACATTGCATGTCAATTATACTAAAAAAGTTTTAAAAATAAAGGAATACCCACACAAATGGACTTCAGTGCACAAAGAAGGAAGGACCCTTGTAAATGTCCAAGGATTCAGCGTGGACTCCCAAAAACCATTACTCAAGGAGTGATGATGAACGGAGAATAGACCAGACCTCACAAAGACCAAACTGTCACTTTCAATCAGCTCAAGCCCTGATTGGATTAAAGTCATTCTAACCACACGCCAGGAGCAGAAATAACTCCTGTCTGGGGGAATATAACATTATCCAATGCCTAAAATTAGCTCTATAATTTTACAGACACCTTTTATGTCATACAATGAAAATAATTAAGCATGCAAAAAATACAAAAATTGACCAAAAATCAAGAGAAAAATAGACAGCATAAACAAACCCCCAGGATATCAAAATATTATAATTATCAAACATGGACATTAAAAATATCATAATAATGTGTTTAAGATATTAAATAACAAGATGAAAATTTTCAGTGGAGAACTGGAAACCATGAAAGAAATAAATGAAGATTCTGCAACTAAAATATAAAATATATTCTGTAAATACTAACCAAAATAAAGGCACAGCAATACCAATATCAGACAATGTAGATTCAAAGGAAGGAAATGTTAATGGAGATGAAGAGGTGTATTTCATAATGACAAAGGGGTGAAGTTAACAGAAATATATACATATTTATCTTAAATTTGTCTGCACCTAATAATATAGCCATGTCAAAATATATGAAGCAAAACCTGACAGAATTAAAACTGTATTTATTCCTTTCAGTGACTGTATTCATAGAAATTCCAGAGGATTCCAAAATTAAACCTAAGAATTAATGAATGAATTTATCAGAGTTATAAATATAAAATAAAAACACAAAGATCAATTGTATATCTATATACAGCAGCATTTAGAAAGTAAAATTTGAAAAATTTCCACTTATAACAGCATCAGAGTGATCAAACATCTAGCAATATAGCCAATGAAAGATGTGGAAGACCTCCCTACTGGAAATTATGAAACTTAATTGAGAAACATTAAGAAGATCTAATTAATTAAAGATACACTACATTCTTGGCTTGGAATGTTCAATATCATAAAGATGTAAATCCTTTCCAAATTAATCTAGATATCCAAAACAATCCCAATTTAAATTGCAGCAGAGTTGGTTTTTTTTGGTAAAAACTGATAAATTCCAAAATTTGTGTGCAAATGTAAATGGGCTATAAGAATGGCCAGGACAACTTTGAAGAAAAAAAAAAATGAGAACTTATACTGCTGGATTACAAGACAGCTTATTATAGATCTATAGTGGTGCTGGGGCAAGGATATTCAAAAGGCCAATTGAACAAAATAGAGAATCCAAAAATAGACTTTCACATACAGAATTACTTGATTTATGGCAGAGGCACCATTGAAAACAGTGAGAAGGAACATTCTTTTAGGTAAACTGTTCTAGGACAATTCAATATCAATGAAGATGAAAATGAATCTTAACCCTCTACTTCATACCATTCATATTAATCAATTCCAAGTAGCTTTTAGATCTAGATGTAAAAGTTGAAGCAATCAAGTTAATGGAAGATAACATAAGAACATCTTCATGATCTTGGGGTAAGCAAAGATTTCTTAAAGCACGAAAAGCACTGACTAAAAAGAGGGGGAAAGGTGATAAATTGGGATACATTAATTTTAGGAATTTCTGGCCATCATAAAGGCAAACTACAGAATACAAAAAGATTTGCAATACATATAACTGACAAAGGACCTATTTCACATAAGAGTTCTTACAAATCAGTAAGAGAGAGAAACTAATTTTTTTAAAAAATGAACAACCAGAATGGACACTTTCCAAAAATTGTATGAAGAGGTGCTCCACCACATTCTTTCATTCATGAATAAAACACAAACTAAAACCACAGTGGGGTATCCATGATGCATAACCCACTTGTCAGAATGGCAGAGATTAAGAAAACTGCCAATACCATTTATCTGCAAGGATGTGGAGCAGCTGGAAAACTCATGTGTGTTGCTGTGGGAGTGTAGCTGTCACAAGCAACTATGTTGTTTGTTAGTATCTACTAAAGCTGAGCATATGCAAACCTGTGACCCAGTAATTGTATTCCCAGGCATATTGCCAACAAAAATGCATGAACATGTGCTTAAAAAATAGTGACGTTGTTCTTACTGCCAGAAACAAAAACTAATCAAGTGTCCATCAACAGTAAATGAATAAACTAGTATTTTCAAACAATGGAATGTCATATGGCAATAAAAATGAATGCCTGTTACAAACAACATTAATGAATCTCACCATTGTAATGTGGATGAAAGAAGCTAGACAAGCATAATTCCATTAATTTAAAATTCAAAAACATGCAAATTGAATCCACAGTTTTAGAAGCTATGGTAGTGGTTACCTTTGGAGAGGGTATAAAGGGGTTTCTATCATGCTGGTAATAGAATATTTTTCCCTTAGGTTGTGTATCACAGGTGTGTTTACTTTCTGTGATTTATTGAGTTCTGCACTTATGATGTGTGTCCTTTTCTGAATAGATACATACTTCAATGAAATTGTATTTAAAAGATAAATAATGGTACACATTTTCATTTCAAGTATTAGATGGTCTTTAACTTTTCTCCTAAAATATTCTCCAGTAATAGAACAGAAATACTTAAACAGTTAGAACAACTTAACAGATCTGAAAATATTCTCCAGTAATAGAAAATAGTGATTTTCTTTAAGAAATGAGAGGTATACAAAGCCCTGTGAAAATTTTGCGTCTGTAAAATCATAGAAGTCTGTAAAAGGTGCCAAGGAGTATGTGTCATTTTTACATTTATTTTAAAGTAAAAAATATACATATACACTGAAGCTAAACTTCCAGTGTGAACGCGACAGAAAACAGCCTTAACAATGCAAAACTCTACCTATGAACTCTTTCTGAAGAACTCACTACAGAATGAGCTTCTTTCAACCTAAAGGTTAATGCAGAAATTTCAGCAAAAGGACTGATAGTGACCACTGAATATATTTCATTATAGACCTAAAACCAAAACAAAAAGTGAAGATACATGTCAAAGAATTATGAGTACATGTTAAATATGTTGTCAAAGTAGAAATAACACAACTTTCCAAAGTGGGAGAAGGCAAAATATAAAAAGGGAGAAGTATTAACAGATTAAGCCATATGACATTGCTGATAATCAGCCATATTTTACCTACAAAGACAACAGGTTAGTATGGCTCAATTGAATAAGAAAGGCTCATAGATCACTACCTGGGTAACAGGTAGAAGACTTACAATGTCATTTAAAGCTGATAAACCACGTTGCTACAAAAGGCCATATTTCATTCTTTCTGTTTTCACTCTCATGTGGATCCTGAGAAACTTAACAGAAGACCATGGGGAGGGGAAGGAAAAAAAAAAGTTAGAGAGGGAGAGAGTCAAACCATAAGAGACTCTTAAAAACTGAGAGTAAACTGAGGGTTGATAGGGGGTGGGAGGGAAGGGAGGGTGGGTGATGGGCATTGAGGAGGGCACCTGTTGGGATGAGCACTGGGTGTTGTATGGAAACCAATTTGACAATAAATTTCATATAAATTTCATGTAAATTTCAAATAAATAACTAAAGCTGATAAACCATATAATAGAAGCCTATATGAGCCAAAAGAGGCTAAGAACATTATAAAAGGTACTAGTATAAAGGTAGCTACTGGAAAAACACACACAAAAATCTTTCTATACAACACACTAATATTTTTAAAGCAAACAGACCATAAATATAACATATACATTTGCCTATAATGTAAAAAAAATGCACTCAGGAATATAACATAAAATAATGTAACAGAATTAAGATCAAACATCAGATATGAACAGGTTTAACTCACTTAAAAGAAAATGATTTTTACAATGGCTTATGAGAAGAAACTCAAAATCTATGCTATATGCTACAGTATATATAGATGCACAAATAAAACAGAGTGATTCAAGAAAGCTAAAGCTAAAGGTATTGGCAAATAGAGTGACTATATGTAAAGCACATGGAACAGTTGTTCCTGGCCCATGGTAAACATTGTTTAAGAGCCAGCTACCCTCTACTTTCTCCCTCTGCTTCCTGTTATTATTATTAATGCTTATTGTTGTTTTGTGTTGGGAAGATTTACAGTTTGGTGAATCCTAATCTGTTGCTGCCTCCCTGCCTCACACCACCTTTCTAAATTCAACCACTGTCAAGCAATTCAATCCAACCTAATACGTGTGTATTGATCAAGCACTGTGTTGTGTGGAAGGCACTTCTAGCAAATGAGTAGTTGAATAACGTGGTTCTTGCTCTCAGGGAACTAACAATCTAATTTCCAAGAGATATAATGCACACCAGTTTGTCTTGTAAAAGGATGGCTGAGGATGGGAGCCAGTGACTAATTGTAGCAACTCATGCACACTGTGGAGGATGAAGGGGATGCATCCACATCAGTTGCATCCACATCAGTTGCATCCACAACTCTGGTCTTCAGAAGACCAGAGTTGATGGGGACCTGAACGCAGCTGCCCTCCCTTTCCCAGCCAACTCCAATGTCCTCTCCAATCAGCCACGTGGTTTCAAGCTTAAGGACAGCTGGACATAAGGGAGCCCTGGGGCTTTGTGGGGGTTGAGCTAAGAGAACAGTTCAACTGGACAGGCTAGGCTTTGCTGGGAGATCAGCATTGGAACGTGGAGAAAGAACCGAAAGAGAAGGGCCTGGGTACTCAAATCTGAGAATGGGGGCAGGAATAAATTTTAAAACATTCAGAGGATGGATCTAGGAGACCTAGCATGACAGCAATGAGACTCTCAAAAGGAGAAAAAAGGACTGATGGAGAAGAAGTAATAATTTCAAAAACATGCTAGCTGAAAATTTCCTTGAGATGAAGAAAGGACTCATCTAGTTTCATGCTGTTTAAAGTAAAAGGCCAACATATTTATAAAACTTGCTTGAAGAGAAGACTGACCCAGGGTACTTGGTAAAAACACAAATTGCTGAGTCCCAACCCAGAACTACCAAATGAGAATTTTCAGGGGAACATGATAATGTTTACTAACAAGTAACTAAGAGATTCTTATCATTAAGAAATCCAGAAAGCACTGGACCTATTTTAAGTTCCTCAAACTTTAATGTGCATACAAATAACCTGTCTTACAAAAATGCAGATTCTAGTTTAGTAGTTCTGTGCTGGCCCAAGGACTTACACTTCTGACTGGTTCCTGGGTAGTTCAGGGACAAGGACTACTATTTCTTGCTGTAGTTAGAGATGAGATGCTTCCCAATTCATTTTTTGATGCATAACACTAATATCTGAAAAAAAAAAAAGGAAAAGAATATCTACATCAATCTCAACTAGAAAAACAGATGTAAAAATGTTAAATAAGTCATTAGCAGGTTGAATTCAGCAATATATCAAGAAATAATATAGCCTCAGACTAAGCAGAGTTTGTGCCAGGAATGCTAGGGTGAGTCCATGTTTAGTCAGTGTTGGGAAATCTATTCATTTAATACATTATGTCAACAAATTAGTGAAAAAAAAATTATACAATCATAGCAAGACATCCTGAAAAAGACATTTAAAATAAAAGAAATTACAAGACATTCTTATTTAAACTTCCAGGTAAAATAAAGTAGAAGGAAACTAAACATTAAAGACTATTTAGCAAATTTTACAACAAATACTATCCTAAATGGTTAAAATTCACAGTCATCTAAATTTAAATTCAGAAACTACAGAAATATCTGCTATCATCAATTTTAATTTAACATTGTTCTAGAAGGTAAAGGAAATTCAGTGAGACAAGAATATGCTAATGATGTAATTGAAAATGTAAAGAATTCAAATAAAAAGCACTAAAATAAATAGGAAATTTAGTAAAATGACTAGGATACATACATACACACAAATACATACACACAGAAGTCAATGGATTTTCTTTGATCTGGGATAAAAAAGGAAAAAGTAGTTCATTTAAAAAAGAAACAAAATCTACAGAATATATGGAAAGAAATTTAACCAAAAGATTGGATCTATTTTAAAATTTATTTTCAAATTTTAATATAAAATCTATTTTCAAATTTATAAAATCTTTTTGAAAGGCATAAATAAGACTTGAATAAATGGAAAAGCATACCATGTTCTTGGATTTAAAAAATTAATATAAAAAAATTCAGTTTTGTCAAAATTGGATAAATTCCAGACAATTCCAATTAGAATACTGATGCAGTGTGTTTTGTTTAATTTTTAAATTGAATTTAAAATATTAAAATTTAAATGTGATGTTCCAAATGGATTTTAAAAAGCATGAAATGAGCATCCAGATGAACCTACCTTACCAGATATCAGAATATTTTATTCCTATATTATTCAGGATAAGCTAGATCATGGTGAGTAACAAACTAATCCCAAACCCTAGTGCCCTAATACAACAAAATTTATTTCCTACTCATGCTACATGTCCAAAATGACTGGGCAGTGGCCTGGGTTATACAGTCACTTGGGAATTCAAGGTAATCAAGACTTGTCTTCTTGTGGCTGCATCATTTGTGACTTGGCTGGGAGAGAATACGAAGAGACATTTCTTTCTCCCTCTGACACTCTCTCTCACTCTCTCTTTCTCTCTCTCTCTCTCTCTCTCTCTCTCTCTCTCTCTCTCTCTTCTATGCTTCAGCCTAGAAGTGACATACATCATTTCCACTCACAATCTATTGGCTAAATTAGTTTTCTCTTTCGATTTAGGGGTGCCTGGAGGAACAGGCAGTGCAAGGTGCGGTTCATATAAATGCTGAAGTTCTCGCCTTCAGCAAAACCAAAGTGAACTAACAGAAACCTCCACTTCGGCCCCTCACCCTCGCACCGTGAATGTATTCGATTTTAGCCCGGCATAAATCGGTACAATAAATTTCTAAGCCTTAAAAGCGCTTCCTGCCAAATACATGCTTGCTCGAAGGAGAGGCGCGCAACCAGGCAGGACTAGTGCGTAAACGCTGCTCCCTGGAGAGTGCAGGCTTGCGCCATCCCGAGCCTCAACGCGGAGCGATGCTACCCATCCCCACCCGCGTCTCACAGTTCTGAGTGCCCCGCAGGAAAAGGGGGGCAAGGAGCGAGGGGAGGCAAAGGGGTAGATGGCCCCCAGAAAGCCTCGGAAGATTCGATTACCCGCGGAACCGTGTCTCGTAGACATTCTGGCTGGACCGCGCTCCGAACCTCATGCCATCTCGGCTTCTTCAAGATGATGCGCACGCACTGGAGAGCCTTTCCCACCTCTTCCCAGCGCCTGACTCCAGCTCGGCCTTTTGAAATGGCCTTGGACTGACAGATGAAGCCTTGAAGCCCGCCGGGGGCAGGGTGGAGGTGGAGAGAGATGGGAGACAGACCTGCCCTCCAGTCCCTTTGCAAACCTGAGACGGGGTAGGGGAAGGAGACCCCGACGCCACCCGGTCGGGCTGTGGCCGGCAGGCCCGGGAGGCTCGGAGGTAGAGGCTGCTAGGTCTCTGGGCGATGAACGCGAGGCCGCAGTGAGTGCTGGCAGAGAGCCAGAAGAGGCGCGTCTGGAAGACACACTGCTTGTAGGTGGCTCCTAGGCTCACTGAGCTTCGCAGGGAGCCCAGCCCAGTCAGTCCCTGTTGCCTGCGCTGGGGCTCATCTGTAGAGCTCAGCTGGAGCTTTTCATGGACCGAGGGGCCAAACCACCAGAGAGCCTGGGAAGGTGTCCCCAAAGCTTAGAGTCTATCACTGCTTCCTCTGGGGAAGCGGTCTACCCAGGAAAAGGAACTAGGTATTTGGGGATATTTCCTAAATACGTTCTCAGAAAAGTTGTTTTTCGGACACCTGCAACTGGGCATCGTTGCCCCTTCCTTCTCGGTAGCCGACAGAGCGAGCCCGTGGTGCACTCGGGCTGGAGAGAGGCCCGGAGAGCAGCTCTGGCACGTCGCTCCCACTCTTGCCGGACTCCCACAGCCACAGGCAGGCGCCTCTGCAGAGCTGTCGCAGCGCTCCGGGCTGCTCTCTGTGTAAGTTGTGTGTCCATCACTACAGCTCTTTCTCAAATCCTTTTCTGTGGTTCCAGCTGCAGACTTCGTTTGGCGCAATTACTCCGAGGCTACCTAGCGCCCCCTCGCGGAGTGCGTGGCCCCCTTCCCCCCTCCCCCGCCCCGGCTTAAAGACTCCCACAGCAGGTAACAGCAAAAGGCGTGGTGGCTGCGTTAGTGGAGTAAGACAGTTGCCAACAGCTGGTTCAGCTGCTGCCCTGAGCACCGGGACTGGCAGCCCAGGTACTGCCCCTTCCCGGTGACGTCTCTGCAGAGGCTTATAAAAACCTTGCGCGCAGCCTACCGAGGTTCTGCTAACTCCGGAGCAGAGCAGGACCCGAGCCAAAGAGGCTCCTGCGAAGCTGCAGACCGCGGCGGCGGCGGCAGCAGCAGCTGCAACACAGCGAAAGCAAAGGAAAACATCTCCAGCCAGATACGGGGCCCCAGAATACTGGCTATAGACTCAGAACTTTTACAGGTCGCGTGGTGACGAACACACCCTTTTGCCCCCAGTCCTCCTGCAGAACAGGTTTTTTTTTGTTTTTGTTTTTTGTTTTTTTTTTGCATTTCCAGCTGCAAGCAGGGGGAATAGGAGTTGCAAATAGCAGCAGGTGCAAAAAGGCGAGGGTCTCCTGCTTCCTGGAAGCGTGACCCCTGGGATTTCTTTCTTTTTCCTAGTCCCACGCAGGAGAGACGCTGTCTCCGGATTTCTGAACTCAAATGCTTCCTGAAGCTTGAAAGTGGAGGAATTCAGAGCCACGAGGAGCAGACAGCGCATCTAGAAGCGTTTTATCTTCTGAGAGCCAACTCTTCTGCTTGCAAGGAAAGAGTTCTGCCCAGAAAGAGCCTGCAGCCCTCCTGTCTTGAATAAGCAGGACCCTGACCCCAGGCGTCAGCCTCAGGGCCTGCTGCAAAGGCAGGGTGTGTGCAGAGAAGAGGGCTTAACCGCCTAGCAGAGGAATGGATAACGTCCTCCAGGTTGACTCAGACCTCTTCCCAAACATCTCCACCAACACCTCGGAGCCCAACCAGTTCGTGCAGCCGGCCTGGCAAATTGTCCTTTGGGCAGCTGCCTATACGGTCATCGTGGTGACCTCCGTCGTGGGCAACGTGGTGGTGATGTGGATCATCCTGGCCCACAAACGAATGAGGACAGTGACGAACTATTTCCTGGTGAACCTGGCTTTTGCAGAGGCATCCATGGCTGCGTTCAACACGGTGGTGAACTTCACCTATGCTGTCCACAACGAATGGTACTACGGCCTGTTCTACTGCAAGTTCCACAACTTCTTCCCCATCGCCGCTGTCTTCGCCAGCATCTATTCCATGACTGCTGTGGCCTTCGATAGGTGAGCTTGCCCTTTTTGGAAAAGGGAGAAATTGTCCATACCATAGCATTGCTGTGAGCTTCCGGGTTGCACTGTGCCTGGTTCATGGTGGAGATTGGTCACCTGGACCCTGGGGTTATTACTGACAGCTAGTTGAATTAGTTGTTGATCTTATCTCACCATTTGCTTTTCTATTTTTTCTTTCCTTTCATCTTCCTTTTCATTCATTGCCAGTCTCCCTTTGTTCACACACCTCCTTTTTCCTTCACTTAATTCTATTTCTTCACCCCTTCTGCACCCATCTTCTTGATAGGTTTCTTTCAACTACTGCTTTGCTTCTTTCCATATATTCTTCCTCTCATTTACCCTGAAAGCCTGAAGGGGATACTCCAGCCTTGGCCAAGGGACTGGCCCTTGGCTGGGGCTTTGTAAATCCCTGCAAGCCTACTATTCTGCTGGACAGCCTCTTGGTGCCTTCCAGTTTTAAGCGTGCCTAGGTAAAATTTCTCATTTTTCACTTTTTCCTGGATATTCAGGAACTTACTGCTCCCACCTCAACTCTCCAATATTCTTTCTATGTGAAGAGCATTTCATTAGAATCATAAGATACTCAGGATTCTAATTCAGCTCCATCTATGCTGCTTGGAGCTGTCATTCAGCAATGAGATGCTGCTAGGCTGTTCCTCAGGAACTCCGCAAATAGGGGCCCAGGGAGCTTACCCAGGAGTTTTTCTAAATTTCTCTTGTCATGTAAGGTCAATGTTTTTCACCTGTCTGTATCTACAGAGAAATGTACTTGGCAAAGGCAGTTGAAAGCTCTTTTTTCCTGCACCCAACTAAGGTTTCAGAAGCTGGCTGATAAGGAAAATGTTGGCATTTTCGAACACTAGGGCTTGCGTTCTGGAACGAATGGCTCCTCAGGTGGCAGGATGGAAAATCGATTAGTAGAGCACATCTTCCTCTGTGTGGATATTTTTGTGGGTGTTATAGGTCTTTAGTGTGTATCTATGTGTGCACAAATATTCAATGCTTACCTGGGATGGGGAGGTATGTTTAAAACACCTGCCACTGTGATTTTGAAATGAGTTCTTTTCATGGCCTTACTGAGATCTATGAATTATGAGAAACCCAAAGAAGGACCTAGGAGAAAAATCCCCCCCCTCAAAATTCCCAAACTACTAAATTCTTTTAGCATAAATATTGTTTATGATTGGCAATTGATTTGAGGTCTTTTTCAGCTTCTGTAGTCAATGAACACTTGTAAAATCAGAGAAATGTAAGAAATCATTGCAGTGGTGTCCAAACCAAATGCTGGCTTCTAAATTCCATGTACAACTCCCTTTATGCAACTCTATGTGCTTGGTACATTGTGGTGACACACTGCGGTGAATCAATTTATATTTTAAATGTAGACGGTAAACCAATTACTCAAAGTGGTAGTGAAATGAGTTCTTTTGTAAATTTATCTTTTATGCTACTTTAGTGTTCAGATACTAAGTTTGTTGAACGTGAAGTATGTCTGTAAGTCTTTCTGCACTGACTTGTTCCTTTAACTGGACAGCAGACCCCTTAAATTTAGAAAACCCATAGCATGACATATGAATGAATATAGGTGCAGTGAAATGTGGTGTGATTTCATTCAGCCTTGATGAACTTTAAATCAGAGGGAAAGTTGGTATTTTAAATGCACTTGGGCCTTGTGTGAGCTCAAGGGAGACCTGTCAGTCAGTGTGCTTCTGAGCATTCAGCAGACAGATCTCTTGCTCCAGCTTACCCAGAAATGACATGTTCCACAGCCATGCTCTTTCCCTTTGAACTTAGAAGGCTAAGGACAGAAGCCAGGGTCAAAGTCTTCACATTGGAATGGGTAGGGAGCCAGATTTTAGTTGCCTTGACCCTGGCATCTCAGGCTCCATTATTCTCTCTAGGCAAACCATAGACAGGGACCCTGACCCTGCAGGACAGCTGCTTAGTGAGGTCAGAGGAGCCCTGGTGCCTGAGCTGATGGAAATGACAGGAGCAAGAAATGCCCCCAAGTCCCTAATGTCCAGATACAGCCCAGGGAGATTATCAACATCATGCTCAAGGTTATAATCCAAGGTAGAGTTTGGGATTAGGCTTCAGGGCTCTGTCCCCAAGTCATCCAAGTGCTTGTTCTAATTTTCCTTGCTCAGCCTCATGAGCACAGTGAGTTAATCCCCCCAGACCCTCTGATGAAGGTAGCTCCACTGCATGTATATTCATCCATTCTCTCCCAAGAATATTTTAGAAAGGTAAGGGGCTGTAAGCAGTCATCATATCAATTATCTCTCCTTTCTCCACCAAGGCAGTGCAAACTTTAAGGAAATGTTAAATTATCTTTTGTATGTTCCTTGAATTTTTAACAGATAATCTGAATCAAGTCTTAAAAAACAAAAGCATTATGGTTTTCCTTATTATAAAATTAAACCTGTTCATTGCAAAAACTCAGGAAATACGAAGAACATAGACACAAAATACAAATCAGCCATTACTTCACCATGCCAAAATAACACCTGTTAACATTTTAATTTCTCTTTTATGACTATTACACTACATAATTGAGGTCAGGTTCTGTATAATTTTGCAGCTTACTTTTTTCCATTGATAGTAATGGAAAACATTAGTAACATTTTCCCATATTATTAAAAAGTCTCCAGTAACACAATATTAATGGCTTCATATTATTCCATTATATGCATGTGCTATTATTACTTTAACTGCCCTCCTACTGTTGGGTATTTAGGTGATTTCTGAATATTTTTGCTTTATGGTTAATGCACTAATAAACATTTCTATATGGTAATTTTATTTTCCTTTCTTGATTATTTCCTTAGGATAGATTCCCAGAAGTGGAATTACTGGGTCAAATGAAATGAATTAAGGGGAAAAAAACCACATTTTTCCTCCTAATTTTAAGGGATTGTAAACTCTAAGCAAAGCAAGGAATACGTCTGTTCTGTCTTGTTTACTTTATCTCCTCAGCACAAGGCAGTACTGTCACCAGTCACTACACATTTGTTAAATAAGTGAATGAATGAACAAAATAATACATCTTCCCAAAAGAACATTTAGAAAAATACATAAAATTGTAAAGAAAATGTAAATATTATCTACCATCCCACTACTGGCAGTAAACCTGTTAAAATTCTGGAATGCTAGCTTATACTGGCTTTTTTCTATCTGTGTTATTTATGCCACAAACAGTTACTCCCATTTTTAAGGCTAAATTTTGGATCATAATAAAAACAGTTTCAATAGTTGCTTTTTTGTTTCATTCCTTACCATCATCTCATGTGTGTTTTCCATGTCATGAAATAGTTTGCAAAATAGAATTTTTGATCTATTAAAAATGGATGCATTATACTGCGTGGCTATAATCATTTATTTTACCATTCCCCTATTTTCATATGTAAATTTTTTCCATTTTTAATAACTACAAGTATCCCAGATATAAATCTTTGAGAGCATTCCTTGTTCTCTCCTCAAAATAAACTCCTTGATACAGAGTTGCTAGTTCAAACTGTCCTGGTAAACTTTGCCAAATTTTCTTCTAGAACTAAAACATATATACAGAGAAAAAAGAGACTTTCACCTGTAAATTACAGTACTAATTTAATTATTTTCTGTTATCTTTCCATAGAGTGGGGAATGAGACATAGAGAGAGAGAGAACAAGAGTGTTTCTTCTTCTGAAGAAGGAATACTTATTTATTGAAGGCAATGGTTATCTAGAATAAAAGGGTTGCAGAGACAAATATACCTAAATAAGATCAGATCTAACTCTAATTAAACTCCAAAACACATCAGGGATTTTACTTTTTGAAACTATAATTTCTCCCACTTAAAATGAAATTCAAAAAATTTTCCCTATTATGGATTTATTTCACTTAGCATAATACATTCTGGTTTCATCCACATTGTGGCAAATGGCAAGATTTCATTCTTTTTGATCACCAAGTAATATTCCATTGTATATAATATGCCACATCTTTTTTATCCATTCATCAGCCAATGGACATTTGGGCTCTTTCTGTAATTGGACTATTGTTGATAGTGTTGCCTTAATTTAAATAAAAATTTAAAAAAGGAAAAAATTTCCCTACTAGAAAAATTAGAAGGTATGTGTGATTTATAAAATCAGAAGTTGGAGGACACTAAGAAGTGACACCACCATTTTGCAAAGACCCATGATGGTTGTCAGTTCTAGTACTGAAGAGCAGCACTAAGAAGGAAGGAAATAGGCCAATTCCTAAGCCCCACAAGAGGGACTATAGAGGTAAAAGGCAACCTGACTGGGAATTAAACACACAGCAACAGGAAGCTCAGGAAAGCACCGGGCTGGTAACACCACTTCTCTACCTGGAAGGGGCAAGTGTAATTTCAGCGAGTTGAAAGGAGAAGGTTGCTCACTCCTCAGACTGGTCCTGGATGTTCTGTTTGAGTGAAAGGAAACATCTAGAATATGATGGTCTCTGAACAATATGAAATATGATCAGGACCAAATATACAGTTGCCCAGATAGGGGCAATGGTTGAAGGCAAAAGAAGGAGTGAGCGCTCTGACAGAGTAAAAGAGGAACCAAAAGCAAAGACATGCATAAACAACAAAAACTTCTGATGGTTCTGTGATGTCTGTCCCATTCTCCCAGCCACACTCAGCTACAAATTTAAATAGCCTGCTTCCCAGGTCTCCACCAGACCTGTAGTCTGTCCTTGAACCCCACCTTGTTGACTAGACTTGGATCCCATTGTATATCTCAGGTCAATTCTTCACTGCCCAGAGGTCAAACATAGATTTTAGAATCTTTTCACTAATTTAGATGAACCTTACAACCCATGACCAAGCATCTCTGGGATACTGAGAATGGTCATTCACTAGAAGCTTATCCATCACAACTGACCCTGTCTTTTCAAATCCAGAACCTCAAATGTCTGAGTTGACATAGATCAAAGTTGAGCTTGTTAACATCTTGGATGGGTCAATTAGACTGAAGGATCTTTCCTGGAGAAATTCAATGACCACCTACTCTCTCCCTGGAGCTGTCGCACTGCACTTGTCACATCCTGTCCCTACTCATGGGAGCTCCCAGTATGCTAAATGGTCAAGGACCTTGTTTTTAAAAAAACTGGCAGAAACATAGGTTTAATTGAAGGGAAATGAAGAGTAATTCTCAATGTAAATGCAAGTAGTAGGACCACAAGACTTTGTTATTATTATTGATGTCAAATTAGCAAATGTTGAATGAGGATCCTGAGGTAGAAACACTCAGTTAAATTTGGACAAAGATCTTCAGTCCATTGATGGATAATGCCACCAGGTAAGGTGATGTTTCCTAACTCAAAGTCTCATGTCCTCCCTCAAGAGCTTTATGCTACATATTGAAGCAAACAGAACTGATATAGAGGTAGCTACAATATAAGGTGCTAGAATATGTTTTATATGATTGTATAGACAAATTGAATATGAGAGAAGAGGAAGAACATTATGTCCAGCAGTGATGATTAAGGAAGACTTCAAAAAGTGGCAATTGACTTGGACCTTGAAGATTAGATCAAATTATTTTTTTTTTAATTTTTTTTTTAAGTTTATTTATTTTGGGGACAGAGAGACAGAGCATGAACGGGGGAGGGTCAGAGAGAGGAGGAGACACAGAATCTGAAACAGGCTCCAGGCTCAGAGCTGTCAGCACAGAGCCCGACGCGGGGCTCGAACTCACGGACCGCGAGATCATGACCTGAGCCGAAGTCGGCCGCTCAACCGACTGAGCCACCCAGGCGCCCCTAGATCAAATTTTTTAGAGAAGATGATAAAGAAAGGTGACCTTCCAGGTAAAAGAAACTGTTTGACAAAATTATGGAAGCAAAAAGTTGCAAAATGTTTGGGAAGAATGACTGCTTGACTCAAGTGAAGTGAGTTCACAGGTAAATCAGGGAATGAATGCAGAGGTTAGTAAATCAGGAAATGAATGGAGAGGAAAGAGATGAATACAATTTTGGCTGGATTTGATGTGAAAATGTAACAATTGGTTGGAAATGCCCAACAAGGCAACTTGAGATATGGGACTAGAAACTAAGAAGCCAGGGATGAAAATGTGGATTTAGGAGTTTTCCAAACAGATGGCTTATTTGAGTTTGAAAGAAGAAAACATCTCTTTTACCTGTACACATTTCCAGAGAAGAGGCAAAGACATCAACAATTCGTGAGAATGTCCATCAAGTAATGGGGTGGGAGCGGGGCGGGGGGATGGCGGAAGAAGCAGAGAGGTAGTGGAGAAATCAGGCTATGTAGAGTGACAAAGGTTAAGAGAGGTGACTTGTGGTTGGTTCTGTTCATCAGTGTCATTAGAATCCTAGGCTGATGAGGACATTGGATTTGGTAATTAAAGAACACTGGTAGCTATGAAAGGTAGTATTAGCAGAATATGATAAGGAGGGATAAAATTAGATGACAATGAGGAGAATGTCCTCTTCCTCATCCATCCATCCATCCATCCATCCAACCGTTACTGAGCACCTACCATATGCCAAATTCTGAGGCAGTAAAACTTGCCTTTGCCCTTGTGCTCTCAGTTTTGGGGGATGATAAAGTCATGAATACCAATTTAACCCAATGTAATTAATACCATGCTGAGGGAGCTTGGAGACAGAGGGAAGAACTGCCATTGGGAATATGGGAAAAACTTACTGGTAAAATAAAGAAAAGGAAGTGAAGGAAGAAGGAGTGGAAGAAGGAGCAGAGGAGGAGAAAAGAAACAACAAAGTGCAGAGAAAACAATGTGGAGTTTGTATTTTTTAAATTAATTTCAGGAACACTCGACTGGGAATTATAATGATTTATAAGTGTTTGTCACTTGGACACTAGAAAAGAGATTTCATGTTAATAAAAATGATAATGATACTTTATGTTTCCATCCTCTCCAATCCATTGTCTCATCTAATCCTCAATAGCAATGGAGATTCTGTTTCTGCCATGAAAGACCATTAGAAACTATTTCTTTTAGCGTCATCCTCCCACTCTTTACTCCCTCATAGCTTGGAGACCCATGCAATTTGCATTCCTGTGCCTTAGACATCTGCCTACATACTCCCACTCAAGGTGGCTTTTGGATGTTATATCATCTAAAGAAAGCTGTCATTGAAGGCTGAAAAGTGACATAAGGGTCCTACTGTGCCAGAAAGGATGTTACAGGCTCTTTTGAAAATTTTCCCCCCAAACAAAAACTCAACCCCACAACTTTCTAGACAGGGCCATTATGAGAATATCAAATTCTGCTTAAATATTTTACTCAGTCTGTCTCATTTGTTAAATTCACATTTTGGTTCATTATAAAATTATTCCTTTTGTTGAACTGAAATCTGCCTCTGATTATGGGCTGCTCCTACTAATATAATGCCTCTTCTATGTGGCAGTCATTTAGATATATCCCTCCTAAAGCTTTTCCATCCCTGGTTAACTGCCCTTAGTTTCTTCATCTCTCCATCCTCCTTAGTCTCTACTGGCTATTCCCATTTGTTAATGGACCTCTTAACTGAGAGGTTAACTAATACCCAGAACTGTGCACTGCCTTATTAATGTTACTCTGTCTGGCTTCATTTGCTATAGGGATGGCATCCTACCTGGTTACTTTGTCCTCTTAGACTTAGCACAAGTACCACCTGCACTAAGCCTTCAAGTCTCGATAAAGTATCCTTCTTACCTAATCCCATGTTATTTATACAATTTTCTGTAACTTGTTGGTCTCTCCCACACCTCCTTGCCTGCTAGATTACAAGCATTATGAAAACAGGGACACTTTATACCTGTTCCCAGAAGCTACCCCGTTGCCTGACACAGAACAGATATTCACTACAATGTGTGGATAGTGGTTGATTTGACTGTACCTCTGTTCTGCACACATCAGCCAAAATCTGAAAACCAGACCAAATGCATCAGGCAGACCTCAAACATACCTATGATGTTCTACCTTGAAGGAAAATAAAAATTGGGCCAAATGTATGCCTACAATGAAGTTTTGCTACACTACAGAATGTTTGGTTCAGAACAGGTGTTCTGAACCTATTGTAGAGTAACTATGTGCTCTAATTCACACTTGCCTCCTCCACACTTCACTTGACTGGGCCCTATTGGATTCCTAACCCACACCCCATCCCCAGTAGATCTTGCACCTCAGGAGAACACTTCTAATCAAAGGAGGTGTTTATCATTTCTATCTTACCTCTAGTCTATCCAGGAATACTGGAAACTCAGGTATTTCATAGACCCCTCTGTGACCCAACTATTGTCAACCCCTTAGCTTTTTCTCCAACACCCCTACTACCAACAGGAAGTGTACTCTCTGCTTTACCTGTCCTTCCTGAGTCAGGAAAAGCAAAAGCCTAACTTCCACTTAACACTCCAAGTCCCATATCCACAGCAGTTGTCTGAACAGCTAGTCTATACTATATTAAAATACCACAGACACAGGAAAATTCCAGCAGAGAGCCTGAGAAAATCACAGACCTGGAGGACAGACTGAGGAACTGGCTTATATTGCCCAAAACTCTTGCTACCTTGAGAAGCTATTATTCCAACTCACTCAAAGAGGACATATGAGGCTCTATGGATGAGGAATCCCCAGGGATGAAGAGACACTTTAATGATGTCCTTAAGAGATAAATCTCAGCTTGAGTACTGATGCAACACGTGAAGCTCTAGGAAATCTATCTAAGCAGCCCTGAGCCTGATTCCTTGCTCCTCTCTTTTATAATTCTTTACTTGATCTACCTTCCAATTCAGCTTTATCATTATATTTAACATTTGGGATACTCTACATAGTGCCTTGCATATCTTTTGTATAAGAATGTCCTTTAATAACGTTATATCTCACCTTTGATAATGCAGTTTAGTGTAGGAAAGAGCACAGGCCATGGTCCCAGCAGTGCTTCTACCATTTACTAGCTATGCGAATGTAGGCAAGACACTCAACCTCGCTGGGCCTCAGTTTCCCCATCGCATAAAAGGGATATAATAAAAGGTACCTTGTAGAGTATCGTTGCAGGGAGAGAGGGGGAAAGGGAAAGTATGGAAATGTATGGGAAGTTGCTGATTCATTGCCTGAAATCCAGTAAGATCTCAGTTAATGGTTATATTATGATCTATAATAAACCCTGACACACCATTAGACCTATTCTACACACCATTCCTATCTCATCTCCTCTTGAATTCCTTCTACATCAGGGATAACAGCAATAGGGTGAAGCACTTATGTCCCTGCCTAAATTATAGTTTAAAATCCTTCCAATTGGGACAGCAAACCTCTTGCCAAACGCTATCCATCATCCTTCCCACCTGTGGAGATACTCTACCAGAAGCCTAGCACGTGGATTTGCATATCACAGTCCAGAAAAACTAAATCATTTTCACTGATACCATCTCCAAAACCACATGTTCACTTCCCACATCCTGTATGTCACAAAGTCACCACCCTCACGTGGAGCATCATTTGAGTGTTTAATGTTTGACATAAAAACATCTGAGAGTCATAGCAAAAATGTGTAAGGGAGGATAATAGCAAAAAAACAAAACAAAACAAAACAACCTCTTACAGCTGCATGTGTTTTAGTTGATATTAAATTTGTTAAAGTTGTGTTTCTTTTGCCTTTGAACACATCTTATAAATCTTGGAAGTTTTGTTATAAATCTAGTTAAAGTGTTAAACATTCATTTTCCCTTGTATTTTGGCTAATACTCAATTAGCTCTTAAACATGAGATGGAGTACTTCCTCCTAAATATTTTAACTTTTTCAAACTTAGTGAAATAATCTTACATATTTCCAATTAGTCACAAATTTTGCAAACTTTAAAATCAAATAATCTTAATAATGTAAACTGTACTTATAAAGTTGATTATTAAATTCTCTTAAATATTTCAAATGTAATACACAAATTTAATACATCTGGTTTTCTTAAAACTTCAAATCCCTAACAGGATGACTTATAAGTAGGAGAAACAAAATCTTTCTCAGGACTCGCATAGTTCTGGTAAATCTAATAAATCAAAACTTCTAATTTAGCATAGTAAGTTCTCTTAAAGCATTTCAACTTTCTAAGAATTGAACTTACAAGTTCAGTAAATGAGGTTCTTACGAGCCTCTACATATTGACTACAAAACTAATTAGTTAAATCCTCCTAAGTGTTTCAATTAAAATTACAAATGTGGTGAGTCAAATTCTCTAATATATCAGATTCTCATTTCCAACATATTAAAAACAAATCACACACAAGTAACATATACTGATCATAAAGTTCACTACTATACACACACTTCTTATATAGAAATGCCATTTCTTCATCGCCAATTTGATTTTACAAAACGCCTTTCCCACGTTACACAGTTACACAAGCAGCAGTGGCAGAATCATCTTCTCCATAAGGGGCCTCGGAGACTGTGTTGGAGATCGGAATCCAGGTGTGTCTTCCAGGAGCCCAAAGCCCTGAGCCCTTCTCACAGTGGAACTCTGCCTTCTCAGTGCCCACAGAACCCACCCACACCTTACCACTGCAATCGAATAGTTCAATGTGCCCTGCATCTCCTTGGCTTCCTTCAAGTGTTACCCTTCTCCGATTTTCATCTTAACATCTTATCATCTGTGGCCAACAGGCACATGAAAAGATGCTTAACGTCGCTCCTCATCAGGGAAATACAAATCAAAACCACACTCAGATATCACCTCACGCCAGTCAGAGTGGCCAAAATGAACAAATCAGGAGACGATAGATGCTGGAGAGGATGTGGAGAAACGGGAACCCTCTTGCACTGTTGGTGGGAATGCAAACTGGTGCAGCCACTCTGGAAAACAGTGTGGAGGTTCCTCAAAAAATTAAAAATAGACCTACCCTATGACCCAGCAGTAGCACTGCTAGGAATTTACCCAAGGGATACAGGAGTACTGATGCATAGGGGCACTTGTACCCCAATGTTTATAGCAGCACTCTCAACAATAGCCAAATTATGGAAAGAGCCTAAACGTCCATCAACTGATGAATGGATAAAGAAATTGTGGTTTATATACACAGTGGAGTACTACAGGACAATGAGAAAGAACGAAATATGGCCCTTTGTAGCAACGTGGATGGAACTGGAGAGTGTGATGCTAAGTGAAATAAGCCATACAGAGAAAGACAGATACCATATGTTTTCACTCTTATGTGGATCCTGAGAAACTTAACAGAAACCCATGGGGGAGGGGAAGGAAAAAAAAAAAAAGAGGTTAGAGTGGGAGAGAGCCAAAGCATAAGAGACTCTTCAAAACTGAACAAAATGAGGGTTGATGGGGGGTGGGAGGGAGGGGAGGGTGGGTGATGGGTATTGAGGAAGGCACCTTTTGGGATGAGCACTGGGTGTTGTATGGAAACCAATTTGACAATAAATTTCATATATTGAAAAAAAGTCTTATCATCTGAATTACATAGATAGAATCATGCAAAACTTCATCCCACCCCAAATTTGCATTCAGTCACTTTGCTACCTGAGTAGAATTAGCTGCATTCCATACTCTCTTATGTTTTTACCTTCTTAATGGACCTCCATTCATTCATACTGGCTCATTGCCATGGATAAAGTGACCAAAAAATCACCATCTGTCCTGGGTCTTTCAGTTTCTTTTTTGAGACTTTGAGGTCATGGAAAATAGGTGTCAGAATTTTTCTGGATGTATCCTGTTTCTTCACATGAATCATCAGAAAATGTGGGGCACCTGGGTGGCTCAGTCGGTTAAGCATCCCACTTCGGCTCAGGCCATGATCTCATGGTTCATGAGTTCGAGCCCCAGGTCAGGCTCTGTGCTGACAGCTAGGAGCCTGGACCCTGCTTCAGATTCTGTGTCTCCCTCTCTCTCTATGCTCCTCCCCGCTCATTCTCTATCTTTCTCAGTCTCTCAAAAATAAATTTTAACAAATTTAAAAAGAAAAGCGCATACCTATCGAAAAAAAAAAAAAAAGGAAAAGTAGTGCCTGTTAGTTTTGACAAACTCAGGCCGTCAGCATGTTTCAGATCTATGCCCAGAGACACTGTGTTCATCCTATATAGAAGGTCAACACAGCAGCTTCCATTCCTCTTGGCATGAAGTCTTTGGTGGGAGGGCCTTTCTTCTCAGAGCCTGGAAGGGAACTGGTGCCCTTGCATCCTCCAATTGGATCATGAGATGTTCTTTCTTCAGTTGGGTTTTCCTCCGAGGACAGACTCTCATGACTTTTTTATAGCTCTAGAAGTGCTGAGTTCCTTTCCCTTCTCTTCCTTCTCAGTGCCCTAGATTTCAGATCATAAAAAATAAGTGGTGCTCTGTTCTTACAGCTTAATTCAGTGCCCTAAGCCGTATATGGACTAACAAGCAGCCACCTTCACAAATCACACTTCTGCCTGAGCTCGTGCAGGAAGGGTGAACAGTCGTGCTAGCTACCCCTCTGCTCTGTCATAGAGTATAATTGAGACACTAATTTTGAAAAGTCTCATGTACACATTTAGTGGCATGTGGGGAGATTAGGAGCATAAGCTTAATACTCACCTTGTACGATTTATTAATTTTATTTTACTGTGGAGAAAGATCCTCTTGAATAATTAATATGCTCTCGTAAGAGGATTTTTTTGACTCTGAAAATGTTTAAACAAAAGAAAGCCCCACAAACAGCTGAAATACTCTCCCAAATAGTCCCAGGGTGTCAGGGGTGGGAAGGGGGGGTGCTTAAAAATGCCCCACTTCATGATGGGAACTAAAAGGGAAGCAGTCCTGAGGCTGAAATGCAACTAGTTAGCTCAACAACTTATCTGAGCTCTTAAAGAGGAACTTAGACAATAAC
The DNA here is from genome assembly GCF_018350195.1 of Panthera tigris. Lineage (NCBI taxonomy): Eukaryota > Metazoa > Chordata > Mammalia > Carnivora > Felidae > Panthera > Panthera tigris. The sequence goes on along the minus strand of NC_056662.1, from coordinate 90,690,608 downwards.
CTAGAAACCCTGTATCCAAATCCTTAAGACCAGTTCCTTTCTCTTTCCAGCTGGCATGATAAGGGGTCTGGAAGTTAATATGTTAAAGACTCAGCTAGAATATGAGCCATATCACAGTCATCAGGGGTTTCCAGTGGCCCAATTAAGGCACTGCCAACCTAAAACCCGGCAAAATGCAAAGAAGGCAAAGATACTATCCTCTTCCCTTTCTGGCCGTTTCCCTCAATAATGCTCTAAGTCTGCAAGAAGGTACTCCCTGATCCTGCCTCACAAATGCATGGTCCCAAATTACTGCTCTGTTCTCTTCACAGCCCGATCCAGTTTAGTAAATTGAGTTGAATCAAGGGAAGAGTATCCAATTAAAATCATACTAAGATGGGAATGGTCTGGGCTTCTACCTTCCAAGTTCCATTTGTATTTTAAAATGGGAATGTGTTCATTCTAATCACATACTCCTTTCCAGCTACCTCCTCGTGAGCAGGAAAGAGTATAAAGAACCAAGACAAACAGTCTTGAGGACTGAGTCATATATGCAAGGAGTGCTGGGATTTAGGTACTTCAGTGTATCCAGAGTTTGACTTTTACAACATGGCCCCATGTGTCTACCAAGGAGACTGCTGGGAAGCACAAGGAGCTGTTGTCACGAGCCCAGACTGTTGCTGAAAGACCTTCTCCTGTCACAATTGGAACTGTCTCAGTGCTGCAATCCCTGTGAACTCTGCATTTGTGTTTAGGTGGTAGAAGCTGAATTTGCTTCTGTTCTGTTCTTCATACTTCTTTGCAAGTCACTGATTCTCTTTGATGAATATGTAGCAATTTTGTAGCTTGGATATCGTCATCAGAAGGGACTTTGGGTCATGGTCCCAGCCAGTCCTAAAGGTCTGGTAGGCTGGGGTTCAGGGCAGCAGGGCAGTGAAGTCCTGTTTAGATGGCCAAGATGATTCTTTACCTCTCCAGCATCTTCAGTGGATTTGTGCTGTTTACAAATCCTGGGGTAGGGCCAGGTTTCCAAGAGCTGAGCTTTCTGCTAGCACCTGTCTGGACCCACACTTGATCTAAAGCTCGCATCCCTTTTTCTGTCTTTCCTTTCTCCCTTTCTCTCTACACCTGGATCAAAAATCCCTTGCTTCTATCCTCTCAACTCCTCTTCAACGGTTTGAAAATTGCATGACTTCAATAAATATCATTGCCTGAAAAATGGAGTTGGAGCAGAAAAAAAACAAAAGCTGTTGTGCATAAAACGATTGAAGAGTAGATTTACACAGCAATATTGAAAATGCAAAGTACTGGGGTGCCTGAGTGGCTCAGTTGATTAAGTGTCTGACTTTGGCTCAGGTCGCGATCTCACAGTTCGTGAGTTTGAGCCCTGCATCAGGCTCTGTAATGACAGCTTGGAGTCCGGAGCCAGACTTCAAATTCTGTGTTTCCTTCTCTTTGCCCCTACCCCACTCATGCTCTCTCTCTCTCTCTCTCTCAAAAATAAACATAAAAAATGTTAAAAATTAAAAAATGCAAAGTACTATGATTCTGATTAAGCAGATGAGTCCAGAAGGGTCCTGAACATATTCTTTAAGGCTATTTATTTAGGTTTAAGCTTAAGCTACTTTTTAAAAATGGAATGTATTTGACTTATAACACTGTGTAAAATTAAGATATACTTATGCTACTTTTTAAAGAAAAATAACTTACTGTTGAATACTATCTGCACAACTGTAAATTCCCTTTTGATAACATTTAATATATATATTTCTAACACTAATATAAACCATTATGTATACACTAAGGAGAATTAGCACCTTACAGAAAATAAAGTATGATGAAGAACAAAAGCAAAATCAACCCTCATCTCACTATTGTCAATTCTTAGAAATTATTTCAGTACAGGATTTTTTCCCTATGCATAGTATATTTTACATAACTATACTCCTATGGCATATTTTAAATTATTTTAACATAATAAAGAACATTTCATGTAATTAAATGTTCTTCTAAAAGATCATGTTTTATGGTTACAAAGTATCATAATTTAAATAATGGCTCATCCTGAGGCTTTGTACTTATTTCTAGCTTTTGCTACAATATATAATTTGTGTGATCAATGTGCTCTAGCTATACTCAAACATGTGCGTGGTTATGAGGATAGATTCTTAGAAGAAAAGTTTGTTCAGAGTGCTGGACATTTAAGCTTTGGCTTCATTTTGCTTACTTCAGAAAGCTTTAGCAAGTTAGTAGCGTGAATCAGAATATACACACCCATTACATGAAAGTGTTTCTTCATATTCCTAACAATTTCAGAAGTATCTTTCCCAATTTAAAAGATTTAAAATGTTATTTATGTTTGCATTTCTTACTAGTGAGATTGGATATTTTTGTATATTTGCTATTCCTTTATATTTTACTTTTTTATGAATAACCTATTCATGACCTTGGAAATTTTTAAATTTAAATCTTCATTTTTAAGTTACATATTGAATTGCAGGAACTGTGTTAAGGATACAACCTTTTTTTTATTGCCTTATTTCCTAGTTTTCAGCTGTTGTAGAACTTCTAGAATAGACAGTATTTGGTTATATGCTTTGTTCTATTATTATACTGCTAGATTTGCTTGCTAATATTTTATTTACATTTTTAAATATTTATTTATTTATTTTGAGACAGAGGGAGCACGAGCGTGAGTGGGGAGAGGAGCAGAGAGAGGGGGAGAGAGAGAGAATCCCAAGCTGACAGCACAGAGCCCTATATGAGGCTTGATCTCACAAACTGTGAGATCATGACCTGAGCCAAAATCAGGAGGCAGAGGCTTAATCAACTGAGCCTCCCAGGCACCCCTAATTTATATTTTTGTATCTTTGCTGTAAAGTGCAACTGTCATTTCATTTTTTGGTGCTGTCTTTGCAAGTTTTGGTTTCAGGGCTATGAGGAAATAAGCATTTTCTGAAATGTATTATGTTTTCTGAAATAAATGAACTTGGTGGCGAGAAATATTCCTAGAAGATATTGCTTACAATTCTTTCTCTGTGTAGTCATCACACAGTAGTACAGGGCATTCCCCAGGTCCTCCATGTCAAGCAAAAGAAAAAAGAAATAACACAATAGGTTATTGATTCAGAAAAACAGTGGAAGTAAGGTCTACAAAGTAGTTAACAGATTTTACCCTCTCAGGTTAGGAGTCCCGCCAGCCAATGATATAATAGCAGGGAGAGAACCTAGCCACATTTTTTATGACAATGATCAATGTAAAAGCCAGCCCAAGGAGCAGGAAAGAGCCCAGCAGTGGAGCTTCCTAGCTCGGGAAAGAGGCTGAGCCTCAACGCTCATCTTTTTTTCTGGCACACTACAGAGTATCCCAAGAGAGACACATCCGTGTGGGTAGACACAGATTTTACAAAATTGAGAAAAATATACAGATAAGCAAAATGGAGCAGCACAGACTTTTTCAGCTTGGATATGCATTTTATAAGATTTTTAACAAGACCGTGATTAATAAAATGGCTTATTTAAGGACCTCAGTAATTAGCATTTTAGCATTTTAGAGGGAAAAATAAAAATTGCAGTTTAAAAGAATTAAGCTTTATCTTTTCAAAAAAAATTTTTTTAAATGTTTTATTTATTTTTGAGGGAGAGAGAGAGACAGAGCACGAGTGGGGGAGGAGCAGAGACAGAGGGAGACACAGAATCCGAAACAGGCTCCAGGCTCTGAGCTGTCAGCTCAGAGCCCAACGCGGGGCTCGAACTCACAAACTGTGAGATCATAACCTGAGCTGAAGCTGGACACTCAACCAACTGAGCCACCCAGGCGCCCAAAGCTTTATCTTTAAAATATCCGGTTTTATTTTTTCCAGATTCTCCCTTCCTATAAGCAATATGAATAAGGCAAACAAAGAGATACTATCAAAGAAGTATAAATAAATCTTGTTTTGTGGCTTAAAAAATCATTATATATACAGTTTGTTGGTTTCTAACATGTTGTTATTAATGTAAATTGATTGGGGAAACATTTCATTTCATCACATAACAAAACAATCATTTTTATGTTCCATTAACACTGAACTCTCTCATGCTGTGTAGATGTAGATCTAAATATTTATAGAGTCAGTACCATACATACTTCTTTTTAAAGTTTTTATTTAAATTCCAGTTGGTTAATATGCAGTGTAATATTATTTTAGGTTACAATATAGTAATGGATTCACTACTTCCATACAACACCCAGTGCTCATCACATGTGTGCTCCTTAATCCCCATCACCTGTTTCACCCATCTCCCCACCCACCTCCTTTGGGGTAGCCATCAATTTTTTCCCTAGAGTTAAGAGTCTGTTTCTTAACTGCCTCTATCTCTCATTTTTTCCCCTTTTCTTGTTTGTTTTGTTTCTTAAATTCTACCTATGAGTGAAATATGTTATTTGTCTTTCTCTGACTGACTTATTTTGCTTAGCATAATACTCTCAAAATAAAAGGCTTCTGTACAGCTAAGAAAGCAGTCAACAAAACTAAAGGGAAACCAATGGAATGGGAAAAGATATTTGCAAATAACATATCTAATAAAAGGTTAGTTTCTAAAATACATAAAGAACTTATAAAACTCTATACCTAAAAAACAAATAGTCCATTTAAAAAATGGACAGAAGACATGAATGGACATTTTTCCAAAGAAGACATACAAATGACCAACTGACACATAAAAGATGCTCAACATCACTGATCATCAGGGAAATGCAAATCAAAGCTACAATATGAGATATCACCTCACACCAGTCAGAATGGCTAAAATCAACAGCACAAGAACAACAGGAGTTGGCGAGGTTGTGGAGAAAGGGGGACCCTCTTTCACTGTTGGTAGGAATGCAAACTGATGCAGCCACTCTAGAAAACACATAGAGGTTCCTCAGAAAGTTAAAAATAGCAGTACCCTACAATCCAGCAATTGCACCACTAGGTATTTACCAAAAAACACAAAAATACTAAATCAAAGGGATACATACACCCCAGTGTTTATAGCAGCATTATCTATAATAGCCAAATTACAGAAATAGCCCAAGTGTCCATTGACTGATGAATGAGTAAAGAAGATATGATCTATATCTACATCTATATTTATACCCATATCTATATATATTGGAGTATTATACTCAACCATAAAAAATCCTGCCATTTGCAATGACATGGATGGAGCTAAAGAATATTTTGCTAAGTGAAATACCATACATACTTTGGCTCCAGGGATACAGTGGTCAGCAAGAATCAAACCTGATCTCTGCCCTCAAACAGATATTAATAAGACATTAATCCACTGATTATTCAAATCAGTGTGCAAAGTGTCCTAACAGCTATTAAAGAATATTAATATTATGAGAGTATATGAAAATTCACTTAGTCTGAATGGTTTGGGGCTGAGATCTAAAGGATGAGTAGGAATTAGGAAGAGCAGAGTGGCAGACACTGGGTTGGTTACACAAAAGCCATTTACAGCCCCCTTCTTTCCCATCCTCTACTAGAGATATTGTCAATGTCATAGTCTTACTTGAAGGGAGCATTGGTCATATGACAAAGTTTTGGCCAGTGGGGTGCAGGAGAAAGTCTCTAGATCGAACTTCTCTGCTTGAACAAAAAGGCACTGTCTACAAGGAAAAACACTTTTTTTTTTTTTAACTCTTTGCTCTCTCCCCTTCTTCCTCTCTAGAACCGGTTCAAGAGACCTGGATGCTAGCAGCACATTTTACCTATGAGAACAACCCTTACACACTAAGGATTGTGGTTCAGAAAGTTAGAAAGAGCCTAGAGCCCTGAGCATATCACTGACCCACATACCAGCCCTAAACTACCTTACCTGGCTTTGGCCTTCTTGTTATGAAAAACAATGAAACCTCTATTTCTTTAAGCCCACGATAAACAGAGGGAAGTTGTGTGGAGGGGAAAGAGTTTAGAAAAGTTAACTGCATTTATGAAGACCCTGGGCAAGAGGAAGTATGATACATTAGAAAAGCCAATGTTTTCCATTTACGCTTGCCATTTTTCATATTACAAATTTATCCATGGATAAAATTAAAAGAAAATGGAAGAAACATAAAATTGTAATTGATGAGCACTATGGTAATTTATTACCACCACAACTATTAATGGAGTCTCAGTAATAAAAGAAGCTCCCTGCAGGCTGTGGGGCAGACAAAATAGGCAGAGAGTTATTGGAAATACTCACTGTAAGTCTACCCTTTATTTCCTGCTCAGCAGAGCAAATGCATGAGTGACATGAACATAGGGATAATGTTGCATCCATTTCTGTTTACTTTCCATAATCTCAATATTTGATATTATATGAGGAATAATAAATTGATTATTCAGACAGTTAAGAAACAATGGGCTGTATTTTTAAAAATTATTTCTTAGGTATTTTTCTAAGGAATTTGGGAAAGCAGTATTTCAAAGTGACCCCTCAATCTTTTATATAACTATAAATCCATATTTGTTTTTGAGGTTGGCAAAATTAATGGCAGTCTGGAGGATGTTCTAGAGTGGGAAAAAGAACTATTGGTAGGGATACCAAATAGGAAGTTATTATAATATTGAGGTAAAATATTATTAGAACTATGGGACTGGAGAAACCAGATTCCAGAGATTTTAGGGTGGCATTGTAAAATGTTGCGGGCTATTCAATGTTTAGAAGGGAGTAGGAGTTGAAAATGAAGGACAGGAGGGGCGCCTGGGTGGCGCAGTCGGTTAAGCGTCCGACTTCAGCCAGGTCACGATCTCACGGTCCGTGAGTTCGAGCCCCGCGTCAGGCTCTGGGCTGATGGCTCTGGAGCCTGTTTCCGATTCTGTGTCTCCCTCTCTCTCTGTCCCTCCCCCGTTCATGCTCTGTCTCTCTCTGTCCCAAAAAATAAAATAAAAACGTTGAAAAAAAAAAATTTTTAAAAAAAAAAAGAAAATGAAGGACAGGAAGAAATCGAGGCTTCTCTCAGTTTACTAACTTGGGAGAACAGGTAGATGGATAGTCAAATCATGAATACAGGAGGGAGAGCAGGTTAGGAAAGAGTATCTACATACCAACTGTAGAACATCTCCATATACACTGTAAACATTCAATAGCTATCTATTGAGTCCCTGTTGTATCAGTTATCCATTGTCATGGTAGTGCCATGTAACAAACAACCATAAGATCTCAGGGGTGTAAAACAATAAGCAATTGTCTAGTTCATTAGTCTGAAACACTCAGTTGATTTGGCCTAGGCTTGTCTGGATTTTGGCTGGGTTCATTCACATGTCTGGGGGCAGTGAGCTGCCAACTGATTAAGCTGGCCTCAGCAAAGATGATGGGCAGCTCAGCTGTGCTCCATGTGTCTTTCATCCTTCCACAGACTAGCCAAGGTATGTCTTTATGGCAATGGCAAAGATACAAAAGGTAAACAGACACATGCAAGCACTTTTCCAGTCTATTTTTGTGTCACATCTACTAATGCCCCACTGGGCAAAACAAGCCCTCAGAAGAAACCAGATTCATACTTAGGGAACCAAAGTCCATCTGTTTAGGGCAAGGATATAGTAAGGAATAAGTAGTTGATACCATTAGTGCAATTAATCTGTATGTGAACTGTGTGCCAGGCACTGTTCTAGACTCCGAGGATACAATAGAGAACAACAACAAAAAGTCTTTATTCTCTATTTAGAGATATATGCAGTAAACAAGCTAAAAAATATGTAATTTTGAATACTATGAACCTCTTTAATGAAAAGGATAAGAGGATAGAGAGTGGTGAAAAGTAGTGTGGTATGATGATCTTGAAAATGGACTTCCTAGGTACAAGGACAGCTAGACTTAAAAGCCCTGAGGCAAGAATGGGTTTGGCAATAAAACCTGGGTGAGAGGGGATGGGAGTGAGTCTGGAAGAAAGGCCAATGAAATTAGATAAGAAAGCCATGTAGATCACATGTATTAGTGAGGGTAGGCTATGATGGGCTGCAGTAACAAGCAAACCCCCAGATCGCAATGGCTTAATACACAGTTTGTTTATTACTCACTCTAAGTCTACTACAGGTTCAATTTCTTTGCTGGGAAGCCCCCTGAAAACAATACTTGGTCAAGGGCTGTTTCCATCTTGTGGCTTAGCCATCACAACCTGAGCAGCTCAGTTGCTACATTAAAGGAAGAAAGAGGTGAGGCCACATGGGAGCTTTAACCCAACCCAGTCCAGGGGTAATACAGATCACTGTCTCCTCAAAATCCATTAGCAATAACTAGTCATATGGTCAGGTCCAACTGCATGGGCTCCAGAAAATGTGGGAGAGCAAATGAATGTTCAGTGAGCATTAAAAGTTTCTGCCACAGCAACATAAATTTGCTTTTCATTCTATATGTGATGATAAGTCATTAGAAGATAAGAAGCAGGGAAGGAGCATGATCATATCTGTAATTTTAAAAGATCATATGGCAGTCATGTGGAGAATAGAGAGTAGAGAGGCAAATGTGGAAGAAGGGTGACCAGTTAAGAGCTCTCCTGTGGTGACCCCAGGAGGGAGATGATGGTGACTTAACCTAGGATATAATGATAGGGGTGGTAATTGATCAGATTTGAGATATGTTTTGAAAGTAGAACAAATGATTTACTGGTGGAGTAGATGTGGGATAAAAGAGAAAAGCAATCGAGAATCACTCCTGGGCTTGAGACTAAGCAGCTTGGAGAATGGTGATTTAATTTACTAAGATGGAGGAAGAATGGAGAAGAAATAGGTTCAGAAGAAGAAATCAGGAATGATTTTTGGCCCTGATAAGTTTGAAAAAGGTAGCAGACAGACAAGTGGAGATACTGAGTGAACTGACAGTTGATTTTTTTTTACTTTATTTTATTTTATTTTATTTTATTTTATTTTATTTTATTTTAACTGAAGTATAATTGACACGTAACATTATGTTAGTTTCAGGTGTATAACAATGATTTAATATTTTTATATATTGCAAAATGATCACCACACTAAATCTAGTTATTTCTGTTAGCATTCAAAGTTACAAAACAATGTTTTTCTTGTGGTGAGAACTTTTAAGATCCACTCTCTTAGCAACTTTCTAATATGCAATACAGTATTATTAACTATAGTCACCGTCCTGTCCATTACATCCCTGTGCCTTATTTATTTTATAGCTGGAAGTCTGTACCTTTTGACTCCCTTCACTCATTTTACCTATCCCTCATACCCTACCCCTGGCAGCCACCAATCTGTACTCTGTATTTATGAGTTTGGGAGTTTTTCAGTTTTGCTTTTGTTTTAGCTCCATATATAAGTGAGAACATATGGTATTGGTCTTTCTCTGTCTGGCTTGTTTCACCTAGTATAATCCCCTTGAGGTCTGTCTGTGTTGTCACAAATGGCAATATTTCATTCTTTTTTTATTGCTGAATAATACTCGTGTGTGTGTGTGTGTGTGTGTGTGTGTGTGTGTGTCTTCTTTATCCATTCATCCACTGATGGACACAGGTTGTTTCCACATCTTGGCTGTTCTAAATAACCCTGCAATGAACATGGGGGTGCATATATCTTTCCAAATTAGTGTGTTTATTTTCTTTGGATAAACACCCAGAAGAAGCTAGATCATATGTAGTTCTATTTTTAATTTTTTTGAGGAACCTCTGCACTGTTTTCCATAGTGGCTGCACCAGTTTACATTTCCACCAACAGTGCCTGAGGGTTCCTTTTTCTCCACATCCTCACCAACATTTGTTATGTATTGTCTTTTTGATAATAGTTATTCTAACAGGTACAAGGTGGTATCTCATGGTGCTTTTGATTTGCACTTTCCTGATGATTAGTGATGTTGAGCATCTTTTCATGTACCTGTTGGCCTCCTGTATGTCTTGTTTGGACTGACAGTTGATTTTTAAATCTGAACTTCAGAAAGACAGGTAAGGGCTGGGATACAAATGTGCGAGTCATTAGCATATACTTAGGAGCTATATACAACCACCTAGTGGAAAGAGCAATAGAGAATATTGCCACAGATTGAGCCCTAGGGAACTCTTAATTTAGAAAAGCAGGAAAGAAGAGTAGGAAGTAGCAAATATGACCAAGAAGGAATAGCCAGTGAATTAAAAGAACTATTAAGTGAGGTATTTTGGAAGCTAAATAAGAAAGCTTTTCAGGAAGGAAGAAGTGCCTCCAGTGTCATAAATTGCTGAGAGGTTAAGCAAGATGAGGGTCAAGGATTTGACAAGATGAGATCAGCATTGACCTTGACAAAAGAAGCTTTAGTAAAGTGGTGGAGATTGGCTGGGATAGGCTGACAGAAGACTGTGAGGGGAAAAGAGAGTTATAAGTGGGAGAAGAGGAAAAGCTTCGTAGGCAGAAAGGACATAAGTTTAAGGAAGGATTTTTTTAAGGGGAAATTACAGCATGTATGTATTGTGATAAGTGTGGGGCAATTGAAAGAGAAATTTATGATACTGGTGAGTGGAGTGGAGAACATAGGAGCAAAGTTTTTGAGTGTGCAAATGGGGATATGTCCAAATATGGCCTTTAAAAGGAGGTGAGACCATACACAGTGGCCAGAAGAACAATGGACATATGGGTAGAGGAAAAGATAGGAAAAGATGATAAAATCAGATAATTCATTTTTATTGCTTCTATGTTTCCCAGAAAATAAAAATCAAGGTCATCAGCTGACAGTGAGAAGGAGGAAGTGTTAGGGGTAGAGAAGAGGGGAGAAGCTCTGAAATAGTCTTGTTGCAGAGCTGAAGAGTGAAGTGACTATAAAATACTTTACGACGGTTGAGCAATACAGAAGGGCCACTTGAGATTTGTGAATTGACAGAAAGTTTAAAGACCAGTCAACATAATGTGTGTTTTTCTACAATGCAGGCTTAGAGATTATTAGCACTGGGTTTTGTCATATGGATGAAATGGAGAGAGGGAGGAAAATGGAGTCAAGGGTCTATGCAAGGAGGGACCACAGAGGTGAACCATGGGGTCCTAGCTAGAGGAATAGAGAAGCAAGGATATGAGGGGTGATAGGTAATAAAAAGTGGTAAGATTGAGGAGCTAGAGATCCTAATGAGTACTAACAGTTGTTGGACTTGGAGTACAAGAGGGCATGAACTGAAAAGATAGGAGGTGATAGAGAGTAAGAGGTTTGAAGCAGAAATTTTGGAAATTATGTAATTACTAGGGATGACACAGGTAATGATTCACCATGAGAGTGGAAGGTTGGAGGCAAGTGGAGGAAAACATAACAGGAAGTGAAGAAGTCAAGGAAGTGAGTCAGGGAGTTGGATTGATCATGTTTGTGTATATCACAGTCCCCAAAAGTGAAGACAGGGACAATGATGGGAACATAGCTAAAATCTCCAAAGGATGAAGGAGAATGAGCAGTAGATGAGTCAGCGAGTGGCTACAACAAGTGTAGTCCATTATCATGTATCAAAGATGCATGGAGCTTAAAAGATAAAGAAGGAATAATGGTCTAGAAGTGGAATGAGGACAGTGTGCACATCTGCCCTTGGTCTGGCTCTGTGGTGCGTGGACTCTGGAGGAAGCCCAACGCACTTAAGACTACTACAGTAGTGGACGTGGTGTTCTGAAACAGCCAAGTTGCAGGTAGCAAAAGGTGAAGGGAACCTTTGAAGAAGAGGTGAGGATTTTGTTGATGACGGACTATGTGTTCCATAGGAATGGCAGGGTGGGAGGGTGCATCAGACTAGGAAAATGTTTTGAGCTATATTGGAGATAAGAGCCAGGGTGGTAGCTCTTGACGAGAGAAGCTCAGACCTCGGATGGTGGTCAGACACACAGAAGTAGGGAGCGATGGTTTTGGTCATGGCCATCATTATGAGGAAGGTCCATAGTGTTCCTAATTAGAGCACCAATGGGGAACCATTGGTACTGGAAACTGAGACATCTTGTAGTGGCTCTTGAAGGTCTGGGGGACTCCTTTAGAGGTTTTTCCTAGAATTTTCATGATCTTGGGAGTAGAGTGTGTACCAGAACTATAGAATATGTCATGGGGGGCTTGCTTGATGCCATTAGCAAGAATTGGTCCAGTAGGGTTTTGAAGGAGATTGAAGGGAGTAAAATCCAATGCATAGATAGCATTGACCTGGAAAAAAGAGACTTCTTCAAACGAAAGGGGCAGTAGAATCTGACATGCACACATCAGACTCAATGCTCTACTTTTTTACAACGAATATTTTGTAATGTCCCCTTTACTATTTAGAAATAAAATTCATAGATATTATAATCTAGCTATACATATATTTTCAAGGGAAAAAATCAATATAATGTCCTAAGTATATTATAAAAGAGAAATAAGAAGCAGTTTATAATAAATTAATATGTATTTCAATATGGAAATGCTCAGGCATACAACATGAAGATACAAGGTGAGTATGCTAAGCTTATGCCGTTATTTCAAATAAAGAGAATGTGACAGGAACAGATGCAGGCAGATGCAGCAGCGGGGTTTCTTTTTTTTACTTTTGTTTGTTTGTTTGTTTTGGCAATTCAAATACTGTGAGCCATGCTTCTGTCAGTGTCACGATGTTTGACATGGGAAAAAGGATAAATTCTTGGTCATGAAAAAAGCAAAAGATAATCTTCTCTTAATTCTACGGCAGTCTCCTAGAAAATTTAGGATATTTTTTAAGTTCGAGAATACTCTTTATGTTATCCCCCAAGAAGTCCACATCGTAACCCCTGGAACGTGTGAATATGTCACCTTATGTGGCACCAAGGATTTTGCAGGTGTGATTAAATTAAGGACCTTGAGGTGAGGAGTTTGTCCGGGGCTATGTGGTTGTAGTCAGAAGGGCTTTATAAAGAAAATGGGAGGCAGAAGGGTCAAAGTTGAGAGAGAGCTGAAGATGCCACGGTGCTCATTTTGAAGCTGGAGGAACAGGCCATGAGGCAAGGAATGCAAGCATCCTCTGGAGGCTGGACATGACAAGGGAATGAATCCTCCCCTGGAGTCCCCAGGAGAAACAGCCTGCTGACATCTTGATTTCAGTACAGCAAAACCCACTTCAGACATCTGATCTCTAGACTTGTAAAATAATAAATTTGTATCACTTTAAGTAATAGGAAATTAATTTACTTTATATAAAACTCAACGCTAGGTTCTGGATTTGGATAATTATAAGTAGGTTTTTTTACCTGGATGACTGTCTGGAGAGGCAGCCAATGATCATTTGGAATGTGGGACAGTATTCCTTTGTGCAGGGCCATACCACCCAGGGCAGGACAACCAGCATTCCTGGCCCCCACAGCTAAACGCCAGCAGCACCCTGGAGTTACTGCGACAACCAAAACAAATACTCACTTTACAAAAGAAAGTACCCATTATCTAGAAGCAAGGAAAGCTGGGCATTCATATCTGAGGACTTCTTTGAGCTAGAAATGCAGTTTCAAAGATGCTTTCATGGACTTTTAGTTACTTGGCACACAGTCACCTCAAAGCAGACACTGTTTCAGAGTAAAGGTCAATAAACTATCAGAATTCTGACTGATCAATAAAGACTCCTTAATGATTTCTTAAAAGCCTGTGTTGAGTCCCTCCTCCTCCCCTCCCCTTGAAACGGTCTGAGAATAGAACTTCCACTGGATCATAGAAGCCATCCCCATCCAGAACCTTTTAGTTTCCCAGGGAAGTGTCTTTAATGGAAATCCCGAACCATTTATAAAAATTCACAAGTGGGGAGAATTAATTCAGTTTAAATGGCAAAGAAGAAGAAAGGAGTCATTCTTCTTTCAGTCTCCATTACTATGGATTATGGAGGAAAAAAGGAATCTTCTTTTATATAATACCTCTTCCTCCCTCAGCAGCCATTTGTTATCTGCAAAAGTGATGCATACTTAGCAACTGTTTCCAGAAGAAAAATGTTAGGAAACAATACATGATAGACCTCTGTGTTACATGGATGTAATACATCAGTGCCATTCAAGGGTCCACTGGGGGATTTCAGCATGACTTGGAAAGAAAGGAACACAGAATTCAGAGGGGGTAATGCACATGTTGGGAGCCAAGACACGGAAGTCTTTGGGTTGGTGGTGTAGCATAGGAGTGGGAGAGGAGTCAAGACAAGAGAGTGATTGCTTTGTTCCTGAGTTCCTGAGCCACGGTGCTGTAATTAGCCCTCACCAGAGAGACTAGGCACCATCATATTGTTTAGCACATCAGGCGTCTGTCCTGCTGGAAGGTCACATGACTCCAAAGAATGGAGCAGGTAAAGACAGCTCATTACAGAACTGTTCTTTGCATAAGAACAGGAAGGTCTAATTTCTGCCTTTCTCTCTACTTAAGAATATAGTTTGATCATTACCAAGTCAGAGGATGTTCCTTTTGGTGAGGGAGAAGTATGATGAATATTCCTTCAAATTAAAAGAGTAGATAATTATTGTATAATTAGACAAGACTTCACTTTATGATTTGCTCTGTGCTCACCCCTATGTGAAGGTTAGAAAAATAATTGTTTTATGCTGGTTTTGCCTGGCTTGTTACGGAGAAGAAGTCAGCTGCTAAATCCCTCCTTCATCTTTCACACTCCTTGAGTTCAACCAAATCAGAAGCCAACTTCCTAAGTGAAAAGTGACCTTTATTTATTATTCATGATTTAATAAATAACCCAAAGAGAGCAGTAAAACAACCCTGAACAATAAAGCGTAGTAGATAACAACAAAAGCAAAAATAAACAAGTGAAACTATATCTTACTAACAAGCTTTTGCACCAAAAGGAAACCATCAACAAAATAAAATGGAAACCTCCTGGATGGGAGAAAATATTTGCAAACCTATAATATGAGCTAATAACCAAAATGTATTTTTTAAAACTTATGCAAATCAATAGCAAAAATAAAAACAATCTGATATAAAAATGGACAGAAAATCCAAAGACATCCAGATGGCTAACAGGCACATGAAAAGATGCTTAATGTCACGAATCATCAAGGAAATACAAATCAAAACCACCATGAGATACACACAGTCAGAATGACTAGTATCAAAAAGATAAGAAGTAAGTGTTGGCAAGGATGTGGGAAAAAAGAGAACTTCACGCACTGTTGGTGGGAATGTAAATTGGTGCAGGCAGTATGCAAAACAGTATGGAGATTCTTCAAAAAATTTAAAATGGAACTACATACGATCTAGCAATTCCACTTCTGGGTATTTATCTGAAGAAAATAAAAACACTAATTTGAAAAGATATATGCACCCTCGTGTTCATTGAAGCATTGTTACAATAGCCAAGGTATGGACCTAAGTGTCCATCAACTGAAGAATGGATAAAAAAAATGTGATATACATACACAATGGAGTATTATTTAGTCATAAAAAAAATGAAATATCGCCATTTGCAACAACATGGTTGGACCTTGAGGGCATTAAGCTAAGTGAAATAAGTCAGACAAGGAAAGACAAACACCATATGATCTCTCTTATATGTGAAATCTAAAAAACAAAACAAAACAACCCAAGCTTATAGGTACAGAGAACAGATTGTTGCTTGCCAGAGGCTGGGGATAGGGGATAGGAGAAATGGGTGAACTGTTTGATTTTTTTTTTTTGGTTTAAGTAAATTATTTAAATGTCTAAAAAATGTAAGTGTTTAAAAAATGTAAATGTTTAAAAAATGTAATGATTGATTAAAGGCAGATTTCATTTGCCAGGTATCTTTTTATCAAGACATTTCAAGAAAGGAAAAAATGGAAGAGGGGCATGATTTGAAACGGGCTCTATACCAAACCAGACTGTTTTTTCCACCCAAGCAAAGCTGCTACCTTTTAGTTGTGGCTGGTTCATTGATTGCTAAGGCTTTAAAAATGAGATTAAATCAGACCCAAGGTCTTTATTACAGGAAGATATATGCCCCTTGTGCATTCTCAGTGATTTGGCAATCTTAAAAAATAAAATAAAATATTTTTTTATAAAATAATAAAATAAACTAAAAAGTAGAAATGTGGTGGAGTACAGTGGGACACACTCCAGAATCACTCATTATCAACAAATATTTGGTGACTGTAGCTTCACAGTTAATCTAGCAGTCAGTCAATAACTCCTGAGAAAGCCTCTTCAGACCTTGTGCTTACAATATAATATCCAGCAAAGTAGACAAAATTACAGAAATCTGCAATAGCATTGGATATTCAGGGTAACAGCTGAGCATATGCCAGTGTATGAGGGCAGCTTTCACTGGATTTTTAAGATGTTTCTAAAAAGATACCAGGAAGGAAAAGTGTTATTTTAGTGAAGAGAAGTGAATTCCATTACGTTATGTTTCTACTGAAATGCTTAAGACTAGGATTTAGGTAGGGTGGGGAAGGTGCCATTGAAGTAAAGCCATTGTAAATTAGATTATTATTGTTGAGTAAGTAATTAGAGAAATATAAGTTAAAAGAGTATTTTACTTCACACTTATATGTATTTTTTCCTGGTTACAAAGGAGAGCTAATTTAGAAAATCTGGAAAATAGATCATCAAGGAAAAGTCTGATAATTACAGCACCCAGAAATAATCATGCTGCTCTATTTACATTTCATCACTGGAACTCGGCTATCATCCTTACAATTTTGTAATCTGCTTTTTACTTTAAATAAATTCGCATCCAATATGATTTTTGATTTCTGATCACAAAGTATCTCATTTGTATTAGTTTTCTATTGCTACAGTAATAAATCACCACAACCTTAATGGCTGGAAACAATACAAAGGTATTCTCTTACCTGAAGGTTAGAAATGGGATGTGGCCTAAAATCAAGGTGTTGGCAGGGCTCTGTTTGAAGGGCAAAACAAGAAGGGCAGGGCTCTGTTCTTTTCTGGCATGCTAGCGAAGCATCTGTTTCCTTGCCTTTTCCAGGGTCTACAAGTCAACTGCATTCCTTGGCTTATTGCCCCTCCATCTTCAAAGCCAGTATCATTGAGTCTCTCCAACTGTCTGATGTCATGCCCCCTAGAGACCAGCTGAGAAAGACTCTTTGTAAGAACCCATGTGATTAAGTTGGGCCCATCTGATAATCCAGGATAATCTTCCCCATTTTAAGGTCCTTAATTTAATCATACCTGCAAAGTCCCTTTATCCTGTAAGATAATGTATTAATTCACAGGCTCCTGGGATTATAACTTGGACATTTTAGGGGCAGAGAGCATTTTTCTGCCTGCCACACTATTTATGGTCATAATTCATTAAACCAATTCCCTTTTGTTGGACATCGGTTTCAAGATTTTTAAAAATATTAAATAACAAATATTCTTCCACATACATCTGGCAAACTGTGTATTTCCATAGGGCAAATTTCTAAAATTGGAATTTCAAGTCAAAGGTTATTTTTTCAAATGCCAAAGCTCTTGACATGCTGTTGAATTTACTTCTTGAAAGGTCTAAACTCATCTCTCTCCAGTGCCATATGAAATGCCTCATCTTGTACTTTGGCAATTGGAGACTATGTAAATAAACTTTAATATTTGACAAATTGCTGAGTGAAAAATGTTACCATATTATTGTACCAACTGCATTTCTTTGCTTACTAATAAGCCTAACCTTTTTTTATTTTTCATATTTCTATTGGCCATTTGTATTTCTTACATTTTTAAACTAGCTTAATTAACTCTTTTGCCCATTTTTATATTGGGGTTTACTTGCTTGTTTCTTAAATTGGTTTCTAAGAGTTATCTCTATGTTAATGATATTAACCCTTTTTTAAAAAAAATTTTTTTTTAACGTTTATTTATTTTTGAGACAGAGAGAGACAGAGCATGAACGGGGGAGGGTCAGAGAGAGAGGGAGACACAGAATCCGAAACAGGGTCCAGGCTCTGAGTGGTCAGCACAGAGCCCGACGCGGGGCTCGAACTCACGGACCGTGAGATCATGACCTGAGTTGAAGTCAGAGGCTTAACCGACTGAGCCACCCAGGTGCCCCAATATTAACCCTTTTTAATATAAGATACAAACATACTTCAACTTTGGTATTTACTTAATATCTTTAAAAATATTTCTTGACATTCAGAAGTTTTACATTATTAACCATTTTTTGTCACTAGTTTTAAGTTTAGGAAGTCCTCTTTCACTCCAAGATTAGGTATTTATTCATATTTCCTTTCAGTTTTTTTAAGGGATGAGTTAATGGAATATTTTTTTTCTAGACAGTATACCAATTATGCCCAAAAGGATTTATTTTTCCATAAATTTATAATGTCATGAGTATTTTATACTAAATTCTTGTATGTAGTAGAATCTGTTTCTAGGCAATTTATTATAGTTATTTGACCTATATTTTAATCCTTGTGTTGACACTACTTTTCTCATTAGTAGGACTTAACTTTTATATCTGATTAGGCAGGAAGATGCCTCCCACCACCAACCTCCCTATACATGCCATGCTCCTCTCTGTTTCTGATTTGCTGCACTTTTTTGCCAGTTTATTTTCCCAGATGAACTTTAGAATCACTAAGTCATGGTCCATGAAAAATCTCACTATAAGTTTTGTTGGAATTGTATTAAAATATAAAATGATTGACAGTTAATTCACTCCCTCAACATTATAAGCCCTCCATTTTCAAGTTTTCCATTTTACCTCTGGTAAGTATTCAATGTATTCATTATACAAATATCCTGCACATTTTAATTGGATTGTTCCTATAGTTTATCTTTTTGTTGCTACCGTGGAAAAATATTTTTATCATATATGTTCTTATTTATTAGTGTGAACATATGAAAAATCTATTATTTCATATCTAGTTTGCAACTGGCTACCTCCCTGCATTAGCTCAACTCAAACTACCACAAGCAGAAAGCATATTTTGTTATAAGAACACTAAGGCATCTCACATAACCTAAAAGCAGGACTACACCTTCATCTCAGAATGAACTAAAACTGGGCTTTCCTGTCTCTTGGCTCTGGACCTCTCTGTGTGCTGTTCCATCTCTCATTCTGTCTCCCAGAAAATAGCATACCTCATAACTTGAACCAAATAAAAGAGGATATAACCTCCAAAAGCATTCAAATGTTACATTTTGCAACTGCAACCACCCATAATCTCTAGCTCACTGCTTTGCTGTGTTCTTATTCCCTCACTGTCTCTGTCTCTTCCAAAATGCCTTGGGAAGAGACTATCAGTCAGATGGGCTGCAGTTTGTACTCCTGGAAGAGTCAGTGATGGCCCAGAGGCCAAAGACCAATGACAGCATAAGTTGGGGTAAGGGAGGGTGCTGATTACTGGCCAACAGTCAAGTAAGCGTTCATTGCAATCCTCTTGAATTTTCAAGTTAAATAATAATGTTATTGTATTGAATTGCTTAAAGCACCTATAATATTAAACCGTAGTAGTAATAGTGGGCATTTGAACCAAAATAAAAATACCTTTATAACTTTATCACTCTATATTTTTTGTTGTTGATTTGTGATGCTTTTTATCATGTAAAGGAAGGATCTCCTCTAGTTTCTAAGATTACCTCAAAAATGGATGTTGAGGGGTACCTGACTTGCTCAGTTGGGAGCATGTGACTCTTGATCCTGGGGTTGTGAGTTCAAGCCACCCTCATTGGGTATAAAGATTACTTAAAAAAATGGACATTGAATTTTACTGAATCCATTTCTGGTCTTTATCCTGATGGCCACATGTTTTTCTCCCATAACCTAATGATGTGACATTTTCTTATTAATAGAGCAGTGTGCTTGTGATTACATGTTTTGGATTGTCCAACAGTCCCTACTCCCAGTGTTGGGAAAAAACATCCCTTTAGGGAATGCTCATTTGTATGACTTTTTAATTAAGGGGTAAAGATGAAAGAGATATTTGGGTCCTCCATAATAGATGTTAACTGTTTGAATTGGCTCATTAAAGTATCGAGTTTTTCTCCTTGTTAAAAAGTCATTTTGAAAGCTATGAGCTTGATGGAGAGTTCACTATATAACAGAGGGACAGGGAAACGTGAGCTGGGGAGGAGACCTTGACAGAATGTGGACTATCTTCCTGATTCTACTGGTGGTCACTTGTGATATCAGGAGCAGAGGACTAATGGACAGACACCTGAAGGCAAAAAAGAATCAATGATGAGTGGCAGAGTTAGGCTGGGCACACCTTGTATCATGAGAACTCATTTTCTAGGGGCAGAGAAATCAAAGGCCCCTCCCAGCCTACCCAAGCAGCCTGATATTCCATTCCAAAGAAGGGACTGTAGGACAACAGCCTCAAGTGAGGATCATCCCTTGATTCTCTATCTATAGTTTGTAGTGAGCAGATAGATCCTTGTTCCCCTTGCTCTTTCATGATCTTTTATTCAGAAAGGGCAAGAAGGGGACTTATGGCCAATTTATGCTGAGACATTTTCTTAGTGGTTTTCCTAATGAGAATCTAGGGAATCTGAACCCTAGTCTAGCGCCTGACAAGTCCCTTTGGAAGGACACTAAGATGAATATCCGTGCTCATGCAATTCATCCAGAGTCCCTGCTGTTGCTGGCTGCATCACATCCACCCCTCCAGTTCAACACACCTACCGTAACAGGAAGAGCCATGAAATCTTGAGCAGGATTGGTGCTAGTTCAGTATCAGGCTGTCATGGTCCCAGCCTCATGCCTTGGCTTTATCCTACCCACTAATTAGTTCCATAAAGTGTTGATGGAGCCTGAGACTAAGCATTGTCAAGAGCCTCTGCAGAGGCCAAGTCCAGGCTCAAGCTGGACCAATAGGAGTGGGTTTGGTGGACTAGGAGCCCGACAGACAAGGCCTTCCTGAAACCCTAGGAGCCACATTAATTATAGTCATAGATAATTCTGCTTAGGCCATGATATATTATCTTGCCCTTGTATTTGTGAATTGGTATTGCAGATATTTTATTTAGCTTTTTTTTTGAGTTGAGGGAAGACCCATGAGGGCAGACTGATGATTCATTAAGATTGTACTTCATGAAATGAATTGGGAGCTTTGCCTCTTTTTCTTTGTGTTTATATATCATAGGAATCATATAATCTTTTTAAATAAAAGTTTACCTATTAAACTGCCCAGTCTTTCCACAAATAATTTCCAAGATTATTGTTCTTTTTAGATCACCAGTTTATGCCTGATCTATCTTTCTACATCCATATTTTTTGAAGGGTACGTGTTTTTAGTGAAAGGTAAGAGGACAGTTGTTCACACTACTTCATGAAACACTCCAAAGAAATAGAACAATCATTTGTACAAAATATAAACTGATTAACCTACATGGAGAAACTTAAATGATTCACTTTATTTTTTTGAAGTTTATTTATTTATTTTTGAGAGAGAGTATGGGAGAGGCAGAGAGAGAGGGAAAAAGAGAGAGAATCCCAAGCAGGCTCCACGCTGTCAGCACAGAGCCTGACACGGGGCTAAATCTCACAAACTGTGAGATTGTGACCTGACCCGAAATCAAGAATCGGAAACTTAACTGAGCGAGCCACCCAGGTGTCCCTTAAGTGATTCATTTGAAATTTCATTGAATAGAATAAATAAGGTCATGAAGAGTAATAGTGCAATATTAGAATAAGAATCTCTCTCTCTGTCTCACCTCCCTTGTTATTATGACATCTACATTTTTATATTAAATAGACAATCTTCTTCAAAATAAATCACAAAATACTTTGAGGGAAAGTAAAGTTGAATATCATATTTTTAACATACCTGTGCACCAGCTTTCTGAGAACAAGTCATTAGGAAGTTCACTGTTCCTATCTCCACTTTTTTTTTTCCTGGGTATTGATAAAGATTTAAGTGAAAAATAAGTAAATAAATAAACCTGGCAATATTTGCCCTAGCAAACAATCAATGTAGAGTTACACTTCATAGAATACATGTAAATGAAACATTAAATTGATTATTAGGGACGATATAACTGCCTTTATTTTAGACTTTATACATTTTATCTGCTAGAAGCTGATTCACATTTTCGTTCATATAAAATATTTATAGGTCCTAAGTAACTTAAGCTTAAAGGAAGCACACAAAAAAATCTCATGTTAGGGCAAGTCATCAGTAGCAGCTGCAGTAGACAAACCCTGAATTCTCAGTAGTTGAGCACAACGGTTTATTGCTTGCTCTCCCAAAGTCTCATGTTTTGTCAGTGGAGGCTCTCCTCCATCTGGTGACTCAGGAATCAAATCTTTCTCCATCTTGGGACACTGCCATTTTAACATATGAATTCCAAGATTGCCCTGACAAGATAAGAGGGAAAGTGGAAGTGGTATATCAGCAATTAAACTGTCTTCACTTAGAAATAACACTTATTGCTTCCACTCCCATTTTGTTGGCTAGACTTAGCCACACAACCTTGCCCAGCTGCAATGGGACTGAGAATTCTAATCTCTAAGAGAACTAGGACAGAGAAAATAACTGGATATGGGAGGGCCTCAGCAGTGTCTCCTACAAGTGAAAAACACATAGTGCTTCATATTCAGATGTAAATTGAATCCTAGCATGAAATTTTAACAACCTTGAAATATCAATAAAATTTCTCTGAGTCATCTATCTTTAAAGGAAATGGTAACATAAAATTGAGGCACACAAAGATGTTAAGTAAAAGAAAAAAAAACCAAAACAAACAAAAACCATGGGAGAAGTGAAGGGGAAAAAATAGTTTCAAACAGAGCCTGAGGCAAAGCATAAGAGACTCTTAAATACGGAGAACAAAGTGGGGTTGATGGGCGGATGGGGGAGGGGAAAATGGGTGATGGGCATTGAGGAGGGCACTTACTTGTAGGGATGAGCACTGGGTATTGTATGTAAGCAATTAATCATGGAAATCTACTCCTGAAACCAAGAGCACACTGTATACATTGTAAGTTAGCTAACTTGACAATAAATTACATTAAAAAAAAAAGTCGGCACCCTGAGTGTCACCCAGACATAAATAGTACACACACAAAAATATGCTAAAAATATAATCATATTGACCTTCAATTACAGGAAATTGTCTCCTCAACCAAGAAAGTCATGAAGTGTAATTAAATATGCCTGATGTAAAACAGAGCTCAAATGAACCGACTCCCTTTGATATAGCCTTCACTTCTAGCTGAAGTTCTCCTTTCCACTGGTATGTTTTATTGTTCTTGTCCCATGGCTTTCTTCCCCAAAATAAGGGAACTAAATATTGTAGACTTTTATCTGAAGGCACTGGCTTTCTTCTGGTATTATTTGGGACTCTAGGACCATTGGCCATTGGCTTGAATTAGTTAAGGTATGTTATATTATAGTGTGTGCTTCTGCCACACTTAAAAATTTGGTCAATCTTTCTTAAATACATATTTATGTGGGGTCATGAAAACATACAATACTTTGAGATGCCTTTGACCTTCATAAATCTGATTATTTAAACTTTTTATAGCATGACTGTCTTCTGAATTTGTAGATGTCACAAAAGAATATCTTATACTAAAAAGCACTTCCATAACGTTCTTTGGCTCATGTTCTGCAAATAGATTTCCAATATGCTCCTAAGTGATATTGATGGGAAGATTTCCAACATACCTTTCTTTTTTTTTTTTTTTTTTTTTTTTAAGGATAGTCTTATTAGAGTCTTGGTTGGGCTTCTCTGCTTCAGGTTTGATAAATTCACCAAATATTCACTCTGGATTAATGATTACCTGATTCACCTACTTGTTCTTGACCCAATACTGTCAATGTTTTTCTCACCAGCTGATGAGGAGATATGACTCCATTCCATAAGCTGAATTTATACACAGAGTGTCCATCATTTTATTTGCAACTTTTCCCAGGTAATAGGTTTTTTGTTTTTGCTTTTTTTTTTTTTTAGGAAGTCTATACTTCCTAAAACTGCATGTTTAGCAACTATATGCTGCTGATCTTTAGGTTCATTTTCTTTCAGTAAAAGTGTTTTTACATTAATTCTTGTCCTAATGAATATGCCTGGTCTGATTCTGCTTCTGTTTTTCATGATTTCTTTGTTGTTGTCTCTTTACTGTTTTACTGGGTTTATTTTTACCCCCCCATCCTTTACTAGATGGACTAAATTTTCTTTAACTTTGTTTTCTCTAGTGATTTGAAAGTTTTGTGCTCTGTTGCTATTTTTCTAGTGGTTAATTTTACATTTTTTAAAAAATTCTTGAAACTGTTTTTATTGATGTAAATACCAGGACCAAAACTGTATTTATTGGCTAAGTCTATGGGATATTTTAGCATGCATTTTAAATTTCTTTTTGTCTTTTTCTCACTCTCTCAGTTTTTGTTGTTGTTGTTGTTGTTGTTATTATACGGAATTTTTCCTGGGTTCAAACCATGTTACTGAGGACCTCAGTAGGGGCAGGGGTCAAAGGGCTGGGAAGACAGCGAGATCTAATGTCCTCAGCCCGGTTGGGATCTCTCCAGCCCCGCCGTAGTAGCCAAAAGCTATATATGGAATTTTAATTCATATTTTTATGTTGTATTTTATGCTATGTGTTTTGTTTTTTAGCAGCTATTTTTAATACTTTTGTCAAGCCTTATAATAATATCACAACTATTATTAAGCCTTAATTTCCTATTTAAGTTGTTGCAGTGTTAACCATAACCCTTCTACTGAACAACTTCTCTTTTCTTATACTATTCTGAGCTGTTTCTCTCCAATTGGATAATATCTCTGAGTGGTGTTTAGGAGTTTGCTGTTGTTATCTCAGGGATGGGATGGCTGGTATGCTTTCTGAACTTTTATGTTCCTGATTTTTTTCTTTTGGCTTAACAAATAACACCTTAGGTAGAAAATTCTTAGACTATAAGATTTCTCTTCCCATAATTTTATAAGTGTGGCTCCTTTATTTCTGGCATCAAAGTAGGAGAGAATTATGAGGCCAGCATTTTTCCCCCTACAGGCAAAATATATTTATCTTCTTGATTGATTGGTGGAATTCTTTCTTTACTCTTGAAATAAGAAAAAAAATATATCAGAATATCTCTAGGTGTGCACGTCTTTCTCATATACATTGATTTTGCTTAGTATAAGCAGCCCCAGCTCTTTACTCAATCAGAAACATTTTTCCTCTATTACATCTTAAATCATTATTTCTGTTCAAATTGTTTAGTTCTCCTATTCAAGATTCCCAATTTCTTCATAATTTTTATCTTCTTTTCCTTTTCTGTTTCATTCTGAACAATTTCTAAAGCTGGTTTATATATTGCTTTTCTGAAATTTATTTATTCTAATGCTGAGTTTAATTCTGTAGCTGCATTCTTAACTCCTTCAAAATTGTCTCTCCTCCAGCAAGCAACTGTAAAGACGAAATATGTATATTTTAAGGACTAATGAAGATATTGTAGGTTTCTTTTTTTTTAACCTTGATCTAAAAACAGTTTAATCTAATTTTAAGGTTAAGATGCCACTAATCTAGTCCCTAAATTTTCTTGATAATTTTGCTTTTATAAAGGCTAGTAGTCTATGTGACCTTAATTTCTTTCCTATGAGAATTGCTCCAATTTATATTTTATAATTATATATTTTTGTTCATATAGAACAATATTTTTATTACTAGTGACATATTATTTAAATCCAGACCTCAATTATAATATTTGCAATACTTTGTTTCATCAAATCTATGATAATATTGATTGTAAGGCAAACTATTTTATATACCACTAAAAGAAAAAACACTGCTGGGCTCCTGGGTGGCTCAGTCGGTTAAGTGTCTGACTTCGGCTCAGGTCATGATCAGTTCGTGAGTTTGAGCCCTGCATCAGCCTCTATGCTGACAGCTCAGAGCCTGGAGCCTGCTTTGGACTCTGTGCCTCCCTCTCCCTGTGCCCCTCACCTACTCATGCTCAGTCTCCCTCTCTCTCAAAAATGAATAAACGTTACAAAAAAATTTGTTTTTAAAGAAAAAGAAAAACATTGCTGCTTCAAATATAATTCATTTTTTTTTATCATTTAGCATTGTATATTATCCTAAGTACTATGTTGGATGTATTTATACATTATTTTTAAATAATATATCACTGTTATGCCTATATGAAGAGATGACTATAAGCAAAATAATATGTTTAAAGTATTTTTAAAATTTCTTCTCAGTATTTGATTCTTCTGAATCACTTTTTAACTCAGAAAAATGAAAAATGGTTTCTCATGTCAATCAACTCTTTTTTCATTCCTGCCTTTTCCCCCCCCAGCTATATCTTTCCTTATCTCAGCTTTAATTTCTCTGATCTCATCCTTGGTCTGCTTCGTGGAGTTCTTGTTATCTTAAATAGTTTTTAAAGCCCAAAGCAGTTGTACTATAAAATTTGTTTCCAGGTGGCTCAGTTGGGTGAGTGTCCAACTCTTGATTTCAGCTCAGGTCATGATCCCAGGGTTGTGGGGTTGAGCTCTGCATCAGGCTCCACACTGAGCATGGAGCCTGCTTGAGATTCTCTCTGTCTCTCCTTCTGCCCCTCTTTCCTGCTCATGCTCTCTCTCTCAAAAAAATTTTTTTTTCTTTTTGTTTCTGCAGTCAAATGCTCTACCACTGAAAAGAATTTGTTTTGAAACCTGTAGTAAATTGTTATTTCAAACTATGTTCTTCCCTTGCCTTTTGAGTGTTATGTTCTCCCCCTCTTATAATACACACTCGTAAGTCATTGGTTCTAAATTTCATTTTTTCTATTTAATCATCCTTTTTTTTTTTTTTTAATGTTTTATTTATTTCTAAGACAGAGAGCAAGGGGGGAGGAGCAGAGAAAGACAGAGACACAGAATCCGAAGCAGGCTCCCGGCTCTGAGCTGTCAGCACAGAGCCCAATGCAGGTCTCAAATTCAAGAACTGTGAGATAATGACCTGAGCTGAAGTCAGATGCTTAACTGCCTAAGCCACCCAGGCACCCCTTTATTCAACCTTTAATATAGAGAGGTCTTCTCAGATTAGGTTTTACTGTAAACTCCATATGTATGTACATTGTTGCTGTTGGGTTTTTTTTAATGTTTATTTATTTTGAGAGAGAGAGTGAGAGAGAGAGCTTGTGTGCATGGGAGCCTGTGGGGGAGGGGCAGAGAGAGAGGGAGTCAGAGGATCGGAAGCAGGCTCCAGGCTGTGAGCACAGAGCCTGATGCAGTCTTGAACTCAGCAACAGTGAGATAATGACCCAAGCCAAAGTCAGAGGCTTAACTGACTGAGCCACCCAGGCCCCCTGCTGTTGTTGTTTTTTAACTTGGTTCACCTCACAGTCCACATAATTGCTGATAGAATTATCATTTCAGATCATAAGATCAAGTTTCATTTGATATTCATATTTTCTAGCCAATTTTTTTATTGTTTTGAAGTCTTTTATTTAGTGCAAATGTATTGCCAGGAGACAATCCAGTCCCACTGCCTGTTTTATATTTTCATGAGCAGCAGTGATTCCTGCATAGTCAGACATCTTTTCTAATTTTTTACTTACCTAACCTAGGGAATGGTATGTTTGCTTGGCGTATAGTAAATGCTTAGTATATAGTTCTTCCAGTATTCGATGGAACTCCCAGAATACACCACAACTCTGTCAGGCTTAGCTCCTAACAGTTGCCAACCTGACCCTCTTAGATATAAGCACCTCCCGTCACACAGCTTTGCGGGTAATTACAGTTCCAGAATTCATGCAAGAAGACAGCAATTAATGCCAAGGAAAATGTGCTTAAAATGGCTCCAATTATTCTAGGTTGTCTTTCCCTTACCACATGGAGTGGTAAGACTCCATGTTTTGAAGGAAAAGATCTGTAGGAGACATAGCTTTAGAGAGTGTCCTACCACCCTTCTCCTTTCTCCTGCCTGTAAGCTTCCTCAGAACCTTGACTATTAGAAATTCTTTCTGTTTCCTGGCATTGAGAAATACTCAGAGTTTCCAGTTTTATAGAAACTAGTTTCTTTCTCTTTTCTTTCCTGAATTATTTCTCAGTAAGTTGGAGGAAAGAAAAATTTGATTTTTTTTTAATAAAAAAATACTACAACAGCTAACAATTATCTAAACTTAACTGGGTTCAGTACTTACCAGTTGACCTTTTATGACATGCCTTCCCCATTTGAATTCTTTACTTTGCTGTGTCTCAGTTGGCTGGAGTACTTAATACTTTAAATAATGCAAATGGAGAAGGCATGTTGTTAGGATCTGCTTTCTGAGGCCTTGAAGATCTAGAATTAATCGCCAAGCTGGACTAGAAATCAGGTCTTCTCTTCCTTAGCCTTTCCAACCAAATTAGGTACTTTACTTATTCCCCTCTGCCAAAAAAGTACCAATAAAAAGTTATTTATCACAGCTGGTGGTTGTAAGAATTAAATGAGATAATACATCTGAAGCACTTAGTACAACACCATTAGAAGTTGGTGCGATTACTATCTCGGTTTTACAAATGAGGAAGCAGATGTTCAGAGACTGAGGTAACTTGGAAGCTGATCCGAGGCAGAGCCAGGGCTGGGATACAGGACCATCCGAGTTCAAAGCAGAGCCTCAATTCTCACTAATAACTGCACAGCAAGCATCTCACTGACCAGGTTCCTGTCTTCAGTTCTGCTTCCTCTGCTATCCTGGGCATGTTAATTTGAGTAATACTCAGCTTTCAGGGCCCAGCTGCCAAATTAGATTATGATGCCAACAGTCAGCTGACTCCCTGTGCTACACCACATACTCAGCAGGCATTTCAACAAAAATTAATTGATGAAAATATATGGCGATCACCCAAAGCTGACAAAAACAACTTCTAACCCTGCTGTTAAAAACTAACAGATTGTAAGGTTCAAATTTTGCTTGAGGCCTGGGATAGAACCCCCTGTTAGGGCCATTTCTATTTTTGCTATTTATCTAAGTATGTGTCTTATCTTGGAAAATAGCTGTCTTGTTGCTGCCTCTCATAGAAATCCCTTTTATTAAATCAGACCCTGGGAATACACAATATGCATGTTCTGCCTACGAAGAAGACAGAACAAAAGGGAGTTAGTAAATCTTGGAAATCTCTCCATGCCCACTTTGCTTAATTGAAACTATACTGATCAGGTACCTGGAATAATGCCTTTCCCAGACCTTTGCCCATCTGAAGCTCTCAGAGACATTAACCTGAAATGAATTAGACCCCAAAGTGGTGAGGAGTGTTGGAAAACCAACTTGGGTCACAGGTGGACACTCATACTCTCTCCGGCCTCAACTATCTCTATGACCTTAGATAAATTCTCAACAAAGCTAGGCTCCATTTTCTCAAATATCAAATGTGGTTTAGAGCTAACCTATGAGATTATGATGAGAATTGCACAAATCCATGTGTCTATATGCAAGTTCTTTGAGAGACAAGCTCTGAAGAGCATTTCCATGGGGACTTGGACTCAGAAGGTTCTTACCTCCCTGTCTCTAGGTACAAAGGCTGTAAATTGCTTCACTGTTGTGAATTTTTTCTCCATAATGAGAAGATTTTCATTCAGGCTTCTTCCCACATCTTCCTAATAATGGCCAGAAGCCAAAACTGAAAGAACAGAATAAGATATTTAAATTGCTTCAGACCCATCTCTTCCTTAGTAAAAGAAATACAGTGCATTTATAATTTTTTTCCTTTTCCTTTTCCTTTGTTGTTGTTGTTGTTGTTGTTGTTGTTGTGTGTGTGTTTTGGGGGGGTGGGGGGACAAATCCACCAAGGTGTGAGGGCAGTGCATCCATGTGCCTAGCCTCTGACCTGGGGCAGGGGTGGGGCTCCCATTGATGCCAGTTGTCGTGGTGCTGGCCCTGGGCTATCTGGGGGCCGCGGGCTACTTATCTGCCCTTCTCTAGCACACTACATAAACAGTGGGGAACCAAGTGGATGCAGTCCTCCTTTAAAGGTTCTTTCCAGTTCATTCTCTGATTCCACTAAGTCCAATCCTTGCCTTTAAGTCCTTACCTTGCCTGTGAAAGGTTTATCTGTGGGACCTGAGTCTCTCTTTGGGGAGTGTAGGAAAGAGAAGTGTGGGTACCTTCTCTGGCGGCTGAGTGAACCTTGCTTCCATGAGTGGATGGGGAGGACGGCAGGGGGCAGGTGGTGCAAAGGAAAATGGAAGGAAAGGTGATTTGTTCAGACTTAGAGTGGAGTCTAGTCTCAGTTATCAGTTTGCTCCGAGGAGTATTCTTTCCTACTTATCCCTTCCCAAACCTCATCCTGCCACTACCACAAACTTCAGTAAAAACGGAGAAGATAATCCTTCCCAGCCTCAGTTTCCAACCATCATTGATTCAGGGCAGTGCTGGGATACATTGAAGGGATGAGTCCTTTGGAGAGATGAATGGAGCACACCCGGTCCCCCTTCCCACCGCCACCTGGGAAGGCAAGAGGTGCCAGCCAGACACACAGCCAGCTTTCACATTTTCTTGTTCATCTTAAGTTCATAGAAAAACAATGTATCCACTAAGTCCTTTAAGAATAAAGTAAACTTGAAGGAGCATAACAAGATGCAATGTAGAATACAAGTAGGAACAGAGGTTGGCAAACTTTATGGAAAAGGTCAATGTGTCAGTTTCCTAAGGCTTTTTTAACAAGTTACCACAGACTGGGTGGCTTAAAACAACACATTATTTTCTCACAGGCCTAGAGGTCAGAGCCTAAAATCAAAGTGTTAGCAGGGTTACATTCCCTGCAAAGGCTCTAGAAGAGAATCCTTATTTGCCCCTTCCAGGTTCTAGTGACTCCCAGTTTTCCTTGGCTTGCAGCTATGTAATGTCAATCTCTGCTTCCTGGGGATATAGCCTCCTCCTCCACCTCTATCTTTTCTTCTTCTGTCTCTTCTATGAACACTTGAAATTGGATTTGATGCCCACCCCAGTAATCCAGAATGAATTTATCTTAATATCCTTAATCTCATCTGCAAAGACTCTTCTTCCAAATTAGGTAATATGCACAGGATCTGGGTATCAGGGGATGGATATATGTTTTTTTTTTTTAGGGGGGGGGCATTCAACCTATTAAAGTCAGATAGTAAATATTTTAGGGTTTATGGGCTATAATTGTTGTAACTACTTTATGTCTCAACGTGATTAGACTAAAGTGGATCTGCTTCTTGGTGAGTTACAGAGATTATCCCAGATGGAGTTGCCACACAAAGTTATCTTTATTTGTACAAACAAGGAGATCACAGGGAATAATGCCCAAAGCCATCACTCCTGGGAAAGGGGTAAGCAGGCTCCTTTTATTAAGGCTTGGGATGAATATTCAGAAAGGGATGGGATTTTAACATGATAATGAAGCTGAGGTAACTGTCAGGTACTTTCTGATTCATCTGCACCACCATCTGCCTCAATGTTTCTTTTCTTCTTCCAACAATTAGTTAGTTCCTAAAAGATGAAATTAACAGGCAGATGCCTCCAGAAGTTTCCTGAGTTCCAGGGGTCAATCCTTAGTTCAGAGGGCCTATGGGTCTCACCAGTGACGCCAATTACTAGGCTCTGCCATTGTAGCTAGAATGAAAGAAGCCACAGATAATACATAAATAAATGAGTGTGGCTTTTTTAGAAGAAAATTTAATTTATGGACACTGAAATTCAAATTTCATAGACTTTTCACACATTATCAAATGTTCCCCCTTTTATTTTTTATCATCCATTTAAAAATGTAAAATCTTTTGTTCACCCATAGGCCATCTAAAAAACAAGCCAGGGACTATAATTTGCCCATTTTGGGTTAGAGTACTTGAATATATTTTAAATCATCTGAATTTCTTTTCAAAGTTCTCTAATAACCTTCTATTAAGGCCAACTATCTTTTCTGTCTTTGTTAATCTAAAGATTTCTATGTCTTTCGACACATGTTGTGACCCCTCTCCTTTCCAAAACTCTCCCCCAGCCATGTGGATATGATAAAATGTAAATGCACTTTCATGAGAAATACGATAAAGGAGAGTTAATTTGGTGACTTCCCATGGCAGGAAGGTGATGGTCTTGACCCTATCTATGTGTATCTGAGCTCTGTGACCTGTCAGAACAGGGTATGGAACCTCTGTGGAAGGAATAGAACCTTACACAGACAGATGAGAGGGGCCAGATGAGCTGGAGATAGGGTGAGATGAACGGGCTGTTGATAGGAACTAATGACATTAGTGAGGGAGGTGGAGCAGAGAGAGGAGAGAAAGGGGGTAGAGAGGATGTAAGCAAAGAGCAGGGGAGATGGGAAAAGGAAGGGAGAGAAGAGAGACAGAAAGATGAAATGAGGTTGCTTATGGCAAGAGAGGAAATTAAACCTAGAGGATGCTAAGTGAGCTTGAGGCTTACTAGGCCATACCAGGAAAGAGGGCAATTAGAGCTGAAGAGAATTCAGGCATTTTAGGAGCTGAAATCTCAAGAATGGAAAGAGCATCCCTGAAGGATGAGGGTGAGACAGGCAAGGAGGCTTGGGGAAAGTTCCTGAGTGTTTTTGGTTTTGTTTTTATTATTTTTAAAATGGAAGTCAAGGCGTAACAACCTTCTAAAATAAATAAAGTTGTATTTGCCCGGTTCCTTCCTTTGATGTGGAGAAGTGGGGTCAGAGATGAATGTGCTCTGTCTGAATTTGGGCGATCCAAGGAGTGGCAGAGCCCAGAGTGCTGTGGAGGAGGGAGGCTTCCCCAGGCTGCCCCCCATGACTGAGGTGGTAAATGGACTGGATGCAGCCTCTGAAGCCAGCAGCACATAGTGAGAAAGAAGGAGTGATGGGTATAGAACAGGAGCTGAGCAACGCTTTGGAGAGTGCTTTAGGGGACTCCTCTGACAGCAACAGGAATGCAGGGCAGGTGGACAGGGAGAGACTGGGGCAAGAAGATCAGAGAACACAGGACAATCAGGAGACTCTGGCCAGAGTGCAGGCAGGATGCACGAGCGCCTGTCCTACAGTGGTGATGAAAGGGAGGGGACAGATGGTAAACACTTGTCAGAGAGAGGCACCATAGCTGGGTGGCTGACAGCCTGGCATTTCTCACTCAGTGATGCTGGATTTGGTCCTGAATCCCCAGTGTTTCTTGCTTGGCTGATTACCTCCCTAGGGCCAAACTTCCAATTAGAAATCTCCCAGAGTGAGAGGCTTTAGTAATGCAGTCTTCCCTTGTGACATGCTCAAGTCTGAAAGGTCTAACTACTCCCTGGTGGTCCCCCTCAGGGGTATTGTTATTT
Organism: Panthera tigris; assembly: GCF_018350195.1. Taxonomy (NCBI): domain Eukaryota; kingdom Metazoa; phylum Chordata; class Mammalia; order Carnivora; family Felidae; genus Panthera; species Panthera tigris. The sequence continues at coordinate 90,657,600 of NC_056662.1, read as the reverse complement.
GGAGGCTTTCAGGAACAAGATGTTCATGCCTCAGCAGCGATAGTGTGACCCTGATCCTTGGGATCCGAGGGGAAGCCAGGAGCCTGGGAGAAAGGCAGCCTTCCTGTGGGGCCAGGCACTGCTTTGGGCACTAGCAGGGGGCACCTGATAGAGCACCTGAGGGAGCACAGCAAGGCCCCCACCCTGCCCTTCAATTAACCCATTAGCCATCAGGCACAGCTTTTCTTGAAATCTTATAGGGAGGCCAGCCCCTTACCAAGGCTGATGATGTCCTTATACAGCAAGGACACCCCAGTGATTTTCTTAGTACGACACCCTGAATGGAGCTGAATAGTGCTGTCCACAGCCAGCAACTCCAGTAAAAGGTTAAATGGGCCTGGTTACACTATTTACATGACACTGACAACCTGGAATTAATGTGAGGAGGGAGAGACGACGTGTGAGAAATCTAATTCTTGCACACAGGAGTTAAAATTGTCTCCTGGGCTGTCCTACCTGGATGTTTTGCCCTGACAAGTTAAAGTGTTAGCAGCCATGTGGAAGGAAATGGGGAATGCGTTGGGTAGATTTCAAGAATCTTGCCGTCGCTTCTTCCCCAGTGGTCACAACTACTCTAAGAACTAAGAGATTCGTTTTAATATTTTTTCCTGATTCAAAAACACAAATCCTAGTTTCTTAGATTTGGAAGAGATATCTGAGCATAGCCAGGCAGCACTGGGATGTGACAAATGGGGTCAGCGACCCTCAAGGGGGACAAGGGCTTGTCCTGGGCGAGTTACCGCATTTCAGAGTCAGGAGGGCTATCTTCCTAGCAGCAATCTTTCATAATGTCCCACTGAGGTCTGGATGACTTCAGAAGATTCCCGTTGACCTCTGCTTCCATCTTGTGCTGTGTTGTCTTTTAGATTCAATCAGGGTGATCATGACCATGGTGCCATTCCGGGCCTGCTCTCCTGCTGAACTTTTGCCTAAAATAACTCTTACAAGGGGTTTTGGCCCCATCTTTCTTTGGGATTAATGGTCATTGGCTCACCTACTGAGGATGGCAGAGTGTGATATATAGTCTCTTCTCTGAGGGAGCATCAGTCACTATCCCTTTAGAAATCAACTACCCTTATGGGAATAGATGTGAGGTGATTAGGAGAGCTGTGGTCGATAGGCATGTTTAGTAGTATTCATCAGTCATTTATTGGGCATTAACTGAACAGCTACTATGTACCAACTACTACACTTTCTGTTTTCAGAGCTAAAAGGAGTCAGACCTCTGACACTTCAACTCTTGGACTTTTGTCTGAACTGGCAGGATAGATGCCCTTTTCAAGCTTCCCATAGCACTTTGGACATTCATCTATTCAAGTTTTTATTTCACTGTATTTAATGAAGTGCTACCATGCTTCTCTTTTTCACTAAACAACGAACTCTTCAAGGGCAACTCAGTGTCATTCATCTCTGTGAGCCTTATCCCTGGTGAAGTGCCTGGCATTTCATAGATGCTTAACAAATGTACTTTGTAGGGATGGATGAAGAAAGGAATGAAAGTGGGTCTAAGCCCATTATGATATGATCACTTGATAGTTTGTCATTGAAATGTTCCCACTGAGGGTCTAGAGAAATACCAGCTCTGTGGCCATTTGAGATCCCAACAATGGTGGGAAGGACAATTGAAATGTCAGATGGTCTGGGCCATGTGCCAAGCATCTCAGGGTTACGTTTGGAGGGAGCGCTTTCCAACTAAGTTCTGGGAAGGAACATGGTATTTATTTAAGTGTTGGCATCTACTTAGACAAACAGGAACACATTCTGCCACCTCACTTTATTGGAGCTGGAATTCTGTTCCCTTTTCGATGGCTGAAACAATGCATGGCATTGCAAAACATTTCAGATCAGTTGGCTTCCCCAGCAGCTTAGTGCGTCAGTGCAGAAGCACATAGCAGATTATGTTTCTGTGTTAACAAGCCTGCAGAACCTGCCTTGGGATGAAAAATTGGGACTACAGAGGAAGCAATGGGGAAAATTTTCAGGGCCATTATCTCAGTGCCATCACCTTTAACACATTTCATGTTAAAATATTGCCTGGAAGATCATCAGAACTAAAAATAACGCTGTTTATATAGTGGTTTATAGTTTATAAAATATTTTACAGTCATCACACTTTTTTTTCCTGCAACTGCAACTCCACTTTATAGATGAGGAAAATGGGACTTGTCAGGGTTTAGTGACTTCCCACATCAACTGGTAGAGTCCATGGGGTTGTTAGCATCATAAGAAATTCAACAGTCCTCGCCTCAACTTTGGAATCCTCAAATTCCACTGAAACTATTCTCGCCACTGTGACCAGTAATCTCCTAGAAGCCAAATAACATAGATTCTTTCCATTTTTTCTCTTGCAAGACCCCTCTGTAGCAAATGACCATGTAGACTACTCCCTGCTTCTTAAGGCTGTCTCCTTTGGTTTCTGTGATAGTTCTCCCTCCTGGTTTTTCTCCTTCATCCTAACGCCCACCATCTCAATCTCATTTACTGGCTTCTCTGTCCCTGTGCACCCTATGAATGCTGATGTTCTCCAAAATTTGGTCTTTGGTCCTTTTTTCTTTGCACTCCACACTCCTAGGGGTTTCATACAGCTTATGGCTACAAACATTCACTCTATAGTGTTAGCTCCCAAATCTCTGTTGCCAACCCAGACCTCCCATCTGAATTCAAAATATATATCCTATGTGCTTTCCGTATCCCTCCACTTGGGCGTGCAATAAGAACTTCAGATTCCACAAACGAGATTGTTATAATGTTGCAGGATTGCATCTATGCATTCAGCAGGATATCCTTCTTCATTTATTCAAGTTTCCATTATTTCTTTCAGTAAAAGAATATTTAGTAGTTTTCTTTATGGGGGCCCTATATATTTCCATAAGTGTTTATTTCTAAGTGTTGTATGTTTTTATGGCCCTTGTGATGTGATCTTATTTCCATTATGGTTTATAAATGGTCATGCTGGTATATAGGAAAGCTGTTGATATTTATGCATTTGTTTTGAAACCACCTCCTGAAATCCTTAATTTATCTCTGTTTTTACATTGATTGTCTCTGGTTTTGTAGATAGACTGTCATATGCAAATCATGATAGTTTTCTCTTATTTTACATCATTTTATGCCTCTTATTCCTTTTTCTTATCTTAATTGCATTGGGTAGTATGCTTAGAACAATGTTACTGCTGGTAATAATGGTCATTTGTGTGGTTTCTGACTTTAATAAGAACAGACCACTTCTATTTTTCATCATTCAGTTAAAAGCCCTTTCATCATTAAATTAAATATATATGCTTTATATTACTAATGGCATATTATTCTATCACTATTTCACATTAGGAAATGATGTTAAATTTTTATTAAATGTCTTTTAGTTACCCCAAAAAATGATTAGAAGTTTTTCTCCTTTGATCTAGTTATATGATAAGTGATATTAATAGAGTTCTTAATATTAAATTTATCTTTGTAGTCTATTTTTTTCTAGAAAGATCCCATTTAAGTTAAGAACTTAAATTTTACTCAGCTCAGGGGACTACATTATGAATTAATTAATTACTGCTTCTCCTTTCAGAATTCCCATTATACTGTATTTTATCTCCTAAACCTACACCCTTGTATCTCTTACATTTTTGTATATTATATTCATCTCTGTATTTTGTTTCTGGGTTTTTGGAAAATGTCTCAAACTGGACTTTTGAATCGTTGATATGATTTTTGGTACTATCTAATCTGTTATTCACAGCTACCACTTGCAAATAAAAATTTGAAACTTAAAATCTGAAGTTTTAAAAGTTTAAATTCTTAAAAATGTTTAAGCGATAAAAACTGAGGACAAACTGAGGGTTGATGGGGGGTGGGAGGGAGGGGAGGGTGGGTGATGGGTTTTGAGGAGGGCACCTTTTGGGATGAGCACTGGGTGTTGTATGGAAACCAATTTGACAATAAATTTCATGTATTGAAAAATTAAAAAAAATGTTTAAGCGATGTTTTTCACTAAGAATATGAATCCATTTTGTTTTGCTTCTGGTTCTGTCTCACTTTTTGGAGTAAGCTTCCTTCAGAGGAGAGCATTTGTCTGAGTCTTCAGATTAATTTCCTTCTTTCAAATTGCTGAACCATTTCACATATCTGCCGATGTTTCTGTTTGCCCAACTTTCCTGAGAAAGTACTATTCAGGGTTGTGAGTTATAGTGGTTTTGTCGGAGATCATGGGAATGCTTATGTAAAATCTCAAGTCCAAGAAAAAGAGAAAAGAGAAGTGTGCAGGTTTAGTTGGCCATAGGGGATGGGGAGGTGAGGGAAGGCTGCAGTCAGAGACATCTGCACAAGAGAAACGCATGTGGTGCTGAGGGATTCCTTCCAGTGTACAGTGAAGCCCATGGTTATCTCAGAACCCCACAGGCTATGCCCACACTCTAGTAATTATCTCACCTCCCAAGACTAGGAGGGCTCCGTCTAGCAGCTCCCACTGTGTTTTCTGAACACTATGAAAGACCATGTCCTTTGTCCCAGTAATGGCCCCATGGAGTCCTGGCCCCACTGCTCAAAGTTAGGAGCATTTGTGCCAAGTTTGATTTCCCCTTGACCATGGAAACTAGGAAAGTAATTATAACTGCAGGCAGACTGCTGGAAGGGCACTTCATTGTTGAACCGTTGGAGAATGTTCCTCTTCTCTTGTTGTCATAGGTTCTGGTCTTATAATACTCCCTCTGCACCCTGCTCATGGCCTCCCTTGTTTGAAGGCCCCCCCCCGAGCTTGGAAATTAGTGGGACTGCACTCTTTACCTGATGCACCCACCACCTGGATCAGCTTCTCCATCATATGTAAAGAATTAGGGACCTTGGTCCACAAGTCACAGAAGACCACTAGCACAATATTTTTACAATATCTTAAGCAGTATAATGCTGTGAGTAAGTGTTTGGTCTCTAGAGCCAGACTCTTTGGGTTCAAATACCAGCTATGCCACGAGCTATGGGACTGATGGACTCAGTTACCTTCCCTGTGCTGTGATTTCTTCATCTGTAATAGAAGATAATAATAGCCCATCAGCGTGGATAATGATAGCACCTCCCTCATGGAGTACTGTAATGCCAAGCATTCCAGACAATGCCCACACCCAGTAATGCTGGGTCAATGTTAACTAATACAAAGAGTGTCAACACTTGGAATTTGAGGAGGGCATCCTTCCCTGATTTTTCTCCTTTTTATATTTGTTTGGATATTTCCATGAAAATTTTAGGAAGAGAAGAGTTAAATGTGTAGGCTCAAAATTCCATCTTGTTCCAGAAATTCTAAAGTAATTGTTCTGAAATGAAAGCTGATCAGTTCACTCACTGATTTAAATCTCTGAATGGTTGTCCATTTCAAAGAGGGTAAAATTTAAGTTTGTTGGTGGAATTAACAAGGCTACCTGAGATCTAGACCACATTCTGGCCTTTTCTCTAACCTAGTCCTTTCTTGCACCTCAGGCTCCAGCCCACCCACACCTCCTGGCTTATCATGGTATTTCACACTACAGGCCTCTGCTCTTAGGAGCTTTCCACCTGGAAGCCCTCCACCATTTCCCCTTTTCCACACACCTGTGCACATTTTTTCCTCTACTGCAATTCTGAAGGCTCACTGCAGGTATCATCTTCTCTGTGAAGCCCAGAATTACAGCAACAGACCCCTCCTTGGTCCACACTGTACCCAGTGCAGGTTTCTCTATAATGTGACTGTGAGGCTTTACTCCCAACTGCCATGATTATTGGAATCAACTTGGGAGCTTATTAAAAAATATAAATGATGGTTCTGGAAGATTCTAATTCTTTAGGAGTGGGGCCCAGGAATCCGTATGTTTATAAAACAACTGAGGACGAGCCAAGTTTAGGCTACATAATACATCCTCTCTGGTTAACATGCCTTCTCTCTGGTTAATCTACCCTCCTTTGTGGTTAGCATGCCTTCCCCTCTGTAATAGGCCATGAACTCTGTTAGAGCAGGCACCATGTCATACCCGTCTCGTGTCCCCAGCAACTTACATAGCCCCAGGCCTTCAGAAATGTGTTGCATGAATGAATAACTGAATCGCCTCTTCCCCAAATGTTTGAGCCGCCAGCCTCTTAGGTGTTTCCATCCTTTGTTGTTCATTGCTTTTACCCACCCCCATTTGACTTTCAGAGACTTAGGAGCTTAAAAGTGAGACAGAAATCATTGTTTTTTGTTTGGCAACATATACCAGACTTGTTTGCCAAACTTACTGTGAACCTTCTGTCTTCTTGAGAAAGGAGGCCCAGGAGATCAGAGGGACTATATTATAACAGCCATCTCCTGAGACCTAAATATCTGGCAATCAAGGTTGGCATGAGGATTGGCATGAAGAATGAAAACACTGAACAGCCAGAAAGCACGAGCCAGCGCTTTCAATGGGCTTAACAGTGTGCTAGACAGGACATGGGAAACAGATTGAGGATGCTGCGATTGAGCCCATCTCTCCTCCACTAGCCTCCACCTGCTGTTACTTTAGGCACTCTGAACCTCAGTGTCCTCATAAAAGAGGGCCAAAAATGGGTTGTCATAGTGTTGTTATGAGAATAAAATGAAGCAATATATATGGAAGCACTGAGTATAATACACTAAATGTTGCAGCAGAACAATGGGAAGCAGCCACAGGCCTGGGCCTGGACTCTTGTGGGGAGACTAGTAGACGGTGCGGGATGCAGCTGCCCGAAACTATAGAGTCCAGTCTAGCAAGCAGACCGCAGTTGCAGAAGATATGAAAACCAAACCACTGAGATAGACCAAGCAAGCTACCTTCTCAGGATATCCAAGAATACTCATGGAGACATGGTAGAACACATTTCCAGCACATATAAGTGCTCTTCAGGGAAAGGCCCATACTTCATTCATCTGTGTTGTCCTAATATCTAGGAGAGTGCCTGAGAGAGGACCAGAAAGTATTTGTACACTGAGCAGTGGGAGGGCAAAGACACAGCTTGACACCATTTCTCCCTTGTTCTTTCCTACTTCCTTGGTCCTCTAGACTATGTGTAATGGGAATGAGTTGTTTACTGAAGATGGTACAAGCCATTTAGTCCATGCCCTGGCCTCCACATCTGGATGTGGTTAAGCCATCCCAGACAGAGCTCTGTTTCCTCTGCTGTTTTCTGAGGTGTCCAGAGTTCACAGAGTCCCTGATATGCATAAAGTTTTAGGTGAGCTTAAATAAATGTAGTTTAAATTATAACAAATAATGTTAAGATTTGAGACTAAGAGATCAATTTTCTACTATAGAATCTTTATGAAATAGTCATTTAAAGATAATGACCTTTTGTTGTGCCACTTTCGTTTCCCAATGTAATCTCTGTATAATATAAAATATAATATAAATATAAAATATCAAACCTGCCCCTCCCAGCATCGAGACTTTGAACTTCCTGCTCTCAGATAAAATCATCAGTGTTGCAAAGCACTTCTATTAAGGAGGGATTCTTGTTAGAGAGGCAAGTCCTGTTTAATGTAGCAAGAAAAGGTTATCTATCATTTCAAGCTCTGTTTTTAAGGAGGATGAGTTAGCTTTGTTCTGCTGAGACCCAGTAGATGGGGATTTGCAAGCTGGGGGAAAGGGGGCGGGGGAGTCCATATATTCAAGGGAGAATGACTTGAGACTTCTAGGGCAATCTAAGAGGAAATGAAAGAGAAAGAGAGGGCCACCAAGACTATGTGAGTTACCCAGAGCGCCTCCCGTGATCTCTACATCCCCAGTTCTTACTAGACTCACCAACCAGAAAAGTGAGAATTTTGCATCCAGGTGACTGAGGAGAAAAAAAAAAGATAGTATATGCATTGAAGAACTAGTCACAACGGGAACCGTGAGAAGAAAGACCATGAGAATCTCTACATATCATGCATGGGTAGGGCTGAGATTATAAAACTGACAATTTGATCCAAGTTAATCTGGACCTCTGAAGGGCAGAGCAGGGTCTTCTCAAGTGACTCCTAAATCCTCTGAATTTGCCATCCTTCTTGCCAATACCACGAGGAATGCATACTTAACAGGCAACCTGGCCTTCTCCTCAAGGAGCTTCCAGTCTCATTGTGCAGACAAGATATAAAGCCATTGCACAACGGGCTTTCAGGCTGCATTTTACTTTTTCAGTAAAGAGTGATGGAGGTGATTAGAGAAAGGCCTTGGGAAGGGCTTCTTGAGGGTCACCCTGAGTTGCGTCTTACAAGGGAGATGCCGGATTGGTTTGGCAGAATATGGGAACAGCCTTTTCAGGAGCTCCCTGTCGGAACCTCCCAAAACAGACCAGCCAGGGAGCACCCAGGCAGACAAAAGCAGCTCTGTCCCCTGCCCATTTAAATCTCACGCCTCACAGAATCTGCCTGTAACCTTCACAAGCAAATCTGGCTTCCTTTTTCTTTATGATGACTTTTTAAAATCATTTCTCCAGACGGACATTTACCTGCCTCTGCTCTTTTCCCAAAACAAAACAAAAACAAGCAACAACAAAACAGAACCCTTTTATGCCACTTCTTGCACCCGACTGCCACTTTTATTTGCTCTCAGCCTTTCTGAATTACGGTGAGTGGGAGGAAGGCAGGCACTCACCACCCACCCAGCCCTTGCTGTTAATAAGTAGATGTCGGCACACAATACTGAGGAAAGCAGGCTACTTTAGACAACCGAGGGTTATGGGAGGGAGGTGGGTGAGGGGATGGGCCAAAGGGGTGGTGGGCATTAAGGAGGGCCCTCGTTGGGATGAGCACTGGGTGTCCATGTAAGTGATGAATCACTGGGTTCCACTCCTGAAACCATTACTACACTGTATGTTAACTAACATGAATTGAAATAAATTAGTTAAAAAATAATAATAAATAAAATAAAACAAACTTAAAACAAAAAAGAAAGAAAGAAATTCAAAGTTGTAACTTCCAAAATCTAATGGGTGAAATTGAGTACTTCCCTTTCCACCGTGGCCTGGAAAGGTAGAGATAATCTTACAGAGTCCAGAGAATAACCCCCCATATCACAGGACTTCAATTTTAGTTTTAATGAAAGCATGTTGTTTTAAAAGGAACAAATACAGATTTCTGAATTGTATGTTTTCTTTCCCCATTAACAACCTGGACATGCATCTAGAATTAATAAACTAAATTTTTATTCTCATTTGTTGGGGGGTGTTGACAAGGGCTGTTGTGTTACCTAATGTCTGAAAGTATTTACCTCTTGACCTCTTGTTTTCCCTTTCTGAATGAGATGTTAGTATCTTGGCTGTGTCTCAAATAAACTTACAATTAAGGTTCTTATTTCTCCCCCAGTGGAGCCTCTCAAATCCTTTATCTTCAGCTCAACAGGAAGGAGATTACTTTGTTACCAGAATATTGAACGCTGATGCTTTACTTGTTTATATACGGAAGGAAGAAAGCTCTGAAATATTCAGTTTCGTGTACAATTCCTGATTCTCTGTGGGCGGGGGGTGGGGGCACCCAGTGTGGCCGAAGTGCATTGGAAGATGATGCTTTACACAACTTCCCTGAGCAGGAAGGAAAGGACACCTAAGCCCCCGGGTCAGACAGAAGCAACTGGATCCATAGCTTCACCTGTGTGACCACAGCAGGGAAGCCAGCTGCATAGATTCTCCTCTGCCATTCTCATTTTCGCAGAAAAATTACAGATGCTGGAGTCGGGCAACCCAGTTTCGAATCCTGCCAGATCCCTGCCTCCAGCCTAATAGGCCAACTCAGACACTCTCTTTGCCTCACTAGCAATGTGACCTTACACAAATAATTTAATTGCTTTGTGCCTCAGTTTCCTAATGAGTAAAATATGGACAATAGCACCTGGGTGACAAAGCCATCTATAGGAAATAAAAGCCATGAAGAGTCCAGCATGATGCCTGGGTAGCCTGTTTGTTAGACATCCCCTAATGAATGTTTAAAAAAATGCTCATTTCATTTCCCTTTCCTTAAGAAGGCTAAATCAACACTTTAACTGTTTAGTGCAGGGGTGGGCAAACTACGTCTGATGGGCCAAATCCATTCAGCCATCTGCTTTTATATATGAAGTATCACTGAGACACAGCTCTGCACATGCATTTACATGTTGCCTGTGGCTGCTTTCACTCTGTGAAGGCAGAGCTGAGTAGTTACAATAAAGACCATGTGGTCCACAAAGTCAAAAATATTGATTGTTTGACCCTTTAAGAAAACACTTGCCCCCACCCCCTAACCCGGGTTGGTGGAAGGAGACTGGGTATTAGAGAAACAGTGGCTCCAGTGTTTATCAAGTGTGAGGCATTGAATGGGAAGTAAACATCCTGAACCAGTCTCATCATCCATCCAGTGATGATGGTATTACCACCCTCAGAGGGCTGGAGTGAGCATTCAGCAATAGAAAATATATAAAGCGTCCTAGCACTGTGTCTCATTCTTCCTATTCCTCTTTCAATTGATAAATGTAGAGGAAGACAAAAATCACCATTGTGAAGCAAGAAGAGGCCTTAGAAGCGATTTGCTTCAGCCTGGGAGCTCTTCAAAATACTGATTTCTGGGCCTCCTCCCAGAAATTCTGATTTGGTAGATCTAAAGAGGGGTGATGGCATCTAACTTTTGTTTACAGTTCCTTGGGTAACTGATGAGCAGTCTGGCGTGGGAAGCAGTGATCTAGGCCACCATGACACTCTGTAGGTAGTGAGGCCAGTCAGCAAGCAGGGAGCCATTGCAGCCTCCAAGGCCCCTGGTCCCAGGTGAGAGGCTATCACAGTGACTTGGAGAGAAGGGACAGCCTGCCTTCTGCTCATCCCTCCCATTGGAGCAAAGAGGCATGGTAGATGGATTTCTCAATGCCTGCAGAGGCTTCATTCAGACTCTTAGTAACCTCTGTTCTTCTTGAGGCCTGAGCTACAGAACCCTTAGGACATAGAATGCAGGGGACTGTGGTTTTTATAACTTAGCATCATTCTTCTGCCTGTCACTACTGAGAACATGTCCTGTGAGGTCATGAAGACTGGAGGCAGAAGGTCTAAGATGACCCCACCCAAAGCTGTCATGCACCAAGAGTGGACTGGACCCTTCAAAGTGCAAACCTGGCCACCCTACTTCTCACCTTAAGAACATACAGTGGCTTCCCATTCACATCTGGGTAAAGACACCTCCCCACCCTGCTCACTGCTCTGCTCACTGGCTTCTGGGGACTCAAACTGCTTAGTAACAATATGAAATTGGGTGCATTACTTAATCCCTCTGTAACTTAGTTTCCTCGTATGTGAAATGTGGGTCATAATAGTATCTACCTGTTTGGGTTGTTGTGAAGATTAAATGGGTTTATAGACATAAAGCACTTAAAAATAGCACCTGGTACAGAGTAAGCACCCAGTGGTATTAGCTAGTGTCATTATCTCGCACCCCTCCCTGTCACTCCCTGTGCTCCTGTACCTTGTACATACCGCCTCTCTCCCACCACAGGACCTTTGAGCATGCTGTTTTCCATGCCTCTCTGGAATGACTCCACTCCCATATCGCTCTTCACCTACCAGATCCAACTCACTTTATAGGTCTCGGTCCAAATGTCACTTCCTCAGAGAATGTTTCCTCACCCCCAAGGCTGTCCAAATATCCCTTGTTACATAATATCATGGCCCTACTTCTTGCCACAGCTGTAATTGAACATGTATTTGTAGGTTTAGTTGATTACTGTCTTTCACCCTCATAAGACCAGAGCTCCCTAAAGTCAGGGGTTGTATTTATGATCCCTGCCTCTGCACCCCCAGCCCCTGCCATAGGGGCTGGCTTATTCTAGTTTCTGTTACTTACAAGTGCCAAAATCTGGTATCAGTTGGAATTCACATCAGCTAAGAGTAACTGAGGACTGATTACTATTTTTAAACACACAGAGGTTTATTCTATTACATAAAATAGTCCCAGAGGGAGGCAGGCTGACAGTCTAAGGATGCCAGAGGAAGGCAAATGCTAAAAAGTCAGTGGCCACAGAAGGACAGGTATAATGGCTCTGTGAAACCATCAGACGCCTGGGCTCCTTCTCTTTTTGCTCTCCCACACATGGCTTCCATGCTCAGACCACTTCATGGTCCAGAGTGACCACTGAGGTTCCAATCATTGCACCCACGTGGTAGGCAGCAAACAGGATGAAAGGAGAAGGGAGAAAAGTACTCTGTCCTAGAACTTTTACACAACCTGCCACTTACATCCATTTGGCCAGAAATTGCATGACTCAAATTAAGGTTTTGTTACTGAGGAAGAGGGAAAGAACATAGTTTGGGTGGGCCCACCACCTGGCTCTGCTCATCATATCCCAGAGGATGATAAACTGGATATCTGATACAAAAGGCACTGTTCTCAGAGACTCTGAAGGGGCACTACTTTCCCAGAGGAGGAGTGGATGGTCTCTGACCCAGTGGATACCCAGAAGTAAGCAGCTGTAAATAGATGAGACTTGACGGCAAAGACATGTTGGTAGAAATCCAATCATCATTATCCCAGGTGCTTTAATGGACTCCTCCATCCCCTTGCTGGACCTCATCCCATCTCTCAGCCTCACATCTTCACCAACCCTCCCTTAAAGATGGAGCCAGAGAGAGATAAGCAAGAGTGGGGGCGGGGGTAGAGAAGTAACTTCCTGCACATTATTCGATATCAGAACAACATTTCTACATGTTGCCCCACCATGTTAAAACAACAACAACAACACCATATCAAATCTGTTGAAGCAAAGTGTCCCATTTCATTTCAGGTGGGGTACGAGACTTGGTGACAGAACTGCAGTGAGATTCCAGGAGCCACTTGAAATACAAAGCATCCGTTTCCTTTTGGACAACAGCTCCTGGAGTGGCCCATGGCCACAGCTGTCAGTTAGTCAGTCACCCAGGGGATTTAAACCACTCAGAGTGAATAGTAAAGAAAGAAAGAAAGAAAGAAAGAAAGAAAGAAAGAAAGAAAGAAAGAAAGAAAAGAAAGAAAGAAAGAAAGAAAGAAAGAAAGAAAGAAAGAAAGAAAGAAAGAGAAAGGAAGGAAGGAAGGAAGGAAGGGAGAAAGAAAGAAAGAAAGAAAGAAAAGAAAGAAAGAAAGAAAGAAAGAAAGAAAGAAAGAAAGAAAGAAAGAAAGAAAAAAAGAAAAGAAAAGAAAAGAAAAGAAAAGAAAAGAAAAGAAAAGAAAAGAAAAGAAAAGAAAGAAGCAAGCAAGCAAATGTTGGAAAGAGAGACCTCAAAAGCTGTCTGGGTAGTCATGAAACAAACAAAACCATTAAAGCTGTTTAAACAAATGTCTTTAATCTGTTTGAGACACCTGTCGCCTAGGCACAGAAAAGGTCCCAGAAGGTCAGAGCCCTTCAAGACTCAGTGGGAGAGAGAGAATCCTTTCACACACACCTCCCCAAGGGCATTGCAAAGCTGGGCATAAGTCACTGTCTTTTCTGTTTGTAGTTAATATTATCAGGAAAATCCCATTTTAATGAATTTCATCAGCCCTCCAAATTGCTTTTGGGTAATAGAGGTTGGTACTAATGAGTTTGTTGCTAGAAATCACTTTCCTGATCTTCCAAATCTGGGCATGAGATCGAAGTGCAGGTGTCTCCGTACAGTGAACATCGGTTGCCAAGGCCAGACGCCACTCCGCTCATCACAAGTGCTTCCCGTGACCCTGGCAGGGGTGGGGGGGTAGGGCTGCCTAGTCCAGACGGTGGGCTCATTGTTGTGGACACAGGAGAAACTGTCTTCTTTCCCCTACACCTAAAAATGTTCAGGTGGCCACATCTAGTGGAGAAGAGCAGGGGAGCAGAGTTCTTGGGCATGAAGTCGTGTTGGTGCCCAAGAGTGGCTTTAGTTCTCTCCCAGCTGCACTAGCTCCTTCCTCCTACTTGCTAAACTAGACAAGTGACATTTTTCCAGTTTTATGTAAAGTCTTACATAAAAGCAGCTTCAAGATATCCCCCCACCTTCCTTCAACCCAGTATCTTCGCCTTAGTCCTTCCAGTATAGAACTTCCAGAGCTACCACTTAGCCTTAAACTTGACCTTCGTTTTTCATGCCACCTCTCTGGGCCTTGGTGAGCTCCCATGTCTAGTGAAGGGACTGCACTAAACAACCTCTAATCCCCCTCACTGCCCTAACAGCCCTACATAGTCACTGAGGTCCCATGTGCCATCGGCATGCAAGAAACATGGACATGCTCACCTGATCCACAGCCTGAGTTGCTTCTCATAGTGACTTACAGTTGACCTAACAATTTCTCCTAAGGGACCATAGAAACTTGTAGTAAGGAGATCCTTATCTGTTGAGGTCCTTGCCTGAGCCAGTGTGGGCACCACGGGTTCAGCCAGGCATCCCCCTCTGCTGTCATCCACCTCTACTTGTCCATGATCTATCTAAAGCTCCAAAGGTGGCATAACACACCTGATGAGTTGCCTTTTTTCCTGTCTTACCGGGGCCTATTTGGGGAGCCTGTTTGGGGAGCCTGCCTAACTATGCCTCTATAATGATTACCAGGCCTCAGTTTTTTATTTTCTTATTTGATTTTCACCATGAGCACATGAGATTAAAAAAAAATTAAAGCCCCTGTTATGACTTTGATCCTTTCTGATGGGAGTGAGGGGACTCTGAGAGCTGCTGGCTGAGAGGTCCTGTGAGGTGGGACAGGGGTGAAGGGGGAAAGCCTTCAGGAGGTGGGAGCGGCAGCCCTGCTCCACCTTCTGGGCCAAGACTCAAAGCCAGACTTGTACTCGGACCTCACAGAACTCTACAGAAACTGCTCACCAATAAGGACGTCAGGATGCAGAGAGGAGGTGATTTGCCAGAAACTCACACCAGTCAGGGCAGAGAAATTTACAAAACTAGAATTCAGTTCTTTCTGACTCCTAGTCCAAGGAGATTTTGTTTTTGTTACTCTGCGGCACCAGTGAGTGAAATGCTGAGTCCCCTGCTGTGGGCTGTTTGGAAAGGAGTGAGGGCCAAGCCCCTTAGAGTCAGACCCACATGTCCCAAGGGAACAACCACCACTCCGAAGGCCAGAGAGGAAGGCTGGACAGAGAACTTGAAATGCTAGCTGGTGGGCTGTGCCCTGTCAGATGACGTGCCTGGCCCCCTCTCCACATGCCCCCGTCCTGCCAACTCCTGCCTTCTCCACCCGCTCCTTCTTGCTTGAGAAGATGCTGTCTCCTGTGCAGTCCCCACATTCACAGCCAGTGCTCTGTCCTCTGACAACACCCTGCTAGTTCCCTGCTGTTACAGTGGCTCTCTGGTGGGCCTCTAGCAACCACTCTCAGAAATGACATTTGTAAAAAAAAAAAAAAAAAAAAAAAAAAAAAGGCAGTGAAACAGGATGCTGCATGGAGGGGGAGTCCTGGGAGATGGGGAGAGGGTGAATCGGGCTCCTCTTCCACAGGCAAGCTGGGGCTTGGGGTCCCCTGCAGGGGAGACTGTTCATTCCAGCAAACCCTAGAGAAGGTCTGATGTGTAGTTGGCTGAAGTTTAGTGCCCCTTGTCAGTCTGTGACATCATGTTTCAGCAAGTGTCATGCTTAAATGTCTCAGTAGAGTCATGGGAACTGTGGGAAATGAATACTGCTCCCCTTTATATTTTTCCCATGAAATACTATTTAAGTTGTAAATTGAGCACTTCCATTATAGACAACAGCTATTGAGCTGAGGCCACTGCCTCATCAGCCTTTTGCTGTTTGAATACTTTCTGGGCACCTGACCCTGGATCTGGGCAGTCTTGCTGACGTTTATGCAGTGTGTCTATTGCACCTGGTAGCCGGATTTAAACTAGGCACTGAGCCTCTGAGAAGATACTATGTTGCCTCTGGGAATGTTCGTCAACAAAGATGTCCTTACTTCACAAGGAGAAAACTGACACTGAGAAATCACTTTGAGAGAGATTAAAGAGCTGAAAAAGAAGTAAGTAAGAGCGAGGGGGAGAGGAAAAGAAGTATGTTCTGTGCTGAGAACTCCTTGGGAAGAAGAAAGTCCTAATTCAGGCAGCAGGGTCTCCAGCATCTGGCAATGCAGACTGAGGAAGTCCAACATCACCAGCAGGACAGGCCACAGGGTGGTCTGTAAACACAGGCCTGAGGAGTGTTTGCTTTCTAGAAAGCATGTTTCTCTCTCTTGGGATCTTGCTCTGTTTGGCAGCCCTGGTCTCAGCATCCTCCATATGTTCCCTTGGATGCTAGCTTTCTCTCTGGGCACTTTCCTCAACAGAGACCACAGGACCGTGTCCTTCCTCATTCAATCCTCTATCCTTGTTTTTCCATCAACATCTGGAGGGACCAAACTTAGAGGCCAACATCTGCTTGCTTAATAGACTGGGGGGAGAGTGCATTAAGTCAATTAATAGGTGATTACTGCGGGCCTATGTTGGGCCCAGCCAGGGATTTGTAAGAATAGAAGATGTATTAGCTGCTCCTTCCTGAGAAGCATCTAATAAAATGTTTTAAGTGATTATAAACAAGCCATTTCTTTCCAGGTCAGCAGACTTCTGTATATGCTGTTGCCTCCTCCTAGAAAAGTATGTTGCATACAGCTCTCTGTTGATGTACACACCAATATATCCTTCAGGGTCAAATTTAAATACCAACTCCACTGAGAAACTTCCCTGACCTCAGTGCCCAGGCCAAAATGGCAACCTATTTGTCCCATGCTTCCTACACATTGCAACTTTCCTTCAGTACACAGGCATTGTGTCTTCATTACAGTATAACTGTATGCCTCTCCCACTAAACAGACTTTTTCAAAACAGAGACATATTGAACTCTTACCTGACACATAGAAAGGAATCCATATGTTTACCGAATGGATGGAATCAATCAGGGAAAAGTATGAATATATAGGTTTATATGTGCAGAGAAAAGAAGACTTGCATCCATTATTAGCAGTAGGTATGAGAGTCCTAGATAGTGCCATAATATAAAAGCAAAGCAGGGGAACTTGAGTGGCTCAGTCAGTTATGCATCCAACTTCATGCATTATGATCTTGGGGTTTGTGAGTTCAAGCCCCCTGTTGGGCTCTGTGCTGACAGCTCAGAGCCTGGAGACTGCTTCGGATTCTGTGTCTCCCTCTCTCTCTCTGCCCCTCCCTCACTCACGCTCTATCTCTCTCTCTCTCTCTCAAAAAATAAACATTAAAATTTTTTTTAAAAATAAAATAAATAAAAGCAAAGCAAAAGGCGGGTGGGGGAGGGGGGGACAAAGCAGTACAAAGGCTTTGAAGCCAGACTGGTCAAGTTCAAACCCAGCCCCACTACTTGGTGGATGAGTTACTTGACCTCTCTGAGCTAGTTTGCTCATTTGGAAAATGAGGGTCATAAAAATGGCCTACCTTGAAGAGTTGGTGAAAGATAAAATGAGTTCATACACCGAAAGCACATAGAATGGAGCCTGGCACTTCCCAAGTGCTCAGTATGTTAGCTAGGTGTTTCTCTTAGGGAACAGAAGTGGGAGAGAGGCTTTCCCTTTTTCTCCTCCTGTATTGTTTGAAATTTTACACCAAATAATTTGACAATAAAACAAAAAAATAAAATAAAAATAAGACATCATAACTTCTTCTTTCAGCCAAATTACAGACTAGATATCCTGGTTGGATGATTTTTAAATTAAAAAATTCTGGATACAATACCACATGTGCACGCACACACACACACACACACACACACACACACACACACAAACTTCTTCAATGCATTCATTACCTTGCAAGAAAGTCAGGAATACTGAGGTCAAAATTTAAATGAGGGCAGCAATTCTAATTATTGGACACAGTAGTAAAGCTAGCTTTTGTCTTGAGGGTATTTGATCTTGACTTTGACTCACAAGGTAAAGTACCAGGGACAAGACTCAAAGCCTAAGACCTGCCCATTGTGGGCTGTCTAACAGGGTAAGTTCGCTTAAAGTTGAGACACAAAGGGCTACACTCTCAGGGACTACAAGAAAAATTATTCATTTCTAATTGTGGTGCCGAGTAAACAGAAAAAAAAAATATATTTTGAAAGTTTGCAGCAGAAAAGGAGTCCACACATGGTATGCAGGCCAAACTCATATCAGTTGATTGATCTAAAAAAAAAATCTCACACAGAAATCTAGTTCACAGTGGTCCCAACCTGGAAGTGTTCCCAGGTTCTTTGCAGAAACTGCTGCAAATCTCTAAAGGAAACCGCCTTCAATCCAGGCATTAATGAATTCTCACAGATAAAGTTCCACGGAAAATAATGCAGTCAAAATGAGACAGATAATGAAATAAATCAATGTGAGTGAGAACCTTTAGAAGCAGATCCACAGATACTTCAGTTATTGGAATTAACAGAGACAGAATATAAACTATGTGTATTATGTATAAAGAAATATAAAAGAACCTATAAAAAAAAGCTTGAAAATATGAGGACCAGGGGAATAATATAAAGAATGACCAAGGATATTGAAATATAGGCAAGTCAAAATTATAAAAATGAAAAATAATAAGAGTTGAAATGTAAATTAACGGACAGGTCTAATAGTAGATTACATATGCTGAAGAAAGAATCAGGGAACTGGAAGATTGATCCAAAATAAGTATCCAGAAGGCAGCACAAAGACACAAAAACATAGATTTAAGAGACAAAACTAAGTTATCTAAGTTAGTAAATAGGTTGTCTCTCTGTTTCTTTTTATTGATTTACCAAATTTAGATACTGCAAAATTATAATCCATCCCAATTTCATACCAGTCCATTCTGAGACAGAGTACAAATTATTTACTGAAAAAGTAGAGATCTGTCAAGAGAGTCTTTCCACAGGTCAAAATATTCCTAAAGGCAATTCAAGAATTCCAAAATTAAGTTGTGCACACCTTCGAGCTTCCATTGCTTACTTTACGCAGTTCCTCTCTTGCCCTTATAGGGATAAATTTCAATGTCTTTTTGTTTATCATATTTGTATTCAAAAATTACAAATTTCTAAAAGTTTCAGAAGCTCATATTTTGGGATACTCCATTTAAAATATTTGCATTATGGGTGCCTGGGTGGCATAGTCAGTTGAGCTGCCAGCTCTTGATTTCAGGTCAGGTCATGATCTCATGATGGTTCATGAGATCAAGCCCCGCCTTGGACTCCATGCTAATAGTGCAGAGCCTGCTTTGGATTCCCTCTCTCTCTCTCCCTCTCTCTCTCTCTCTCTCTCTCTCTCTCTCTCTCTCTGCCCCTCCCCAGCTTGCGCACCTGTGCCCATGTGCTTTTTCTCTCTCTCCCAAAAAAAAAAAATTTTTTTAAATATATTTGCAATTGAAGATACTCAACTAATCTTAAACAAGTGCAACCAAAACTGAGAGGACTCAGGTGCAAAAAGTTTAGTACTATTACATAGGTTAATTCACAAAACAGTTTGTCAAAGGCGTCAATGCGTCCAAAATCCCACTGAAGTATATTTTTATATTCATCATCAAATTTACTACCAAAAGAAGAAAAGAAATTAGTTCAGTTACCCTGCACCTGCAAAAGTTTTTGTAAATTTCAACAACGTCAGCTTTAAGTTGATAAAGTATCAGAGCTTGTTTTGCAAGTTACATGTCTCACAATCTATTGCAAGTACATTTCTGTTCCATAGGTTTCTTAATTTAGTAAGGACATTATGTTTACCACATTTATTCATATTAGTATAAAAACAAAACAATTTATCTTCCCTGTTGAAATTTGAAGTGAATTTATGATAATATTCACAATACCAGTTGTTTCTACTTCCAAAAACTTTGACTCCATGAATTAGATTACAAAAGAATTGAACCATAATTGATATTACCTGATTTCCTATTTGAAATATCTGATGACAGTCATATAAAATTAGAATCATTTAGCTATTTGCCAAGTTCTTCTGCTAACCGAGCCAAGATCCTAATAGCTACCACTGGAACTTTTGTACATGCACAAGAAAAATTAGAACTGAAAATTGGTGGAATTAATTTAGAACACTTATTTATTCTAAATGAAAAATCATGGGTTCACAGAGTAATGGGCAAACACACCATTTTCACTGCATATGTTAAATCAACATCTTTGGACACATTGGCTTAAAATAACTACTAAGTTTTTGGTGGAGATGATGCTGCTTCTTCAGCAGATTTATGTCCTCAGATTTTCACACGAAGGTACATGTCTACAATCCCTTTGTTCAGGTTATACATTCATCATCAATTTTAGTGAAAAGCAGAAATCAAGCCTATAATTTGGCATTAAACATACACTTTTGTTTGTTAACAAATTACTGCTGTCAGAGAATTTTTTTTAACTAAGAAAGCACTATCAGCCAATCAGTCAATAAAATAAATAGTTGATGGTTTGCATGTACAACAAAAGGCAAAATCACTACAGAAAGAGTGTCCAAATTGCTCTATACAGTAGAATTATTCAGCCTCTATTCTGCTTATGTTAGTGATAATTTTCCAGGCCTCATATCAACCCTGCCAACCATGGTCTGGTGACCTGGGCATTACAAGGCTATAGGGAGAAGACACAGCATAACTGACTGTTTATCAGGTGGTTGATGGGACTAGAAACATTGAACAATAGTCCCACCACTACCTAAGTCCAAGTATATTTCACTTCACCAGTGATTGTCCCGCCTAATGTACTTGAGTGGGAGATATTATCAGGGCCGGGATTAGGGTGAGGCAAGGGAGGCATTAACCTTGGGTGCAAATTTAAGTTTGGCACAAATGATTCAGCAATCAAAATAAAATATTTTAATGCAATATTTTAAAATCTAAAAAATTAACGCAGAAAATATATGCTGAGCAAAATATCAAAATTATCAACAAAGAACCAACTCTGTATTTGTACAAGCCTGGCAATGAGTGCCTCACTCACATGATCCTGCCTTTATCTGGTGAAGAAAGGAGGCCTGTGGGAGAAGAGAGGGTGCTCTGGTGGAGGAGATGGGAACATGCCGTTCTCTGAACCGCCCCTCCCCTCACCCAACCTTTCTGTCTCAGGTGCCCCTGCTTTAAGTTTTCATGCAAATCTGGCCCACCTCTATAGGTAGAAGCCTTCAGATATTGTACTTGGTTTGGATCTTTACTGTTTTTTCCCCCACAGTTCATTTCAGGCCTAAGTCATGCATAGTTTTATGGTAGCCCTGACTGAAGACTTTATATCTGCATCACCTTTGGACCACATAGATCCTTTGATCACACATAGGGCAGGACAGCTCAGCCATCAGTTAGCTAAATTCCCCCCGCTCAATTAACTCTAAATTGTTCCAGGCTCTCAGTTCCACTTGTCTTTGCATCTGTTTATTATGGTTTTATTGACTGTGCCATTGCTGTCAGCTAACCCTTTTTGAAATGAGTCCACCAACAGTGATGTGAATCTATGTTGGGTTTGGAGGTCAAAAAGTCATGCTTAGAATCGTGCATAACATAGCAATGAGGACTCAAGGGGCTTTGCCATGAACAAAAATGCTTTGGTAGTATGTGAACTTCAGGCCACATCTGTTGGCTGCTCAAAGGCCTCTTTGATTATAGTTGTGTGACGCTTAAGCTTAGTTGAATGGACAAAGTTGCTGGTCAAGTGATCTGGCTAAATGAGGATTTTGATAATTAAAGAAATGTCCTAGAAGAGAACCCCAACTAATGCCCCAACAGGTGCTCCCTGGGATGGAAAGGGGTGAGTAGTAGGAGGGGAAAGCATGGGGCAACCTCTTGTTCAGAGGAAGAGTTGGACGGTGATGCCATGTAGAAAGACTGAATTTTCTACATAGTGGTCAATGTGAAAGTTAGTCAGCAAATACTTATTGAGAATTTACCTAAGGGTTTAATGTCAAGAGATAGGAACTTCTGAAGACCTAGGTCCAGTGAGCCCTTCCTGCAAGATTATCCTGGATGTCTGTATGACAGAAAATACTAAGGAATAATTATTCCCACATAATAGTCTCACGTATGTTCAGACTGGGACGAATGAAGGTATAGTAAGAATGTAGTTCTCCTGTTGCATTTATTTTTATTCAACAGCCATTTATGGAGCCCCTGCTATGTACCAAGAAATTTGTATATTCACTTATTCAATTAAGCTTTCACTGAGTATTTACTATGTCCTGGGCACTGAGGGAAGCCAAGGAAACCTGCTTGAATAAGTCACAGCAGCTGCCATCTCCAAAGAATCTGTCAAGGATGAATCGAGACAAGGTAGACAGGCAAATAAACTGAAATGTGGTCCATACAAGGTTAGAGATCTTCACAGCAGGAAAGGCAGGGCACCTAAACCCAGTCATGGGACATGATAAATGGGCCAACTCATGAAAATAAGTAGGAGCCATCCAGGAGGAGTAAAACCATCATGGGTTAGTGACCACTATACTCAGACAAGGGGCTGGATTATGGGTCATGAATGGTAGCTGACCACTTTACTAACTCCTTGTGGGCATTAAGATCTATCCACCCAGTGAGTTTAAGTCTTAGAGTTCTCAGTCTGCCAAAGTTAAAGAGTGTTTCTGAAGAGTACACCATGTTCTCCTATGGTTCTAATTCCTCCTGCTCTTCACTTCCCATAAACCAGACCAAGGGTCAGCAAACTATGGCCTACAGTCAAGCCCAGCCACCACCAGTTTTGTAAATTATGTCTTACTGACACACAGTCATGAATAGTTGCCTTGTCTGCTTTCACACTACAAAGGCAGAGTTGAGTAGTTATGAAAGAAACTTTATGGGCCACAAAGCTCAGAATATTTACTATCTGGCCCTTTACAGAGAAAGATTGCCAACTTTTGAACCAGACCATAGCAGCCATGCTCTCAGCTGCCACTATTCCTCATCATTTGAACCCAGGAAGATGTAGTCCCTTGACAGAAACTCTACCATCCCAGGAGGGAGGGAGTGGGGGTAAAGGAGGGCAGGGACTGGACCTGGAGGAAGGGCCTGGGAGGTCGGGTCTCTTGGCAGAGGAAAGACATCCTCTCTGCCAGGTGATTTAGGGCTGGTACAAGAGGACGTTATGAGGATACTGGGCATTGTCAGAAGATTGGAATTCCTTTTCACAGTAAGATTATTTCACTCTGCCTTTACAAAAATGTGCAGCCTTATATTTTGCCAGATTTCAGGGACTCTATGGAGAGTTCTTTTTATAAAGCATGATCACGCGAGAGGAAGATAGCACCTCAGGTGCTATGTTTCAGCTCAGAGGCCACATGCAATTCAAATCAGAGCCACTGGCCCTCCGTGGGACTGGAGCAACCTGACGTGGAAAACATAATCCACACCCCACACAGCCTCCGGACCCCTGTCTCTGGCAGCCTGATGATTAATGTGTAAACCAGGAGGACGTTTCATTGACTGCCTTCTGGTCTCTTGAGCACAGTGCAGTCAATAAATATTTATTGAATGCATTTTCCTAAGGCTTAGAGCACTTGCTCAATGATAACTCATAACTGAATAAGCAAGAATTGTTCAGGGGGGTTACAAATAATTATATAAGTGTATATTAATGGAATCCAAGCTCAGAATGGTCATCAGGAAAGAAAACACACATTCATCAGTGGACAAGTTACCTGAGTGGTACTAGGTTTGGTGTAAATAAGAGAGAAGCGTGTCTCTTAAGCCCCAGAAGTGAGGATTGCCAAAGAAAGAAGGAAGGAAGGAAGGGGAGAAAAAATGAAAGGAAAGAGAGAGATTTATAAATGGCTCTATTCTGAACAAATGAAAATACATACATTTTTTAAGGCCAATCTTCTGTATTCTCTCTGGCTTTATGTGCGTAATGCTTTCATCTGTCACTGAAATGGCTCCTACACTCAAGAAACGGCAGAGTTAACTGAAATGGGCTCCCAAGTTGTAATTTTTGCAATAAAGATAAAATATGACTTTCTGCAACCCATTTGGAGCTATATCACCAATATGCTGATGCAGTTCCCCTTAAGCCCTAGTCACATTTGATTCTGAACAGTGTATCACCAATGTGGGGTTGGGGATGGGTTGTAAGGTATGTTTATTTAAGATTGAATGTTTATGCTGAGTGAAATGAAAATTAAAATCTTGCGTTTGAAATAATATTAAAAGAGGGCAATATAATTAGCACGTTGTCCTCTGTGGGGTCTCAAGCTCCTGAGAATGGCACAGCTACAGTGAGAGCAGAGGCCTGAGAATGGCACAGCTACAGTGAGAGCAGAAGCCTGGATGGTGCTAGAAAGGAAAGACATCTTTATGGCTATGTGTCCAGCTTTGTAGGGGAAAGATCTTGCCTCTGGGAAATGATCAAGAAATCCTAAATTAATGCAAACATTCAAAGAGATTCTGGCCTTGACTATCCAGGTCCAGCTCTTCACCAAATCGGAAAGGACAATAGTGGTTTCACAGTTCACCTCTGCCGGCTCTGTTTCTGGGTTCCCTATCCACTGCCACCCCATGACTGAAGACAAAACCAGTGCTTCATTGCCTTCAGGCAGCAAGAAATTCCTTCAGGAGGGAAACCAGGACTTCTCAGGGTTTTTTTCAGGAGACCACCCCAAGGATGGAAGGTCATCAGGTCTATTATGTAGTGGACCTCACTAGGAAACAGCTAGTTTCCTCTTGAAGTCACCTAAAGAAGACAGACAATGCTTGATTCACAGTATCTTGAGAGTCGTCTTTGCCCTTTTGGTGCTCTAGAGAACAGCTGAATGATTACCTTTATAGCCACCAACTCAACTGAGGAGATTTGCCCAAAGATTTATAGATTACTGCTTGCCCCCACCAAAATATCTGTTCCAAATCTATTCCTAATTCTACTCTCTCCTGACTTCCAGACTGCCTGCTCACTTTCCAAAAGAGGCAGAAGGTAAATATTCTGGGGAGTTCCTTCCTGAAGGTTATCACTTCTGATCATATATGTAAAGGCTGACCTGAGGTACCCTAATATCCAGCCTCTACACACTGAACACCTTCGGGAGCATAACTATAAAAGACCAAAGAAGAAAGCCTAGGTCCCTAGCAAGAAAATGTAGAGAAAGTTATTTTATATTTTTGTAATTTTTTAAAATATTTATTTATTTATTTTTGAGAGAGAGAGAGAGAGAGAGAGAGACAGAGAGAGACAGAGAGACAGAGCATGAGCAGGTGAGGGGGGGAGAGAGAGAGAGAGAGAGAGAGAGAGAGAGAGAATTTGAAACAGGCTCCAGGCCCTGAGCTGTCAACACAGAGCTTGACATGGGGCTTGAATTCACGAACTGTGAGATCATGACCTGAACTGAAGTCAGATGCTTAACCAACTGAGCCACCTAGGCGCCCCAGAAAAGTATTTTGAAGTTTAGGATTATGGGGCACCTGGGTGGCTCAGTCGGTTAAGTGTCTAACTCTTGGTTTCAGCTCAGGTCATGATCTCCTGGTTTTGTGGGTTTGAGCCCAGCATCGGGCTCAGTGCTGGCAGTGTGGAGCCTGCTTGGGATTCTCTCTCTCTCTCTCTCTCTCTCTCTCTCTCTCTCTGCCCCTCCCCAACTCACGCATTCTCTGTCTCTCTCAAAATAAATAAATAAACTTAAAAAAATTGAGAATTATGATAGGACACTCAAACGAACCTTTGCAAAAACTGAGCCATCAAGCTCCCCAGACAGGGAGTCAGATCTAATCATAACAGAGAAGAGAGGAAGGCTCTGAATGTTTCGGGCCCTTCAAGCTGGACGCTCAGCAGACTTGTCCCAAATCCAGCAAGCACACCTCTTTAAGCCCCTCCAGCAGTCCCCCTGCCATACCAACTTGATTACCTCCTCACCCTCAGTAAGGCTCTAAGGTATTTATCAGATTACCACTTGAGATCACATATCCCACTGTCATGTTTTGTGGCTGTTTATTTATGCGCCTACTCTCCCTGAAGAAATTAGAAGCATGGAGCCAAGAAGGAAAAGCTGTGTTCCACATGCAGCAGGTGCCAGTGTGAGTGTGTAGAGCACATACTGAATGAAATTGCTTTACTTGCAACCGTGGCACCAGTTCTGGCCTACAGATCCTAGGAGTCCAAAGAGTGTAGAAAAAGAATTATGTGGAATTATGTGAAGACAGCTGACAGCTGGGATGCTATTTGTCTGCTCATTTCTGAAGTCTCCATTGACCATTCTGTCCCACAGGAGCCAGAAATACCTGCGTGTCAGAAAATCACATACGAGGCTTTGTCAGATAATATTTAAGTCCCAAAGGCAGGGTGAGATATAATTTCTACTCTGACAAAAAAAATGCATATTTTAAGGGATGGATCCATAAATTTTGCAAGAAAAACATGCAGGGCAGGATGCCTTTCAAAAGGGAAGATGCAGAATTGATGGGATTATAATTGGTATGAAATGCTGATTGGAATATTTATTATTCCTAAGATCTCTGCTGCATTTCAGAGGTGGACACACTTGTTCAACTGACACCATTCAGTGCTCCATCCCAGGTGAGAGGAGATGGAGGAGGGAGCAATTCCAAGTCCTGGGTCATCATTCACTCTGTTTCCCTTCAGGGTAGACGTTCCATCTACCCTGGACTATAATAAACTTAAGTGCGTCTGTTTCAGCAAATGGAGACTTTCCTCCGTGAAGCATGTGTTGTGAGCCACACACTGACTTGTAGATGTTCAGAGAACTTCAACTTGAAGATTTATCCAGGGGCTGATGTTTTACTGTTAGGCTACTACTTTCTCACCATATACCTTTTAAATTGCCACCTTTTAAATTACATCTCACCTTTTAAATTGCCACATAAAGACTTTAAAAACCACTATTTCTATCAGCATTATTCTTTAATCCAAAAAGGATAAAGGTAGTGTTTATACTGAATAAATTTACAACATTGTTCTTATTCTTCTAATTCTACTGTAGGCCACTGATATATACTTGGGTACAGACCATGAGTGTTCTAGTGATGAAAACTTCTCTCCTAGAATGTTGCTAGATGGGCTCTAAAATACTTAAGAACCTGGATGACTTTTCTCATGGATTTTAGGGGTTTATGTCCTAAGAGTCATAAAACTTAAAGATAGAATATGCAAAAAGGGATCAGAAAATAGTTGTAAAAATCATCAGAAGTCAAAGGTTTCCCTGGAATTTTTCATTGATAGGAACAATGCTAATCACTAATGCAAATTTTGGTGACCAAGTCAAAAATTTGTCCTTTCTTCTCTGTTCCAGGTACATGGCCATCATCCATCCCCTCCAGCCCCGGTTGTCAGCCACGGCCACCAAGGTGGTCATCTGTGTCATCTGGGTCCTGGCTCTCCTGCTGGCCTTCCCCCAGGGCTACTATTCGACCACGGAGACCATGCCCAACAGAGTGGTGTGCATGATTGAATGGCCAGAGCATCCCAACAAGATTTATGAGAAAGTGTGAGTAGGGGTGATTCCCCGGTACCTCTTTTGCCTTTTCTTATTTCTTCTTTCTTTTCATGTTATTTTGTTGGTTAGGATTTAGTGTCCATCTATAAGCATTTCTCATAGCCACTCTTGATGTCAAGTTGATATGTCCATAATTATCAAGGGATTATTATATCCCAAATACTACTGTGGACTTTGAATGAAAATTAGAAAAATTGTCAGACTTGCATCCCGTTATAGCCTACCCTCCAGGTGTTTTTCCATATCCTCCCACCATTTACCAACAACTCTGCCCTGCCAGTGTCTGCATTGCTTTGCCTGGGAGCCTTTTCCTCACCTATAGAACACTACTCTACCCTCTTGCTCAGCATGCCAGAAGGTGGGGGAATTATCCCCTGCACGCAGCAGCTCTCAACAACTGATAGGAGTTGGTGTATGAACACCCCAGCTCCCTCACCTCTCAAGTGGGATGTCTCTGAAGTGTGGGTTTTACACTATACCCAAGGTTTTGTCTTGGGATTAAGCTCCAGTCACCCCAGTGGCATCTGGCTCAATGACACACCTTTCCTTATACCACCGGCCCACTCCCTACTAGTATCTCTTTCTCCCCCTAACCAAGTCACTTGCACTTGAATCTTTATCTCAGGATGTTCCTCTGGGGAAAATCAAGCCAAACCACCTATCCTCTAGGGCTTTCCAGGTGGGGAAAATGCATTCCAGGTGCATTCAAAATGCACGGGAAGGCAAGGCCAGGGCACTGAGACCTTATGAGTTACAAGTTTCCTACAAGGCAGGCCTGCTTATCTTCCAGGGCCTGACTGATCACATTTAAGGTTTTCCAAAGAAATTCTGGCAATTTTCTCCAAGTCTACTTCTCCTACAGGTGACACTGAAATGGCTTATTCTTTGTTTCATTCTGCCCAGGTGAGCGGCAATGTGACATTTATATTACCATCAGTTTTCTGGACTCAGAGCACATGGATAATGTGGGTCCTTTTGAAAGTTCTCTATAATCCTCCAATCTTGGATTTATTATGTGAATCATAAAAGTACACTGGTGTTAATAATCAGATGATCTATGTTTTAATAACAAGATTGCCATTACCAGCTATGTGACTCTGGGCAAGGATAACAATCTCCCCTCATTGTTAAAATGCAAGATGATAAAACACTGCTTCCCATAAACAACTATTGTGAAGAGCAAACAAGATAATGTATCCTCACCTTGTAAGCAACTAAATGCCATACAAAAGGCAAGATATTATTATCGAGCCGAATTCATCAGGTAGCAGTATAGTCATTATAGGCCTTTAATCTCATTAGATGGTTACATGAGACATTACCTGTTGCCCCCAAGATTTGAGGGTCCAAAAGCCTGTTGCATAGAGTTATACTGCTGCATCTGTCCCGGGGAGCATGGAAATGGGGCTTGCCAGAAAGCAATACATAAAGCTCAGACTTCGCCTTCCAGACACAGGCAGTGGGATTTAATCGATCAAGCAGTGGGGGGATTAATGCTCAGCCTAGAAGGAGACATTGGAAATTATTCTTTCAAATGACACCACAAGCCTGAGCGGGGTCTCAGCGGGAGAAAGAACATAGCTTTGCAAACCATACAGGGCCTGCGAATGTGTTCAAACCAGAAGGTTCCCTGAAAAGGGAAAAATAAAAACCCTCTGAATTAAATCCCATTATAAACTGCTTAGAAACTGCCCTCAACTGTGTGGACTATAGCACAGCTTTTGATTATCAAGATCTTTTCCAAGTCTGGTCACCATTCTAAAGTTTTGCTTCAAAATATAGTTCATTTATCTTCCAACAAATTCAAAGTTTAATGTGGAAATAAAGGTTTATTTTTCCACAGATCTCTGGAGTTTTGTCCAAGAAACAGTAGTATTTAAAGTTTTACTTTTGAACATTCTGCTGTTTTATGCTTATTAATGACTAGAAAGCCCTTTGAGACTCAACAAAGTGTGCCAGATTGTCTTATTTCCTTGCTTTGAGAATTTAGGGCAGGGCGCCTGGGTGGCTCAGTCGGTTAGGAGAATTTAGGGTGGCTGTACTGGATGCATGATTAGATTTGCCATCATTGTTTACTGCATGATTTTTAAACTTCTTTTCTATTTATTTGTTTTTATTAAGTTTTAAATTTTAATTCCAGTATAGTTAACATACAGTGTTATGTTTATTTCAGGGATACACAGCATAACAGTGATTCAACAATTCTATATATTACTTAGTGCTCATCATGATAAGTGCTCACCTATTTCACCCATCCTCACAGCCACCTCCCCTCTGGTAACCCTCAGTTTGTTCACTCTAGTTTCTTGGTTTGTCCCTCTCTCTCTTTTTTTCCCCTTTGCTCATTTGTTTGGTTTTTTAAATCCCATATATGAGTGAGGGTGAATGGATAAAAATGTGAGGTATACACACACACACACACACACACACACACACACACACAGAGGAATATTATTTGGCCATAAAAAATAATGGTATCTTGCCATTTGCAACAACACAGATGGAGCTAAAGAGTATAATGGTAAGTGAAATAAGTCAGAGAAAGACAATACCATATGTTTATTTCATGATTTTAACCTCAAAAAATGAGTCTGGAGAAGAGCATCTGATTTTATCTATTCAAGATGTGTCAGTTGTTTATGGATGCAGTAGTAAGTTAAAGGAATCCGTATTTGCCATCCACGTACAGACTGTGAAGTGAAGTGAACATATCTCAAGTGCATAGTAAGCTTTATGTAAGCCAATTTTTTGTCAATATCCTTCATAATGCATTATGATATATTTTGAGGGATTTTTTTTACTAGCTCTAAACTAAGTACTCCCTTATATTCTCTTCTACTAAAACTGATTGCCATTTCCAAAGCACACAATAATCCCAAATTTGAAACCAGAAAGAAACCTCATTTAAGACAGTATAAAGAGTAGGATAAGAACATGGGCTCTGGAGTTAAATGAAGGATCAACTCCCAGCCATATCACACTCTAATTGAGTCATCACAGTCAAGTTATTTAAGCCTCTGAGCCTAATGGAACATTCCACAAAGAGGTATTGAGAGAAGTAAATAAGGCACATGCTTAGCCCGGTGCCAGGCACAGGAGAAGAGACTGGTGAGTGTTAACTACAGCCATCAGCATCATTCATTGATCTGGATGCACAGACAGATGACTGGCAGTGTGGTGGGCAGGTGCTTAATCCCAATTTGCCTGATGAAAAATCTGTGTCAGCTAACCATATAAAAGGGTTTTGTGAAAAATCTTAGATTGCTGCATTTGCCTTCTGGCTGCATGGTGAAACCCCAGTCCTGATCATTCATCATTCAGATTCTTTATTAATACATGGATTAAATTAAGCACTATTAAAGAAAAGCAATCCAATAAAAGAAAGGAAAAGTTTTGAACATGCACTTCACAAAAAGAAATGTCCAAATGACCAATAATACATGAGGAGGCACACAACTTCATTCATCACCAGTCAAATATAAATTAAAACCACAGTGACATCTTACTGCACACCTATTAGACTAGCAAATGTTAAGAAGTCAGACTCAACTAAGAATTTAGAACTTTCGGTGTAATTAGGAAACAATGAGAACCTTTGTAGACTGCTAGATGTATACATTGATAAAACCATATTGGAAAACGTTTTGTATTATCTAGAAAAGCAGAAACTATCCATACACCATAACCCCACAGTTTCACTGAGGGGTAACTGCCCTGGAGAAATTCACGCATGTATACACCCAGAAACATCTAGCATATAAAGCATATCAGTGTTTTTTTTTAATGCCTGGAATTG
Source organism: Panthera tigris (assembly GCF_018350195.1). Classification (NCBI taxonomy): domain Eukaryota; kingdom Metazoa; phylum Chordata; class Mammalia; order Carnivora; family Felidae; genus Panthera; species Panthera tigris. Next base: position 90,626,487 of record NC_056662.1, on the reverse strand, counting down.
GAGATACTCCAAATGTCCATCATCAGTACAATGGGTAAAAATTGTGGTACAAGCATGTTACAGAATACTATGTAATTAATACAACGAACAAAATGTATTTCCATGCAACATGGATGGCCCTTACAAACAAAAATTTAAAACAAAATGAAAGTACATCTTCAAGGGCACATCAGTAGGTGGCAAAACTATAAATGCAAACAAAGAAGTAGGGACCATGAAAGCAACGGCATGTTTATCTCTCATGGGAGGAAAGGGGTGTGATCAAGAAGATGCACTTAGAGGTGCTTCTGAGGGGCGGGCACTATTATATTTCTTGAGCTAGATAGTAGTAGCATGAGTGTTTGCTTAAAAATTACTCCTAACACCAGGTAATTGTTTTCATCCACTTTTTCTGGAATGTATGTTTCATATTTTTTAACTTAAAATTAAATGTTATTCAAAGGGTTTTGGTTTTACAAGCTCCTAAGAAACTGCTCTCATTGGAACAATCCTAAGAGTTCCTTCATAAGAAACTACCTTTTGAGGTGTGGGACTTTGCCTGGAATGATATTATTCATAAGTATTTACCTTTGAATAAGCCAACTTCATTCTCATGTTTACTTGACCTCGTGCATTTTGCCTTGCTGACTTTTACGCTTAAGCCCACCTGGAATTTTCCCAATTTGTTCAAGAGAATATAGGACAGATGTTGTCCCTGATGGGAGAGACAAATGTTCACCAGAAAATAAGACCCAGACAGTCTCCACAGCCCTGATCCCTTGCTGCTGTATTCATAAGCATATACCTCTGGGCTAAAAAATGCTACAGGTAGACTTGGTCAATTTCCTGGAAAATCATTTTTTTTTCAATATATGAAATTTATTGTCAAATTGGTTTCCATACAACACCCAGTGCTCATCCCAAAAGGTGCCCTCCTCAATACCCATCACCCACCCTCCCCTCCCTCCCACCCCCCATCAACCCTCAGTTTGTTCTCAGTTTTTAACAGTCTCTTATGCTTTGGCTCTCTCCCACTCTAACCTCTTTTTTTTTTCCTTCCCCTCCCCCATGGGTTTCTGTTAAGTTTCTCAGGGTCCACATAAGAGTGAAAACATATGGTATCTGTCTTTCTCTGTATGGCTTATTTCACTTAGCATCACACTCTCCAGTTCCATCCACGTTGCTACAAAGGGCCATATTTCGTTCTTTCTCATTGCCATGTAGTACTCAAATGTGTATATAAACCACAATTCCTTTATCCATTCATCAGTTGATGGACATTTAGGCTCTTTCCATAATTTGGCTATTGTTGAGAGTGCTGCTATAAACATTAGGGTACAAGTGCCCCTATGCATCAGTACTCCTGTATCCCTTGGGTAAATTCCTAGCAGTGCTATTGCTGGGTCATAGGGTAGATCTATTTTTAATTTTCTGAGGAACCTCCACACTGTTTTCCAGAGTGGCTGCACCAATTTGCATTCCCACCAACAGTGCAAGAGGGTTCCCGTTTCTCCACATCCTCACCAGCATCTATAGTCTCCTGATTTGTTCATTTTGGCCACTCTGACTGGTGTGAGGTGATATCTGAGTGTGGTTTTGATTTGTATTTCCCTGATGAGGAGCGACGTTGAGCATCTTTTCATGTGCCTGTTGGCCATCTGGATGTCTTCTTTAGAGAAGTGTCTATTCATGTTTTCTGCCCATTTCTTCACTGGATTATTTGTTCCTCGGGTGTGGAGTTTGGTGAGCTCTTTATAGATTTTGGATACTAGCCCTTTGTCCGATATGTCATTTGCAAATATCTTTTCCCATTCCGTTAGTTGCCTTTTAGTTCTGTTGGTTGTTTCCTTTGCTGTGCAGAAGCTTTTCATCTTCATAAGGTCCCAGTAATTCATTTTTGCTTTTAATTCTCTTGCCTTTGGGGACGTGTCGAGTAAGAGATTGCTATGGCTGAGGTCAGAGAGGTCTTTTCCTGCTTTCTCCTCTAGGGTTTTGATGGTTTCCTGTCTCACATTCAGGTCCTTTATCCATTTTGAGTTTATTTTTGTGAATGGTGTGAGGAAGTGGTCTAGTTTCATCCTTCTGCATGTTTCTGTCCAGTTCTCCCAGCACCATTTGTTAAGGAGACTGTCTTTTTTCCATTGGATGTTCTTTCCTGCTTTGTCAAAGATTAGTTGGCCATACGTTTGTGAGTCTAGTTCTGGGGTTTCTATTCTATTCCATTGGTCTATGTGTCTGTTTTTGTGCCATGGAAAATCATTTAAAACTGTATTTTGCATTTTAAAATACAAATAAGTCATGGAGTATACTGAAAAGTCCTATAATTTCTTTAATCACCCACATGCCCATCATTTATCAAAGGCTCTAACATTTTGAAGAATATTCTTCCAGTCTTTTATTCCAACTCTAGGGAACTACTGTTCTTAGTTTCTTTTGAAGTGTTTTACATACATACAAGTCAGCACAAATATAGATTGTCTCCCTCTCTGTAACACAAAATGTAGCTTATTATGCACATTGTTCTGTACCCTATTTTTTTAATTTAATATATCTCAGAGATATTTCCATGTCAGTTCATGAAGAGCTTCTATATTCTTTTTCTCAGCTACATAGTACTCCATGATACAAATGTACAGTGTTATTTAAGCCATCACTTCTGGTGGACTTTGGATTGTCTCCAGTCTTTTGTTATTACAGAGTGCTGCCATGGATAACTTTTACATGTATCATGTCAGGCTATCCATAGCCAAAAAATTCCAAAAATGGAATTGCTGAGTCAAAGATATATAACATTTTAATTTTGACATTTGCCCTTCACATGGGATTGTACTAATTTACATTCTCACAAATAGTGTATGAGAGTCCCTGTTTCTCTGTACCCTACCAACAAAGTACTGTATTGTCAAACTTTTAGATTTTTGCCCATTATAGTTAAAAATTTGCATTTTTCTTATTATGAGTAGGGTTGAATATCTTTTCATAAAATGGATAATTTGTATATACATCTTATTATCTGCTTATTTCATTTACCATACCATAAATGATTACCTGTGTCATTAAACATGTTTCTACAACCTGATATGAAAACATATACCCATATGTTTAAATGTGTGCATAAATAATAATTTTGTTAACTAATCTGCTCTTTGAAAATTAATTACTCCAGTGGGTTCTTTTAGCTGACTTAAGATAAAACACTAAGCTTTTTTAAGTTTATTTATTTACTTTGAGAGAGAGAGAGCACAAGGAGGGGAGGGGCAGAGAGAGAGAGGGAGAGAGTCCCAAGTAGGCTCTACACTGCCAGCACAAAGCCCGATGCAGGGCTGGAACTCACAAACCATGAAATCATGACCTGAGCTGAAGTCAGATACTTAACCAACTGAGCCACCCAGGCGCCTCCAAAACACTAAGCTTTAAAATAAGCTGCTTCTAGCTATATTCCTAGATCCTTGCAGGGACTACTTCAGGGTCCTCTGCCATTCTGCTTATTTTTACAATGCATGGTTATAGAAAATATCCTAATGTTGTAACATTGATGAAAGTGAAGATGTGGGCTCATTATTAATGCAATAATATCATCATCTGTAATGGAATCCTGCCATAATTTGCAAGCTGCCAGCTTTGCTGCTGCTGCTCTGGTGAACTGTGAAACTGCCCAGGAAGTCCTATGAAGGGGGAGTGGATTGACTGGCTTCCTGGGTGACCCAAAGTGACTCCTCCTGGTCTAGAAAAATGCACATGAAGGGACAAGTATAAAAGAGAAACCACTGGCTTTGAAAAATGCATAGACTTCCCCGTTCTGTTAAAACACGGAGGAATGTGCCATAGCTTTCAAAGTCATTCAGAGCCAAACTCACACTTGAGGATGCTATACAGGCTGTCAGTTTGCAGTGGTCCCAGAAGGGGCAAGGCCCCTGAGGACAAGGAAGATGAATGAGCCAACATTTCTTTATCAGAGGGCCCACCATCAAGGCCAAGAAAAAGTCTGTAATGAGGATGAAAAATGAGAAAGACATCCAAAAGAACAAGATTGAGACAGCCAGGGGAATTTCAGTTTTCCTGAATCATTTATTAATATTGGTCATATATCATTTTCTATTAATTAAACTTGTATGTACCGAACGATGCAGTAGAGTTGTAGCAAGAAGAAAGACATGCCTATCCTGAATTCCAAATATTATCAGTAGTACTTGGGAAGGAGGTGATGCCAGAAAATAGCATCATTCATGACTCTGTTACTTAGAAAATTTGTAGAAGTGTACATGAATGTGTATATATTAACTCTAATATATTTCTCTATAAGTACCAGTTGTAACAAAGACTATAAAAATATGTGTTGTTATTTTTTTTGCAGCATTTTGTCTTTTATGTGTTACACTCCATCATCAGAAATTAGCTGAAATTTTTATATTTATACAGATCTTTAATTTCATTAACAGCACTGAAAACTGAAAGTCAACTAATTGACAGAATAAGAGGGGGAAAGGGAATATCAGAAAACGTATCTGCAACATTACTTCTCAAATTTTCCACCTCCTTGACTATTTCACAAATAAATGAAAGGAAAGAAATGTGTATCCTTTGCCAAGCTCTTCCAGGCCTTGGCCAAAGGGGTGTCAGCATATTCGTGTTTCCAGGGACTGATTGTTTATGCTAGCTGTTATGATTAATCTCCTCCCCTGACACCTGCTACATTTATAGATACAGCTGAGGGCCCCTGGTATTGTCTCGGCTATTGATGAAAAGCAGTTAAACCAAGAATGAAAAGTACATTAACACTTCAGGGAAAGATGGTAGCATAAAAACAATCCCTCAACCTCGACTCCATAAAGAAATTAGAGTGAGCAAAGTAAGGAAGAAGGAGGAGGAGGAGGGGGAAAAAAGCCTGCATTAATGCAGAAACTAGGAAGGTTGACATACAAATGCCAGAAATTTCACTCGGTTTTCTGGTAGACACTGAGCAGAAAGAGCCAAAGAGGAGGCAGCCACCAAGGACTGTCATGAGCAAGACATAAACTAGCAGCCCCTAATTAGGAGAGGAAAGTGTAGGCCTGAGAAAGATGGGAACCCACCACCCTAGTTGGAGATTCCTTTGGGCTGCCACCATCAGCTTCCAAAAGCAGCTGCTCTTAGACTGAGGACAAAGCACACACAGGCCAGAGAGTGTAACTCACAGTAAGATAAAAATGGATGATTTCCTACAAAACCACAAATATCAAATTGATGCTGCTCGAGGGGAGAGGGATGAAAATACTGCTCAAGAATTACATTTATAAAAGGCACTGGTACCAAAATTTTTGCAGAGAAATTCTTTCAAATACCCTATAAGCTCTTCAAGAGTTCAGACCCATATGGAGAACTTGATAATTTGTTATATGCATTTGGCACAACATAATTGTAAAAAACTGACAGAGAACTTCAAAAACAAATCTTCAGGCCAATTCCATTTACAAACATAGATGCAAAGAACCTAATTAAAAGTCACCCCCAAAATTCAAAATTATATTAAAATAACAATGGTTTGTTTTTAAGCATGACTTTTTCCAGCAAATAATGTTAGTAACTTATCAGGAAATCTATTATATTTCATTCAACTAATTGGTAAAAGGAAAACATCATATATCTGTTTCAATAAATGTCAAAATAAATTTGTTAAAATGTAATATCTACTAAAGAAACAATAGCTTATATCAGCAATAATCCTTGAGAAAATAAATGAATAACAGATCTCCTTTACAACAGAAACAAAATAACACTTTGAGTATTTAAGAAATAGGAGTTACATGAAGAAAATGAAAAACATCATGCTATTTTAGACTTTACTGATTGGCATAAGAGAATATTTGAGAAGTGCATTTCACTTGACTCAAACCCTGGAAAGTATCTAAGGGCGTATAGGAAACAGTCTCCTTTTCCATCTTTTTTCTCCTATTTGTACACTAGTATTCATCGCAGCATTATTCACAATAGTCAAAAGGTGGAAACACCCTTCTGTCTTTGTATAATTCCATAAAGCTATCAGCTCTCCACAAACTTCCCACAAGCATATTTAGGTAACTGATAAAGCAAATCATTTGAAATAATAAATGAGTAAAAATAATTCAAGAAAAGATTGTGGATGCCCGGGTGGCTCAGTCGGTTAAGCGTCCAGCTCTTGGTTTTGGCTCAGGTCATGATCTCATGGCTTTGTGGGTTCAAGCTCCACATCGGGTTTTGTGCTGGCAGCACAGAGCCAGCCTGGGATTCTCTCTCTCCCTCTCTAGCTGCTCTTCCCCCACTCCTGTTGTCTCCCTCTCTAAATAAATAAATAAACTTAAAAAATTATGGGAATGCAAGCTGGTGCAGCCACTCTGGAAAACAGTATGGAGGTTCTTCAAAAAACTAAAAATAGAACTACCCTACAACACAGCAATTGCACTGCTAGGCATTTATCCACAGGATACAGGTGTGCTGTTCCAAGGGGCACATGCACCCCAATGTTTATAGCAGCACTATCAACAATAGCCAAAGTATGGAAAGAGCCCAAATGTCCATCGATGGATGAATCGATAAAGAAGATGTGGTACATATATACAATGGAGTATTACTCAGCAATCAAAAAGAATGAAATCTTGCCATTTGCAAATACATGGATGGGACTGGAGGGTATTATGCTAAGTGAAATTAGTCAGAGAAAGACAAAAATCATATGACTTCACTCATATGAGGACTTTAAGAGACAAAACAGATGAACATAAGGGAAGGGTAGCAAAAATAATATAAAAACAGGGAGGGGAACAAAACAGAAGAGGCTCATAAATATGGAGAACAAACTGAGGGTTACTGGAGGGGTTGTGGGAGGGGGGATGGGCTAAATGGGTAAGGGGCACTAAGGAACCTACTCCTGAAATCATTGTTGCACTGTATGCTAACCAATTTGGAGGTAAATTTTAATAAATAAATAAATAAATAAATAAATAAATAAATAAATAAAAATTTGTTTTTGGAAAAAAATACAAAACCTTGAACAAGAAGAATTAATTTTGATATCAGCAAGGTAATGAAAAACAATGATAAGAAATGGCATGCTCTTCCAGATATGAAAATACTCATTTCTGGGGATAGAATTAATCAATAGAAAAACAGAACAGAAATCACACACCCATACACATACACAGAAACCCAAGACTCTAAAATGTTGTCTTTACTATATGCTACAGATGACATGTCATATCTGTGAGTATTATTCCATAAATTTGGAGGGAAACCTGATCAACCAAAATGCTGTGGAATTTTCTAACTCAAATGATTTTATAGGCAACTGCGTAACCCACCACTGCCAACAACTTGGAGAGAGTCACAATATATATTAGCATATTGAAGCCTCTGAGAGGCTTTTCATTCAAAAATGTTTTAAATTTATCTTCATAGGAAATACATTCATGTGGTTTAAAATAAACAGTTAGTGTAAAAGGGTAATCAGTAGAAGATTTCTCCCTCTAGCCACTGTTCTTACTTTCTTGGGAGCTTTCTAAAGTTTCTTTATGCTTATCTTTAAAATTTTGTGTATATAATCTTGTTTTGTTTCTTGTACAAAATATATAATATACCTGAATCTTGCTTTTTCAATAAACAATTTATCTCAGATATCCTTTTTCACCATATGGAGCAAGCATTCTCATTTTCTACGGCTGTGTAGTATTCCTCCATGTGGATAAAACATCATTTATTTATCTGCTATGATTTTCATGTATATTTGGATTGTTCCTAGTGTTTACCTATTTCAAGTTAAACTGCAATAAATTGGCTCCACCCTGATTAAGTATCGAAGTCAATAAAACTGACACCTTAAACCTTATGTTTAAACCTTATGTTCCCCAAGCTTATTTGATCATAGAATCCTTCTTTTGATTAATATCTTTAACATTCCACAGAAACATTGTCCATAAAACATATTCTGGGGAACCTCTGGGCTAATCATAAAGCTGTATTCCTTTCTCACAACTTAAGACCAGTATAAATTCCATGTAAGTTGGGATGGAGAAGGGGTTTTCCTAACATCAAAGGCAAATCCAAAATGAAAGAGATTGCTGGTTTGAATACAGATATAGATATATTTCTTAAATTAAAGAAACTCTGTGAGGAAGTTCTGCAAATGACAAATTAAGAGAAAAATACAATGTATGAGACAAACCATGAATATAATTAACATAGAGAAGCTCTGACTAATCAATAAGAATAAGGCTTTTTTAATCAAAAAACTAATAGCTCATAAAAGGATATGAAAAACTGTATTCCAATTTTCTCTTTATTTTATTAGCCCAGATTAAACTTAAAGAAAATTCTAAATGTTAACAAGGTTGTGGGGAAGATGAGCACTGTCTTCAGGAGGACAGTTTGAAAATATCCATCAAGGTTTTTAAATATACACTTGAGAGTGAAATTATATAGTATTTATCTCTGACTGACTTATTTTACTTAGCATTATACTCTTTAGATCCATCCATGTTACAAATGGCAAGATTTCATTCTTTGTTATGGCTGAATAATATTCACTGTATATACATTTATATATAACACATCTTCTTTATCCATTCAACTGATAGACACTTAGAAGCAAAGGGAAAAACAGAAAGAGAGAGAAAGAGAGAGAGACCAAAAAACAGATTCTTAACTATAGAGAACAAACTGATAGTTACCAAAGGGGAGGCAATGGGGGGATGAGTTAAACAGATGATGGGGATTAAGGAGTGCACTTGTCATGATGAGCACTGGATAATGTATGGAATATGGAATCACTATACTGTACTGAAGCTAATATAACAGTGTATGTTAACTAACTGGAATTAAAATAAGAACTTAAAAAGATTAAATATGCACTTGATTTGGATCAGCAATTATACACAGAAAGTCAAGAGGGCATGAATATATATGCAAGATATTGATATCACCATGGTTTATAAGTGTAAAATTAGAAACAAATGCCATCATACAGGACTGATTAAATCATCAATATATCATCCACACAAAGAAAAACTTTGCAGCCATTAAAAATAACATTGCACAAGGTTGCCCGTTTTTTCCTGTAGGATTTTGAGGGTTTCCTGTCTGACATTTAGGTCTTTCATCCATTTTGAATTTATTTTTGTGTGTGGTATAAGAAAGTGGTCCGGTTTCATTCTTCTGCATGTCACTGTCCAATTTTCCCAGAACTATCTGCTGAAGAGGCTCTTTTTTCCATTGGATATTCTTTCCTGCTTTGTCAAAGATCAGTTGGCCATACGTTTGTGGGTCCATTTCTGGGTTTTCTATTCTGATCCATTGATCTATGTGTCATCTCTTTTTGTGCGAATACCATACTGTCTTAATGAATACTGCTTTGTAATACAACTTGAAGTCCAGGATTGTGATGCCTCCAGCTTTGGTTTTCTTTTTCAGCATTATTTTGACTGTTCTGGGTCTTTTGTGACTCCACACAAATTTTAGAATTGTTTGTTCTAGTTCTGTGAAGAATGCTGGCATTATTTTGATAGGAATTGCATTGAGGAAGTTCCATACTGTTCCACAGTAGTTGCACAAGCTTGCATTCCCACCAACAGTGAAAGAGGGCTCCTTTTTTCCACATCCTCACCAACACTTGTTGTTTCTTGTGTTTTTTTTTGATTCTAGCCATTATGAAAGGCGTGAGGTGATATCTCATTGTGGTTTTGATTTGTATTTCCCCAATGGTGAGTGATGCTGAGCATCTTTTCATGTGTCTGTTGGCCATCTTTATGTCTTGGAGAAATGTCTGTTCATGTCTTCTGCCAATTTTTAAATTAGATTATTTATTTTCTTGGTGTTGAGTTGTGTAAGTTCCTTATATTTTTTGGATACTAACCTTTAATTAGATACATTATTTGGATACTAACCCCTACCAGATATGTCAGTATCTTCTCCCATTCAGTAGGTTGTCTTTTAGTTTTGTTGATTGTTCCTCTGTTGTGCAGAAGCTTTTTATTTTGATATAGTCTCAATACTTATTTTTGCTTTTGTTTCCCTTGCCTCAGGAGATACAGTTAGAAAAATGTTGCTACAGCCGATATCACAGAAATTACTGCCTGTGCTCTCTTCCAGGATTTTTGTGGTTTCAAGTCTTACATTTAGGTCTTTAATCCATTTTGAATTTATTTTTCTGTATCGTGTCAGAAAGTGGTCCAGTTTCATTTTTTTTGCATGTAGCTGTCAAGTTTTCCCAATACCATTTATTAAAGAGACTGACTTTTTTGCACTGCATTTTCTCGCCTCCTTTGTGGAAGATTAATTGACCATATAATTGTCTATTTCTGGGCTCTCTTTTCTGGGTTTATTTCTGGGCTCTCTATTCTGTTACGTTGATCTCACTATTTTTGTGTTGGGAACACACTGTTTTGATTACTAGAGCTTTGTAGTATATCTTGAAATCTAGAATTGTGATAACTCCAGTTCTGTTCCTCTTTCTCAAGATTGCTTTGGATATTTGGGGTCTTTTATGCCTCCATAAAAATTTTAGGAATAAATATTCCAATTTGGTGAAAAATGCTGCTGGTATTTTCATAAAGATTGCATTGCATCTATAGATTGCTTTGGGCAGTATGGCCATTTTAGCAATATTTGTTCTTCCAGTCCATGAGCATGGAGTGTCTTTCCATTTGTTTCTGTCATCTTCAATTTCTTTCATCAGTATTTTATAGTTTTCAGAGTACAGGTCTTTCACCTCTTTGGTTAAGTTTATCCTAAGTATTTTATTATTTTTGGTGCAATTGTAAATGGGATTGTTTTTCTTAACTTCTCTTTATGCTACTTCATTATTAGTGTATAGAAGAGCAATGGATTTCTGTACCTTGATTTTGTATCCTACAACCTTACTGAATTCATTTATTGGTTCTAGTAGTTTTTTGGTGTACTCTTTATGGTTTTCTATAGTACCGTGTCATCTGAAAATAGTGAAAGTTTTACTTCCTTACTAATTTGAATGCCTTTTATTTCTTTTTCTTGTCTGATTGCTGTGACTAGGACTTCTAGCACTATGTTAAATAAAAGTGGTAAGAATGGACACCCTTGTCCTGTTCCTGACCTTAAAGGAAAAACTCTTCAGTTTCTCATTATTGAGTATGATGTTAGCTGTGGGCTCTTCATATGTGGCCTTTTCTATGTTGACGTATGTTCTCTCTAAACATACTTGGTTGAGGGCTTTTATCATGAGTAGATGTCGTACTTTGTCAAATGCTTTTTCTGAATCTATTGAGATGATCATATGGTTTTTATTCTTTCTCTTGTTGATGTGATGTATCACGTTGATTGATTTGTGAATACTGAACCACCCTTGCATCCCAGGAATAAATCCCACTTGATCATGGTGAATGATATTTTTGATGTATTGTTGGATTTGGTTAGCTAATATTTTATTGAGGATTCTTTCAACTATGTTCATCAGAGATGTTGGCCTGTAGTTCTCTCTCTCTTTCTCTCTCTTTTTTTTTTGTAGTGCTTTTATTTGGTTTTGGCATCAGAGAAATGTTGTGTTGGCCTCATAGAATGAATTTGGAAGCTTTCCTTATTCTTGTATTTTTTGGAACAGTTTGAGAAGCATAGGTATTAATTCTTCTTTAAATGTTGGTATAATTCACCTGTGAAGCCATCTGGTCCTGGACTTTTGTTTGTTGTTTCTTTTTTTATTATTACTAAGGCAATTTCATTGCTGGTAATTGATCTGTTCAAATTTTCTATTTCTTCCTGATTCAGTTTGGGGAAGTTATATGTTTCTAGAAATTTATCCATTTCTTCCAGGTTATCCAATTTGTTGGCATATAATTTTTCATAATATTCTCTTACAATCCTTTGTATTTCTTTAGTGTCAGTTGTTATTTTCCCTCTTTCATTTCTGATCTTGTTTATTTGAGTTCTCTTTCCTTTTTTTTCTTGATGAGTCTAGCTAAAGGTTTATCAACTTTACTGATTTTTTTTCAAAGAACAAGCTCCTGGTTTCATTGATCTGGAGTTTTTTTGTTTTTGTTTTTATTTTGTTTATGTATGCCCTAATCTTATTATTCCTTCTATACTAGTTTCAGATTTTGTTTGTTCTTTTTCTAGCTCCTTTAGGTATAAAGTTGGGTTGTTTATTTGATATTTTTCTTGCTTCTTGAAGTAGACCTCTATTGCTATAAACTTCCCCCGTAGAACAGCTTTTGCTGAATCCCAAAGATTTTGGACTATTCTGTTTTCATTTGCTTTTGTCTCCATGCATTTTTTATGTCTTCTTTGATTTCTTTGTTGACCTATTCATTGTTCAGTAGCGTGTTATTTAACCTCCATGTATTTCTAGATTTCTATGTGTTCTTTCCAGATTTTTTCTTGTAACTTATTTCCAGTTTCATAGCATTGTGTTCGGGAAAGATACATGGTATGTCTTCAATCTTTTTTAATTTGTTGGCACTTGTTTTGTGGTCTAATATGTGATCTGTTCTGGAGGATGTTCCATGTACACTTGAAAAGTAGACGGAATGTTTTAGGATGGAATGTTCTCAATATATATGTTAGACCCAACTGGTCCAATGTGTCATTCAAAGGCACTGTTTCCTTGACATTTTTCTGCTTGGATGATCTATCCACTGATGAAAGTTGAGTGTTAAAGTCCCCTACTATTGTTGTATTACTATCAATTACTTTCTTCCTTTATGTTTGTTATTAGCTGCTTTATGTATTTGGGTGCTTCCATATTGAGTAAATATTTACAATTGTTATATCTTCTTGTTGAATTATTCCCTTTATTATTGTATAGTGTCCTTCTTTATCTCTTGTTATCGCCTTTATTTTAAAGTTTATTTGGTTCAATGTAAGTATTGCTATGTAGGCTTTCTTTTCACCTCCATTTGCCTGATAAATGCTTTTCCATCCTTTCACTTCCAATCTGCATGTATCTTTAGGTTTGAAATGGGTCTCTTATAGGTGAGTCTTACATTTTTATCTATTCTGTCACTCTACATCTTTTGATTACAGTGTCCAGTCCATTTACATTCAAATAATTTTGATAGGTGTGTACTTATTGCCATTTTGTTACTTTTTTATGATTGTTTTTATAGTTCTCCTCTGTTCCTTTCTTCTCTTGCTCTCTTTCCTCACCATTAGCTGGCTTTCTTTAGTGATATGCTTGGATTCCTTTCTCTATTTAATATTTTCCATATCTATTACTGGTTTTTAATTTGTGGTTACCAGCTGAAAAATATAAAGGGAATCATTTCTTTGTTTAATATAATTTATTGTCAAATTGGTTTCCATACAACACCCAGTGCTCATCCCAGCAAGTGCCCTCCTTAATGCCCATCACCCACTTGCTCCTCTCCCTCACCCCCCCATCTACCCTCAGTTTGTTCTCTGTATTTAAGAGTCTCTTATGGTTTGCCTCCCTCCCTCTCTGTTTGTAACTTTTTTCTCCCCACCGCTCCCCATGGTCTTCTGTTAAGTTTCTCAAGATCCACATATGAGTGAAAACATATGGTGTCTGCCTTTGTCTGACGGACTTATTTCACTTAGCATAATACCCTCCAGTTCCAACCACGTTGCTGCAAATGGCCAGATTTCATTCTTTCTCATTGCCAAGTAGTATTCCATTGTATATATAAACCAAATCTTCTTTATCCATCCATCAGTTGATGGACATTTAGGCTCTTTCCATAATTTGGCTATTGTTGAAAGTGCTGCTATAAACATTGGGGTACGTGTGCCCCTATGCATCAGCACTCCTATATCCTAAAGGGATCATTTCAAAATTTGAATGTAATATTCTAGTTTAAGTCCAATATAGTTAATTACTTCTCCTTCTGGAATAGCCCCTAAAATTGTCAGAAAAATGTAGAAACCCATTTCAGCTCTAGAAAATGAGTGCAGGGTGTTACCCATTGGACAGGGTCCAAGTTTTTCAGGTAGCTGAGCACCTGAGACCTGATAGAGGGAGGATGCAGCCAGATGGAAGAAGAACGACTCACAAGGGAAAACAAGTGTCAGGAATCTGTCAGTGCAGAAGGCTGCACGGTGATGCTAAGGAAGGGCTTGAGGGAATGGGTAAGGCTAGACCTTGAACCTTTCAATTCTGGAATGTGCAGTAGGCCTCAGGGGAAGAAACTGCCAGCTCAGGGGCCATTGCCCAGATTCCCAATGGCTTCAACATTTGTAGTCATGAACCCTGATGACCAGAGAAGGGGGACTGGGCTCTGAGTATCTCTAATCTCCCCTCTACAGTGGAGAGGGAGCAGGGAAGATGAAAATCATAGCAAATCATACTTCCTGCCCCTTTCCTCTGTCTCAGGAGAATGGTATTAGAAACAAAGATCTGGGCTCTAGAGGTGTTACTGTTATTTTTAAACGACTTAACAAACACTCAAATTTCTTCAGTTTTTGTTTCTTGTGTTGTAACTATTGATAGGTAGAACCCACATGAACAAAAGCTCTTTGGGATCTTCAGTAATTTTTTTGAGTGTAAAAAGGCCCTAAGACCAAAGAGGTTGAGAACAACTGATACAGACCTGTCTTACAAGTATTTTCTCTTCCATTTTATAACTATGGTTTATAAACAATGACCCATGGTTGTCTCTATATACTTGTGTTTTATTAATCATCACCAGTTTATTAGCTCCAGGGCTTCCTGATTTTGAATTCTCATTTTGATTCATCTTTCATTGTCCTAGGGCATGTCTTTTGGTAGTTTCTTTGCAGAAAAGAGTACTTTCCTTCATATTTGAAAATACCTTTCTCTTGCATATACATACAAATAGTTTGGGTGTATATTGGTGGAGTATCCTGTGTCTTTTTAAGTTTTGTAACGGTCACTCTTTTGTTGTTTGAAGTCAAAATGTTTTCTTCTTTTGGGACTAGCCTGAAATGTATTCCAAGATACTTATCAGATTACATATTAATCTAGGAAATCCAAACAGGATTGAAATATTATGTTTTCCCCTAACAGGATTGTCACTGTACAGTTTCTGGCCAACCTATATTTTAGATATAAAAATTTTTAACTTTATTATAATTACAATTATAATTAGTACTCTTTTGGCTGCAAATAATAGAAGCTGACTTTGCAAAGTGTATCAGTTAGACCTGCTGAGTAACAAACTATTCCAAAACTCAGTTATTGAAAGTAACAACTATTCATGTAGGTCATGATTTTGTGAATTGGTTTCCTGATCTGGTTTGTGTCAACTCAAGTGAACTCTGTAGGACTCTCTCATCTGTCTTCAGTCAGCTGTGGGTCATCTGGCTGCTGGATAACCTAGGAACCCTTACTTCCATATCTGGCACTTAGAAGATTGCCAGCCTAGGTCACAGAGGTGTCTGAACCATGAGTTTCTCATCATCTGGCAGGAACACTAAGCTTTCTTCACATGGTGGTTGGATTCCAAAAACAGCAAGAGAGGATAAGCCCCATTGCACCAGTGCTTTTCAAATCTCTGCTTGCCCTGCATTTGCTAACATGCTGTTGGCCAAACCATATGGCAGAAAATATGGTCATGTCTTTACTTTTAGTTGCTGAAGAGAGCCTGGCATTTATTTCTAAGGTAAAGTTATAGAATTATGATGATGATTTACCGAACATGGGTCAAGAGCTCACTCCTGAAGTAATCCACAGCAGGACCAATATTCACCAGCTATGTGACTTTGGGAAAATTGCTTCATTTTGCTTCTGAGCCTCACTTTTGCCATATTAAAATTGGGAATAATAATAGTACCTACACCATGAATTATTGGAGGATTAGATGATATACTGCATGTAAAACCCTTAGCACAGTGTCTGGTACATAGTAATCATCCAATAAATGCAGATAGCCACTATTTCTTAAGTTGCTTATTTAATTATTATTACAATTATGAAAATCTTACAGCACCACTTCTGGAAAAACTTGTTTAAAAAAAGATACAACATCTTTCTTTATTCCTTTATCTTTTTTTGGTAACTAGAGTCTCTTGCAATCTCACTTCTATTCCTATTATATGTCATACCTTTATTTTCACCTGTTTTCCTTTATCTAAGTTAGTCTCAGAAAATAGTCAAGTTGTCCTCTGCCTGACTAATTCAGTTTTCTGCCTTGTCCAATATGTTGTTTACTATTCTTTTCTTTTTTTTTAATTCAGCAACCATGATTCTCATCATGGTTGGCTAGATTTAGATGTTGGAACTCATTTAATGTAAGTTTCCTTTTGTTTCTTAAAGATGGCATCTTATTGAATATTTCTGAGTACAAAAATTAGCTATTTCACCAGTATCGTTTTTTTTTTTTTGTAGTTATCCATTTCAGGGAACACTTATTCATATCACCAAGGATATTTAGTGAATTAGGGGTTGCATCTCTGAATCGCAAAATTACTTCCTAGTTCCCATAAACTTTCTCTTTTGATTTATTCTTCTTAAAAGAGGAGAGCTATGGTTACTCAGTTTATCATTTCATTCATTCACTTAACAACTATTTATGAACACTTAGTTTATGGCAGGAACTATGCTGGAAATACAACAATGGCCAAGATGCACTCCTGCCCTCAATGCTCTCAGAGTCTACTAGGAAATCAGGGAGGTAAAGGTGCATGCAAATACTGTGGTGGGTGATAGGTGTTACAAGAAAAAGCCTACAGTGCCAGGAGAGCACAAAGAAGGGGTCATGAAATGTTCAACAGATCAAGTAGGTAACTGGCTGAGTCCTGGAGGTTGAGTCTGAGTTAGTCAGACAGCATGTGGTAGGGATGGGGCAGGGCTAAGGGTATTCAGGGTTCAGTGGAAGAAAGAATTCCAGGTTGAAGCAATAATATGCTGTAAAAGAGAGATCATGTGTTATGCTGAAAAAACTGAATTTTAAAAATGATAATTGCTAACATTCATTAAGCCCCTATGGTGTTCCAGGCACTCTACCAAGAATTTTACATGCCTCATCTCATTTCATCCTCATAGCAGCTCAATAAGGTAGGTAAATTGTCCAAGATTTGCCAGGTGGTGAGTGGCATAACTAGAATTTGAACCCAGGAACTCTAGCTGTGGAACTCACTCATTAGCTACTATATATTTTCCTGCCTCTCTGAAGAAATTCTGTGTATTTGAGTGATGTGTGTGTGTGTATGTGTGTGTGGTGTGGAGGGTGGGGCAGGATGGGGAATAAATGAAGAAATACCAGGCTAGAGATCATGTATACCCACTGAGGAATTTAGACTTTACCCTGACAACAGTGGGGAGTAAATTCTGGAACAGAAAACCCTGAAGCAAGAGGTGGTTATGAGACACTTTGTGAGGTGCATCCCAGTGGACATATGGGTCTAGCTCATGAGTGAAGTTCGAGTTAGAGATATAAAAATGTGAGCCATGAGCTCATAGATGGTTCTACAACCTTTGAGATACATGAGTCACCTGGGGAGAGTTAATCATGGAAGTTCTGGACAAAGGAGAAAGTCAGAAGAATAGGAGGACTCAGCCAAGGGGACTGTGAACCAGTGGCCAGCAGGATAGGAAAGGAACTCAGGGTGTAGAGTCATGGTATCATGGAATGAAAGGAACCTGGAAATTGAAAATCAAGTCAGTCTGGCTCTGCTAACCTCTCCCAGTGTTCAGCATCTGGAGAAGCAGCAGACAAGAATATGAGTGGTTCGTTCATCTAGGCCTGAGATGCTATCCTGTGAATATCATACAGGGTGGAAAAGGGTAAGGGAATTGGTGGCAGCTGCAAAGAGTGATTATATTGATGGACAAGGAGGGAAATAAAACTTGAAGAGGCTGAAGGATAGGAAGAAAGTGGCAGGCTCAATTTATTTGAGTTCCATTGAGACAGAACTGTGACAGTGGAGGTTCTTTGGCAAGTGAGGCAGGAGGATGGACAAGATATGTATGGAGGGGATGTTTGAAAACCATATCTCAAAAGTGGTATACACTTTTCTCTAGGTGTGACCAGGAAGCCAATAACCAATAATTGAATTGAGGAGACAGATAAGTAGTCTGAGAGCTGAGATGCCAGAGTGCTGGGCAGTCTTCCTCAGGAGAAAGAAGTCACCATGGTGAGACAGAGGCAGGATGGAGGAGAAAGCTTCCAGCTAGAGCAAAGTCCTCAGTGACAAGGGAAGAGTGACCTGGAGATTGAAGGATGACAGCAATGAAGGAGAGAGGTTTGTGGCTGGATAAATGTTCCTCAAAGGGATAGTATTTGATAGGACAGAGGAGGAAGTGGTCTGGAAGTGGCAATGAGGAGCACCCACCTCCTGGCTCTGAGGAGAGTAAATGTAAGAATGAGAAGAAAAACAGAGAACAGAGGTACAGAGAACACATGTTTTCAGGGGCCAGCCAGGGTTCTAGTAAGGCTGGAAGTGAAGGAACATTCCTAAAACTGTGAGGATAGATGGGAGTTTATGTGCCACAAAGGAGGAGTTCAAAGGCAGAGCAGGAGAGGGAAGTGAGAGAGACTAGATTAGCTAATGGGATGAACCCAGAAGTAGGGAGATGAGAGTCAACTTGTAGAGTGACCTTAATGGTTGGGAGCAAGGTCAACAGGAATGTGGTTTCAGGGACAATGCTTGTAAGTTTTTTAGCAGACAAGAGTCCCTCAGTTCAGGCCCTGTGATCCCCCGGAGTTTGGCCAATATGGAGGCAGCTATTCACAGAGGTACTCATAGGACACCTGCTCCCTTGGCTTCCTCAGAAGTATTTCTAGAAGATTTAAGGATGTTTATTATGGTAAACAAGATTGTTTTTTATCACAAATCAAAAACAACCTCAATGTCCCATGATATGTACTGGTTTGTTCATGCATTGGAATATTCAGCAGCTCCTAAAATGTTTAGCATAGGGGCACCTGGGTGGCTCAGTCAGTTGAGTGTCTGACCCTTAATCTCAGCTCAGATCATGATCTCACAGTTGGTGAGATCAAGACCCACATCTGGCTCCCTGCTGACAGCGAGAAGCTTGCTTGGGATTCTCTCTCCCTCTCTCTCTGTCCCACCTCCACTCACCCTCACTCTCTCAAAAGAAATAAACTTTAAAAAATTCTTTAAAGAAATAAAATGTTTAGGACAAATTTGTAATAACATGGGGCACTGCTTATGTTACAGTAGACATAAAAAGGAAACCAAACTGCAGGATGATGATGACAAATATGCAGAACCAAACATTGGAAGCAATCTATGTATAGTTTTCCTTTTTGAAAATGGAATATGTCAAATTATATTTGTGGGGGGTAATAAAGCTCCTAGCACATTTTTCTCTCTGCAAACTACCGTGCATTTCCATGATTTTCAAATTTTCTATGGTATGTTTACTACCTAGTTAACAGAATGTGTGGCCTATTCAGTAGTGTGCTTCCAGCTTCCAACTGTGCACATCTCTTCCCAGTTCCATATCCAGTGACATCATGGCGTGGCTTGAAATTGGCCATGGCAAATGTGTTTACACCACAGAATGCTACCAATTAGGGATTTTTCTTTACAAAGATATAAGTGTTACCAACATACCACTAGCTGTCACCACCAACCAGGGGTGCCTGATGAAAATCTGGGTAGACCCAGGAGCAGGCAAAGATTTGAGAGACTGAACGCTCCATGTCTCTACCCTGATGCAGATCCCTAGAGAGGAGAGAAACAACTTGTTCATGTCCTAGCTGAGCAATAGGAAGAAATACAGTCTTTCTCTTGGATTTAGTGGGTACATAATGTCTGCCTCTAAATCGAGTGCCCCCCCCCCCCAACCAGGGCAAAAACAGTAGTTGGCTGCTCATCCCAAACTGGGAGTGAGAAAGGGTACTTGCAACTGGCTTGGCCCCCATAAACTTGACTCTTGCCCCCATATGATGATCTGTCACTGCCCTTGTTTTTCCCATGTTGAGTTCCATGGTTTTGTCATTTATTTTAAAAGACCCAGGTTAGCTCTTATCCTGAGTGTGCTATTTATTAGGTGAGGGGATGTTTGGTTCAAGTCTCCAAATACTCATATACTCATACACTTCAAAGAACAGAAATAGTTTCATCACCTACAATAAAAAAAATCAATGAAGCAGCAGTGTTGTTGAAAACCCAAAGTGTAAAGAAAAGTTACAGAGTTATTTTGTCTAGTTCTCTGGCTGTGAAACGTTTTCTGTTGGTGATACTGTGTACCTACTCAGAACAAAAGATTCTGAAGAACCACCTCCCTTTCCTTACCCACATTCATCACACCCACAAAAAGTTAGCTGTCCCTTTAATTGTGGCCAAAAATATCTACTTCCATTCTTCCTGCTCCAAGTGGGCATGGGAGTGGAAGTGGGGAACATGGGCTATTCTTTCAGAAGTATATGTAGTAAAGAGAAGGAGAGAAGATAAGACTTAGCCTTATGAGGCAATATGGTAAGGGAATTTTTTTAGGGTACAAGACTTGAACACATTCTCTGATTGACAGGACAGAAATACTGTAATATAGGAGATAGATGCTGATGGATGGAGCAGTTATGAAGCTGTGCTAAAATGGGGCTGCGAGCCCAAGTGGAGGGTTTGGCGCTGGAACAGAGAGAAACACTATCTTCCCCTGAAATGGGAGAGAACAATAAGAGAATGTACAAAGGTATAGAGAGAAGTTGGAAGTTCTTGATAGTCTCTGTGAAACGGAAGGCAAGGTCATCCACACAAAGAAGGGAGAAGGTTCTGGAATGTACAACATAAGCAATGTAACAGGGAGCAACGAGGCCCCAACTGAAACAGCTTTGCAGCCATGCATGCATGATAATGAACAAACCACACATATTTGCAGAGTTCTACACAGTTCACAAAGCGTCATTCACACACAATAGCCTGTACAGTAGGAGGTGCAGTTATTGTATCCAATTTCACATGAAGAATGCGGCCTAGAGAGATGAAGAAATTTACCCATATTCATGCAGTTAGTAACTGGTCGAGCCAGGAGTCAAATCCAGATCTTCTAAATCCAATTCCTGTGCACTTTCCATGCTACCAAGGTATTTTCAAACTGGATTCTCAGATGCACTAGGAGTTCTAAAGAATCTCCATTGACTGGCTGATATTTGGAAAGAACTAAAGGGTCTTGGTTCCTAAACTCCCGCTTCAACTAGAGTATCACACTTCCTTTCAAGTGTCTCACTCTCCATGTCAACCCCGCTGTTCCAAGGTGTTCAAAGAGCAGCACAGAGAGAGGGATGGTGCCTAGCGAAAAGGAGAGGCATTCATAGATTTATAATCAACTGCTCTCCCCAGGGCCCAGAAGAGTAACGCGCCATCTGATTGCACATGAGAGGAAGCTTCATCGATGAAGAGGATGTGACCTTGTACATATCCCTTCACCCACCCACAACCCCCAACTCTGCTTGACCCCAAGCCTTAGAAACTATCAGGTTGCTGCCAAACTTAAGGCCCTTATCACAACAAAACCTTATTTCTCACACATAGCATGTGTCCTGGGTCCTTCTGTTTATAGTCGAGGTCCTGGGTAATGAAGATTCTGCCATCTTGTAGCTGCATCACCTGGAGAATTTTCAAAGGCACCCAGGGGTCAGAAGAGGCAGAGGGGTCAGACAAGGTGACCTGAGTGAAAGTGATGTGCCACATTCCTGTTTGCCAGAGCACACTCACAGGGCCCCTTCAACATGAAGGGGAACCCAGAGATATTAAATGAGCACCAACTGTCCTGACTCAGAAGCCCTGCCCTAAGAGGGAGCCCAGATTTTTTTACCTGAGCATCCAAGGTCTCCCCTAGTGTGACCACAGTGAGTCTATCCAACAGATCTCATGGGCCTCCACTTGTCAAACTGATCCATTCATTCCAATGCCTAAACCTCAGCCCCTGCTTTCTTCCCCATGAAACACCGTCTCTCTCTGCTTATCCAAACTCTATCCTCTCTCAAGACTCAGATCAAATATCACCTCTTCCATGAAGTTATCCCAGGTTCCTCACCCTTCAGTAAGTTCCCTCCTCAAATAGCTGAGGTGTTACAAATCAAACAGAAAATGGCAGCCATAACTGCACAAAGAGTTAGAATTACCAACTACCAAATGCAAGGCATCTGGTGGTACAGATGGGCAGACTGAATGGCTGCAAGACTCCTGTCTATTCTTCCCAGACATCAAGGCCTTTCATCTCTAATACCTGCACCATAGCCTGTTGTCAGTGCCTTTAGCCAGCTCAGTCTTGAATTTGTTAAGAATTCCACAGGGGGATTAAGAGTAGATCGGATTCATTCTGCTCCAAGTTTAATTATGGAGAAAATCTAGCTAAGAGAGCAAAGCTTACAGCTGTCACTGACAAACCTCTGGTCCCTTCCATTGCCTCATCTCTAACTCCTACGATCTACAGTGCATAGATACTGTGCAAAAATAGAAGATAAAATCTTCAATATTCAGGTAAATCCTTTTTCGGTTCTGTGGAAAGTCATACAGGAGGAAATGGGAGATTAATTTGTGAGGAAGAAGAAAGTCAGAATTAAACATTGGTAGGTTGTTGTGAATTGTAAATATGAAATTGCAACATATTTGCCCTTTCTCTTGTCCTCTCCTCCTGTGTACTTTTAAAGGACCCCGTGCCCAGATACACAGTCTGCTTTCTGTTGTTGCATACTACCCATTGTTGGTGTGATTTATTGCTCACTAAGGTATCAGAAACAAATTTAGCTTACCACACAAAAAAATAACTTGGCCTGTAGATGACAAAGACTAGTCAAAGACTCCTGATCAGGAATTTTCTTATTTTGGTAGCTTTAATTCCATTTCTCCATTTCTCCACAACTCCAGATAGCTTTCATGTAAAGCTATCCAGATAAATTGGATTTCCACCTAATTCTTGGAAGGAATCCTCCAGAGGTAGTCACACTGATATGGTAGTTCCTGGCAGACAGTCCATGATAGGGAGTGTTGCTCTTTGAGCTTGGTCTCATGAACCAGGTTATGGAGGACCCCACATATCAGCCCAGGGAGGAGGGCTCTGATCGTCCTGGTAAGACAGTGCCAAGTGGTCTTTGGAGACCTCCTCACCCCACCCAGAATTTGGGGTAGGTGCAGGATCAGTATACTCAACCAGTGTGGAGTGATAGATGAGCTTCAGTTGCTGGATGTAGTTGGTTCAGTCTTTGTGAGCTTAGGAGGCTGCGTTTCAGAGCTACTTTATTCAGCATTGGATTCTCTTGATCTGTTTTTCTGTAACTCTTTTGAAAATTGATTAAACTGTCCTGTCTTTTTCTGAATTGCTCTTCCAGCTTACCAACCAGAGTTTTTGATGATGAAGATAATGATGATGATAATGCATAAGGAAAATAATATTTTTTATTTATAATCCCAATTACTGTCCAAAGAGAGTGAATCCTGTTAACTTTGGGGACCTTGATTTCTGAGCACCATAATGAGTTGGAAACATAAGTTTGGAGATTAAAGCTGGTGGTATTGCATTCTGCATAATCAAAGGTGGGGTGGTATTTGAAGTTGGGAAGGAATGGAAGAGTTGGGAACCCGTGAGGATTGGGGAAAGGTAATGCAGAATGTGGGCATTTAGTTGTTTGCTACAGTGAATGTGATTTAAACACTCTTGTATCACCTTGTAAGATCATCAGGGAGGTCTTTGCCTCTCTCCCTGTCTGTCTCTGTCTCTCTGTCTCTGTCTGTCTCTCTCTCTCTCTCTCTCTCTGTGTGTGTGTGTGTGTGTGTGTGCATGTGTGTGTGTGTGTGTGTGTGTGTGTGTGTGTGTGCTTTTGAGAGAATTAGAAAGTGTGCTTAGTTCTGCATCTATATTGAGTTGGAACAAAAACAAACACCACATGTAGTTTCAGTTTTGCAAGATGAGAAGAGTTCTGGAGATAGGTGTTTGTTGCGTAACAAAATGAATGTATTTATTACCACTGAACTGTAGGCTTAAAAATGGTTACGATGATAAATATTATGTTGTGGATATTTTATCACAATTTTTTAAAAAAACTTTAAAACACAACATGCTGATGCTACACTCATCTCCTTGTTTAAATTTCTCCTAATAATCCTAGGAGGTAGATGCTATTGTCCTTATTTAATAGATGAAAATAATTTGTAAATTAAGGCTTATAAAACTTATGTAACATGTCCACAGTCATACATTAGTGAGTAAAACAATGACTTCTTCCCCATGTGTCTGCCTTCTGCCCAACTGCCAGCATCAAGGAGATCCTAGAGGGTACAGCCCAGCCCATGCAACAGTCAGGTGTCAGAGCCAAGCAAGAAAAGGCAAATGGATTCCTCTCTTTTGGAGTATGACTCAAAAGTCACCTCAGACCATGTACTGTGCCCAAGTCTTTCATTCATAACCAAAAGTAATATAAAAGAAATATAATACAAGAGACCATATCAAAGTGGAAAATGGACATAGGCTTAGAAGTTAGACAGACTCAAGATAGACTCCAGGCCCTATCTCACTGATAGTCATTTAAGCAAGTCTGATTGTTTTTTAAGTTCTGAGTTATTACTTTCCTAATTTGTAAAGTGGGTATAATAGTACTTCCTTTATTGGATCATTGAGAGAATTGGAAATGGTGTAGTTGAAGGGTCCTCCCACTTCTGAATGGGAGCTATTGTTGTTGTTGTTGTTGTTGTTGTTGTTGTTGCTGTTGCTGTTGCTGTTGTTCATGGATGCTACTATCAAATTGCTTTAATCTCTTAGAATGTGAAATCTGGGGAGGACTGGAATATCATCTAATTCAGCTTCTTATAAAATGGAGAGATTGAAGTTCAGAGTGGTTGGATAATTTCCCAAGGTCACCATTGAGTAATGGCACAGTTGGGAGTGGAGGCTCAGTGGGAAATTATTTTTCTACTTCCAAGCACAAAAGAAATGGAAGATTACAATAAGTAATTCTATCAAACACCGAAATATGTGAGAAATCAGGAGGCAGAATCGATGCAAACCAGAGCCAGGAAAGAAAGTTGGGCCCTGACTGGAACTTGAAGGGAGAATGGAATGCTAACAGACAGAGGGGATGCACATGCTGAGTTTACATTCTAGCAGAGGGGAGCAAAAAAAAATAACAACAAATAAGTAAATTATAAAACATGTTAGAAGGTGAAAAGCGCTATGGGAAAAACAAAGCAGGGTGGAGTGAGTGGAATGAGAGAACAGGGGAGGGTAAAGGAGGGTCCCACTTTGCAGTAGGATGGTCATATCATTGAGAAGTGAACTTTGAGCAGAACTGAAGGAGGTGGGGAGTTACATTTGTTTTAGTAAATGCATGCGATGAGTCCTCATACCATCCCTCTGGACAAAGTGATACGACGCAGACAATTAGATTAACAGTAATGATAAAGATTTGATGGAGGTGAGGGTGGTGATGAGCTGCCATATTTGGTGCATTCATTTTAAGCCAGACTTTTTAAGCCATTTAATGCTGTGCTTTCTAGAAATTTCTTTTTCTTTTTTAGTATTCATAAAACCCTTAGAATGCACTCTGGTTGGGGGAGGGGGGAGGGTGGGACATGCAGTGGTAGTGACAAATCCAAGGCCTCCAAGCCCAGTCTCCCCTCACTGCTTCCAGCTCCTACACTAAGAATTTAACTTCTTTTGGCTTGGCCTCACTCGCTTAATCTGTCAATTAAGACAGTGACAGCTTCTATTCCCAGCAATGTGTTCATGTGTTCATACAATTCATTTCTCTAAAACTTGCCAAAGTAAGATCTTCGACATATGGTTTCATTTGATGAAAGGGTTCCATTTATTTTTTTAAAGTTTAAAACCATCGCCCTAGTGTCTGTGGTCTCTTACAAATCTACAGATGCCCTCAAGCTGGAGCGCTGATTTTCTGGAGGGGGCTCTGAGCCAGACAATGTTTCCCCATAATCTCAACAGTGTGCCTGTCTGTTTTCAGAGAGGTGAGACAAGAGGAGACAAATACAGGGTTAGAACAAAGACGCAGGGTCCACACATTGATACGATCACATTTGGGCAGAGTCCTGGAGGAGATGAGAATGAGCCGTGTGCACACTGAAGAGTTGGCATTCCAGGCAGAGGACACAGCAAATACATAATGCAGAGGAAGGAACATTTTTGGCATAGTCCAGGAACCAGAAGGAAGTCAGTGTTTGCAGGAGTGGAATGAGCAATAGGAGAGCAGTAAGAGGGAGGTTGTGGGGAGCAATTGCATGAATGTCACCTTCACTCTCAGCGGGTAATCCACTGAAGGATCTTTTTTTCCTCCCAATTTTATTGAGATACAATTAAACATATAACGTTGTATTAGTTTAAGATGTACAGCATAAGATTTGATATATGCTTATATTGCCAAATGATCACCACAGTAAGTTTAGTTAACATCTATCACCTCACATAGTTACAAATTTTTTGTGCGTGATGAGAACATTTAAGATCTTACTCTCTTAGCAACTTTCAAACACACAAAACAGTATTGTTAACTATAGTCATCATGCTGTACATGACATCCCAAGGGTTAATTTATCTTATAACAGAAAGTTTGTACCTTTTTGACCACCTTCATCCATTTCTCCCACTCCCGCTCCCCTGTCTCTGGCAACCACTGATCTATACTCTGTTTCTATGAGTTAAATTTGCATAGATTCTTTGGGGCATTTGGGTAGCTCAGTCAGTTGAGCATCTGACTTTGGCTCAGGTCATGATATCACAGCTTGTGGGTTCAAGCCCCACATTGGGCTCTGTGCTGACAGCTCAGAGCCTGGAGCCTGCTTCAGATTCTGTATCTCCCTCTTTCTTTGCCCCTCCCCCACTCGTACTCAATCTCTCTCTAAAACATAAATAAAACATTTAAAAAATTTTTTTGATTTATAAATTCGTTTAGATTCCACATATAAGTGAGATCATATGCTCGATGTCTTTCTCTGATTTATTTCACTTAGCACAATGCCCTCATGGTCCATCCATGTTGTTTCAAATGGCAGCATTTCCTTATGTTAGAGGATCTTAGCAGAGAAATGGCATGGTGGAATTACATTTCAATAAGATCATGCAGAATGCAGTGCTGAACTAGGGACTCAAAGGCAGAAGCAAGGAGAGCATGACAGTCATTCTGTAGAAAGATGGCAGTGGCTTGGGCCAAGATGCTGCCTTTGGAGGTGGTGAGCAATGATCTGATTCCTGATATATCTTTGAAGGGAGAACTAGCATATGAAAAATCTTGCATTTATGCATCAGGTGAGCCATGAGGTATCTTACTGTAAAAAGTGGTGGCAGATGCCATCTCTGGAACATGAAGAGCTCTAACCAGTGGCCTTATCTGAAACTCTGTACCAGGCCCCCAGCCCTGTGTGCTATGCCAAAGAGAGGACCGTATGATGAGCTTCCAAGATAGCTCGCTGAGCCTGTGCTGCCTTATGCAGGTGCATTAAAACTAGAAACCACTATGATCAGATGGAAAATTGCCTCCACATGCCCTGAGAGCTCGAAGCTCTCCGTGGGAAACTGCCAGACTAGCTTAAAGATGGAAAGGGAGGGAAAAAGCTGAAAGCAGCTGGGGCAGAAAATTACAGGGAAAGGGGAGAAGATTTGAAATGCAAAGAGAAGGAAATCTCAGGGAAGGAAGGAAAGTAGCTTGGACCAAGGAATTGAAAGGGGGCAGTGACTGGAAGTTTGAGAGGTGCAGGTTACACCAGAAGTCCTACCTTTTCCATATGTTTGCTGGGAACTGACCTAGCTACCCTACCATTGCCCTAAGGTCTATAGCCTTAGGGGTCCCCACCTGATGGAAGAAGGAAGGACCATGTGTCTCTCCACCCCCACATCCCAGCCTCACGGTCAGTACCCCCACTAGGGCTATTCCAGGCAGTCTGCAGGGGGAACAGAACAAACACATTTATAAATTTATTCAACAAATAGCTATTAAGTCTCTACAGCAGTGAACAAAACAAAAATTATCCCCATCCTCCAGGTGCTTGAAATCAAGTGGCAAAGGCATCAAATAAGCACACAACTACAGAAACCATAGGTCATCAACTGTGATGAGCACTTTGAAAGACTAGCCCAGGCCTGTATGAGAGCGAATTAAAAGGTTGGAGGTTTCAAGAAAGAGGGGCTGTTTTGGGAAAGAGCTGGTGCCTAACGAAGGAGGGAAGAGGATCTCATTCCAAGCTGGAAGCACTGCAAGGAGAGACACTAAGGCTGGAAGCAGTAGGACAGGGACAAGAGCCAATGCCAGCGGGGGTGGCTGGAGTGGGGTGCAGGGGAGAGTGGCCTGGGGTGGCATGTCACACAAAGCATTGCTGGCCACATTGAGGGTTTGGGTTTCGCCTATCCACCTGTCACTAGAGGGGTGGCTTGGAGCCTCACACCACGGGACCACACTACAAGGCACAGGTCAGAGAGAGAAGCAAGGACCCAGGCAAGGCAGGACTGCAGATGAGAGAAGCTCATTCCACCACAGACGGGAATTTCCCTTGGAAGGATTCCCAAAACATCCCTGGATGCCTGTCGCTGGGGGCCGGGGGGGCCAAGTTCCTTACAGGTTCTCTATGTAACTCCATGTAGCACTTTGCTACATGAAATACCACAAACAGGAAGTAGGCGATTGGAATCCTAAATCTGCTAGAACTGGTGACAGATATTTAAGCAACATCCTCCAAGGGAATAAGACTCGTTTAAAGAACCAGGTCTCAGCAGGGGAGAAGTGCTAAGTAATGGCAAGGAGATGCGCAGAAGTCCAATTATTTACTGTTTAAAATGGCAAGGGGTGGAGGAGTCCATGACAACCTGAAGACACAGCTGGGTAAGTGTTGACTAACACAAAAGAGAGTTTAATCACACATCTCTGCTTGAAGTTGTTTGTGACTGATAGGGCTTCTTTAGGCAAAGGTTTTAATTAGTTTCGATTCGAATTTACACTTCTACAGCTTCTCTCAATAGTAAACCCTATCAGATGTGTGTGGTGAATGATGATCATTCTCTGCAACCATCTATTAACAGTGTGTTCCAAATACACCAGAGAGATAAACATTGTTTTGCAGAGGGAAGTTTGCAAAGGCTTGTCCTTGGTAGTCCTTAGGGAAGAGCTACTGGGATCTCTCTTCCTGGATCTGTGACCAAATTGTCTTACTTCCTCAGTCTAAACCAGCACTGCCCAATAGAAACATAATGTAAACTATAAATTCAAGACACATATATCATTTAAAATTTTCTAGTAACCACATTTTTTAAAGTAAAAAGAAACAGATGAAATTAATTTTAATAGTATATGTTATTGAACCTAACATATACATAGTAAATCAATTTAAAATTTATTAATGGACTATTTTATACTCTTTGAATGTGGATATGGGTGTGTGTGTGCGCATATACTCTCCTCAAAATCCAGTGTGTATTTTACACTTACAGCACAGCTCAATTCCTGCTGGTCCTATGTGGCCAGTGGCTACCATATTGGACGGGATGGGGTCTAGACAGTGATGGTTTCTTCTATCAGATTGAAGTTTTCATATTTTCCGGGTCACAGTGATAGTGACTCTCTGCCTGTTGCATGTTGAGCTGACAATTTCTTCTGCCTGGAAAAGATGACCCTAGAGTATCTGAATCTTCCATGATCACAAACTCAAATGGCAAAGCTGAATTAAACATTCCTTCCCTTTTGAAACTTCCCCATTTCTGATTCTCTTGGCCTCCATTTTCAGCCAGTGTTTTATTCCTGTTTATTCTTCCTATGAAGCATCTCTCATATTTGTCCTTCCCCTATACTTCCAATACTCTGACTGGGTCCTTTCTCTCACACATGGACCATTGAAACAGTGATGTAATCCCCAGCTACTCAAACCTGGCATGCTTCCTCCAGGGAATATAATGAAATGGACTGGGGACATGAGACTCCCCAGTGTTGTTCGTTCATTTATTCATTCAGCAAATACTTATCGAATGTCCACCATGTGCCAAGTGCTGTGCTTAGCCTGAGAATAATTCACACTTTTTAAAACTGGCATGATAATCTTCCAAGAGTCAGTGATAAATAATTTAAAAATTTAACAGATACAAAAATGTATCATGGAGTAGAATATAAAATCTACATGAAATTTGGAGATAAAACAAGAGGCTTCACATAAATGTCTAGGCTCGACATGCATAGCTTTGGGCTATGCCCTCGGAATCCCAGGAGGATACAAGTTCCCAGTTCCTGTGCTGCAAGAAGCAACTTTGATCAAAAAGTCTAAGACCAGTAATTGTTCCTCCTTCTCCATTTGCCCTTTCCTCAACCCAAACAACACAGAGCTGTCAGAATGAGCTTGCCACAGTTCTTGTAATCACTCTGTGTTTAGCTGAAGGGCTCTTGATCTCTGGAAGTTTGAGTTTTAGGGAGACAAAGCTAACATCTCTGAAACTATTATTTCACAATTAAATTCTCAACAGGGTTGCCAACTAGTAATGCCCATGTACACAGTATGTTCTCTGAAAAAATGTTGTGCATGTTGATGGTGTGGATAGAGTATTTTAAAGGGACCAGAAAAGAGAAGTGATTTTATGGGATGAAAAAATCTGAGAAGTCTTCATAGAGGAGGTGGCACTTCAGTAAGATATAAAGAAATGGTCAGGAATTTAGCCACATGGGGAGTAGCGACAGTGGTAGAGGCTGGAAGGAATCAGCAATGACTGACTCCAGCCAGGTCACCTCATTACCTCCAAGACTTGCCTCAATCATTCATGTGCCTTGGAATTCTTTCCCAGCCTTGATGGATACATCAAGCTTCTGACAATCTTCTCTGCACCTTGTGATGCAACAGCCTGCCTGAGGTGATACAGATGCTTAGGAAATGTTGATCTCTCCCTTCTGGAACTACCTTAGCACTCAGATCTGCCGCTAACATTTGCAGGCCAAAAATAAGAGTGCAGCCACTATATCCTGTATAAATACTAACAAATTATAAATCAAGCTAATAAAACATTAATTAAAATCTCTATCCTTTTATCTTGAAAACTTATACCTTAATAAGGACCTGGAGGCCAAGTCTGAACCTTTTAATCCTTGGAGTTCTTTGTGGGAACATGGCCTTGCAGGACAGCCCAACCTCTAGCTCTCAGCCTGGCCCACTTCCCTTTGCACCCCTGCCTCTGCCCCCTACCCATGTGACACCCCAATCTCTGAATCCAAGCTCTGTCCACCCCCAGCCCCCAAGAGCAACCCCAGGTGCCTTGGTGCCTCCCCAACTTCTTGGTGCCTTGGCCACCCCAGGCAACACAAGGAGCATTGTCCATCCTTGGGAAGACTGTCCCAAAGCAAGAGGCCCACACAGGCCCTAGAAGTAGGCTGTAGGGAATTCCAGGGTCCCAAGTACATCATCATGACAAGAGTAAAGGGGTCACCTGTGGGCATGTCTTCTTGACTCCAAGAAAGGCATAGACTCTTCAATCTGTGTAGGTGGGCCTGGTCATACAAGGACCTATGTGTCCTAAAGCATAGGGCACAAGATGGTGACCCCTTCTTCCCCGGGCATAAGGGTAGGGCTAGCAGCACTAATGTACTTTCCCTTTATACAATTTCACATCATTTATTATACAGTCTTATTCTGTTTCCTGAGTGTACATCATATTTCTCTACTCAATGGTAATTTCCCCCAGGGGCAGGCTTAGTGCTTCTTTGTCTTCCTCCCAGCACCTGTGGTGGGATGGGTTGAGGGACTGATGCATTGATTGACATGCCTTTGTTCTCACAAGCAGTCTGTCAGTGGCCTGGAATCAGGGCACTTTCCCAATTGGCTTTGTGAAGAGGATTCCTCCCTGGCTCCTCCTGACTAATCCATCCATTTTCATGGCACATCCCCTATTTTCGCATTCAGCTCCTGCCCACAGCTTCCCTCCTCCAACCTTCCCCATTCAGGTATTACACTTTAGGAAGTGTTTCTTCTGTGTGTGCTAATCCATCAGCTAGTTGGGCTGAGTAGTAATTACATCAACAACAATAATACCTGGTGCCTCATTCTTTTTTTTAACTTTCCTAAGTACTTCACATTGGTTATTTCTACATATCCTCCCCAAAGCCCTCAAAGGTAGAGATGTTCCTATTAGCCCTGTCTGAAAGTATGAAAGGAGAAAACACTTACTCAAGTTCATAGGATTGGTGAGTAAATAAGCCAGAATTGAAGTTCTGGTCTTCTGACCTCTAGAGTAAAATGTTTTCTTCCCTAAACCAAGTGATGGCTCTAGACACCACATCAGTTTCCTGAGCCTCCTAATAATGTTCTTGTATGGTGGGTAATGCAACATATTTCCAAAGTTCTGAGTTAAAAAGACTATAAAATGTAGCTATAACTGGCCCAATGGGCCAGTGACTGTGTAACTATTAAAAGTCCAAATGAAGAGCTGTTTCTGAGCATACCAACAATGACAGGTGCTCAAGGGAAGAGATGATGATCGTGTGTGTGGGAGTGTGTTTTCATGTATGTGCTTTGTGTGTTTTCAGCCTTTTGGGGATCCAATTCAGGGATTAGTGACTGAGCACTACATTTTTCTTGCTCAGAACATTCAAAGAGACATTCAGTGTTACAGCCATTTGAAATGTGCATTATACTCTTATAAATATTTATAACAACTTAATTAGGAAGTTCTAATTGCATTTCGATTTCTAATTTCAGTAAGAATTATCTCTGTCCCAATCTTAATATCCTGAAGTGTAAGTAATAGACATGGAACAATCTTCTGTAAGATTGGAGAGTAACTACCTCCTTCTGTGCTGTGAGCTGTCAGTATCAGCTTAATTACTTCAAATCCAGCTTCTGGCAACCTTCTCTGCACCTTGTGATGGTAGCAGCCTGCCCGACATGACATGGCTGCTTAGGAAATGAAATGGTTTCTCCACTTTCAGTCTTCTTCCCTCCAGATAACCCCAGAGACAACCATGGTATCCATCTTCCAGAATGTTGCTACAACTGGGACATCTCCCTGAAGAATAATCTCTCAGGATGGATGGAAACGATTTACTTTATAATGAACAAAAATGTATTAGGTCTAGAAGCACAACCTAGACTTCTCCTGAGATATAAATAAGTCTCATTTGAACATAGAGGGTGAGGCAGGATAACATTCCAGAGAGCGAATGATTATGGAATGAATGAAAACAAGGAAGGAGAAAATCACAAGGCATTCTTAGCAACGAGTTGTCCATGGTGACTAGAGATACCACTGGTACCACTGGTGGAAACAGTCAGTGAGAGATGAGGCAGGAAAGGCAGGTTGGACAGCTGGGGACCAGCAGTGGAGGGCATGAAGGACAGGGTAGATGGTAGCATTGGCTCACGGGCCAAGTTCAACATTTGAACTTTAACCAGGAGAAAGTAATCCAGGTTGGGGAAGAGAAATCTGGAAAGAATAGGGAAGAAAGCCTGGAGGGGAGAGACTAGACACAAAGATACATGCTAAGAAGACTTATTACAACAGCCCCTTCAACTATGATGGACAACCTACAGTAGTAATCATGTGTTGAGACAGAAAGGGATGAATAGGAGAATGGGAGTAAAAAGCTACCACATGGAGCAGGTGTGGGACTGACTTTGGGTCACTCTGGAGAGCAAAACTAGGACCAATGAATGGAAGTGACATGGAGGCACTTCATGTGGCTTCCATGTAAAGATAAATTCAGGAATAATTACTACTGAGAAGTAATGGTACAGGCTGCCTTGTGAAGTGGTGAGCTCCCTGTCATTGGTGGGGCCTCAAGTACAGACAGGATTTTGATGCTTTGTTAGGTTTGCCAGAGAGCTTGTGGATGTATGGTTCAACATCTATGTTCACTACACTTGAACTTTAGAACTATTTTGTCACATTTTCCCCTTATAATTCTGAGAATCTTCAGGATTTATGATGGAATAGATTAAAAGATGGTGGGAAGGGGAAGAAGAACTAGGGATAAAGAGCTCTCATCTATCCAGAATCTACAAGAGGCAAGTCATGGTGCTAAGAATTTTGCACACAGCACAATTATCAGAAAAGGAACAAATGAGTTACAGTTTGCTTTTCTGATGCCCAAAGAAGATCTTTAGTTCCCCTGAATACATCCCTACCAGGGTCCTGGTTACACCTCTGTGCTGCCTCCATAAGGTTGAAAGTGGTTGAATGGTGTGATTGAAACAGGTTGGGGTAGAACATGGGAAAGCAAACCAAGATGACATTGGATATTCTGCTTGGAAGAAAAGGATCTTAATAGAAAGGAGAAATAATAAAACAGAGGCAAGAGGGAACTAATGGAAATTAAGTTTTTTTTATTTTAAATAATATTGGGTTTTTGTCAAGCCCTTATGTGAGCCTGGTATTATGCTAGGCACTTTATTTTTTATTTATTTATAAAAAAATCCATCCCCCAACCAACCTCCCCTTCAGCAACCCACAGTTTGTTCTCTGTATTTAAGAGTCTCTTATGGTTTGCCCCTCTTTCTGTTTTTATCTTATTTTTCCTTCCCATTCCCTATGTTCATCTGTTTTGTTTCTTAAACTCCACATATGAGTGAAATCATATGATAGTCTTTCTCTGACTGACTTATTTCGCTTAGGATAATACATTCTAGTTCCATCCACATTGTTGCAAGTGGCAAGATTTCATTTTTTATCTCTGAGAAATATTCCATTATATATAGATATAAATATAGATCATATAGATATATAGATACAGACATCCAAAATTTGTATGGAACCCGAACAGCCAAAGTAATGTTGAAAAAGAAAACCAAAACTGGAGGCATAACAATTCTGGACTTCAAGCTGCATTACAAAGCTGTAATCACCAAGACAGTAGGACACTGGCACAAAAACAGACACATAGATCAATGGAACAGAAATGGACCTACAAATTGTATGGCCAACTAATCTTTGACAAAGCAGGAAAGAGTATCCCATGGAAAAAAGACAGTCACTTCAGTAAACAGTGCTGGGAAAACTGAACAGTGACATGCAGAAGAATGAAACTGGACCACTTTCTTACACCACACACAAAAATAAATTCAAAATGTATGAAAAATCTAAATGTGAGTCAAGAAACCATCAAAATCCTAGAGGAGAAAATATGCTAGGCACGTTAAATGAGCAATCTCATTTGCCTCTCAGAAACTCCTATGAGGAGAACTATAACATAATCTGCACTTTATAGATACATAAACTGAGATTTGGCAAGTTTAGAGATTCACTCAAGGTCACACAACTTGCAAATTCATGCAAAATCCATTACTCCCAACCCAAATGAGACAATAACCAAGAATCCAAATGGAATCTGGACAGGGACACTGAATTTAATCCTGGGCTCCTTAATTATTGAGTTTTGTATTCTTGATCATCACAACTTGACAGCTCTGAGCCACCATTCTTCCCTCCATGAATCCTCTGAATTTTCAGTGGACTCAGGCTGCCAAGAATTTAGCAGGTGAATGAAGAGAGCAGGGACAGAGTCCGCGTTATTCATCACTATACCCCCAGCATCCCAGACCTGTTCCACAGTAAATGCACAGAAAATGGCAAATGGGTGAAGGAATGAATGAACGCACATGCTGACCTGTTGACTACAGGTCTCTCTGCCTTGGGATGACCTCCTAAGATCTCTAGCCAGGATATTCATGTATTTGTTGTTACCAAGTCAATCATCAGATATTTATGGATTTTTGTAGCACTGTGTCAGGCATTTACCAACAATCTCTTCTTCCTTCTAGCCCCTTCTGAAAGTTTCATCATATAGGAAGAAAAATTCACAGCAGAACCATCTCCCCTCTTAGGGGAGATGTCCTAGCCACTGTCGGTTGATTGGCAGAAAAAGCACAGTCTCTGTTTGTCAAAAGACTTGAGTTTGAATCCTGTCAGTATTACTGCCAGAGTCTTCCCTCCCAGAGCCTCAGTCTATCAGTAAAATTAAAGTAATAACAGGTGTGTGGTGAGAACTATGTGAAATTACTTGTATAAAGCATCTGGAATCTAGTAGGCACCTGGTATATGCTAGTTTCCTCCCGTCTTCCTATTGAGGAAAATAGTCAATAAACAAAAGAGTTACCTCTCCAAGATTTAGAGTTTCCAGTGTCTATGAGAGCTGGGGAGGCCTCAGAGGTGAGAACCCAGCCCATCACTACAGAGAGAAGGAAGAGATGCAGAGACAAGCCACAGCTAGCCCGGTGTTGCAACAGTGATAATCAAGGCCAGCAAAGCCAGCCCCTGTTACCACACTAGCCATGCCCTGTTAGCCCCTTTATGCTGCACTTGGAATTGCCACTTAGGGAGGCTAGACTCCCAGTTTTCACAGATGGCCTCTTCCACGTTTGGAGAAGCATTTGCTCTGTATTAATGCCAGCCTTCCAGTGGAGGCGGCTTGGACGGCCTTCCTCACTCTGTCACCTCCTAATTGACTTCAAGAGGCAAACCAGACATGGAGCTCCCAGAAGTTGCATCAACCAGGCTGTTCTTCAGCTGACAAAGAGCTTTATAAATTTTTATATGTGTAAAGCTGCCTGGGATCGGGGTGGGGGGAGTTGGGGAGGTGAAACTGTCAGGGAAAACTGCAGGTGATAGATTCTCCCAAGACCTGCTGAGTAAAGAGCACCAGTTGCCACAGGGCTCAGAAGAATCCATCATGTGACAAGGTCTTTCCCCAGACACTGCCTGACATGGGAGTATGAGTATTTCATAGAATCTGACCCAAATGGCCCACTCCCTTCTTTTCAGATATGAGAAACTGAGGTCTAGCAAGAGGAAAAGACTTGCTCAAGATTACATAGGAAATTAGGAGAGACAGAACAGCAGAGCAGATCCAAGCACAAACCTATGTCTGCCACTCACTTGCGGTGTTAAAATCTCCTGCCCACCGCGTTTGTGCATTTATCCATTTCTCCTAGTAATTATGTTAGCTTTTGCTTTATACCCATAGTATAACATAGTGGAGCTATGTTGTACAGATTCAAATAAGTTATAACTTTCTGGTGGTTTTATAGAGACTCTCTTGATTCCTAATGTTGGACATTAGGATATTAGATATTCCTAATTTGTGCCTTAATGTCTGTTTGTCTGATGTTAACATAGTGCCTCTTATTGGAATATTTTCTTCTGTCCTTTTCCTTTCAGTCTTTCTGTATCCTTAAGTTTTATGTGTATCTTTCATAAAGAGCATTTAGCTGGAATCATTGTTGTTGTTGTTGTTGTTAAAATATAATCTTACCGTCCCAACCTTTCAGCCAGTGAATTTAGTCTCTTTACATTTATCATGATCATTGACATGTTTTTTTATTTCTACCTTTTTATTTTCCTAGAATATTTATTATGTATATTTTTTATTTTTATAAATGAATGTATATGGCACATATATAAGTAATGGGACATATTAATAATTTGAAACATGAGATGAGCATCTTGTAAACTAGAGCATTATTAAGCCACAGAAATCCTCCTTCCTTCCCTCCCATATGTGGTCTGTATGCAGTCCTAAACAACAGATTGCTTAGTTTTGCTTGATTTTCACCTTAATAAAAATGGTGTCCTACTTCAAGTAGTTTTCATGATTAGCTTAAACTTTTTGCTTAACCTTGTGTTTCTGAGATTTATCTGTTACTGTATGTAGCTGTGGTTTATTAGTTTTAACTGCTGCATACTATTCCATGTGTAAGGACTCCATAGTTTACTTATCCATTCTTTTACTCGTTGTCACTTGGGTGGTTACCCACTTTTTGCTACTGTGAACATTTTTATGTATGATTCCTGAGTTGCAAGTAGAAGGGTTTCTCTAGGGCACATATCTTAAAGTGAAATCAACGGGTTTGTACATGTTCAACTTTGTAAGATAACACCCCTAAGATCATTGTTTTCCAAAGTGAGTGTTCCAGTGCACATTCACCAGCAGTGAATAAGAGCTCCTTTTGTTCCATGTCCTTGCTAACATTTGGTGTTGTCGGGCTTCTTTATTTTTGCTTATCTAGTAAATGTGAAATGCAATCTTTTTGTGGTCTGAATTTGCCTTTCCTGAGGAAGGACATAGTTGTTTCAGGAGCAGGAAGTGATCAGCTGCATAGAATGCTGCTTCTAGATGTAATGGCTTAATGGGTCACCCCTCTCAAAGATGTCTGCATTTTAATGCGGGACAATGTCTGCACTCAAAGGAATGGATCTTAAGTAGTGTATAATCAGCCCTATCACAGGCCAGTGAGAGAGGAGACAACTAGGAAGAGGAGATTCACAGTGCCCCCACATCTAAGGTGACCAACCATTCGGATTTGCCTAGAACTGACAGGTTTCCTCAGATGCAGGACTTTTTGTTTTAAAACCAGAAAAATCCCAAGCAAGCCACAAGCTTGTCACATACTCACACTACACATATCGTTGTCTTCCAACCCTATTAGTCCTAAAACATTTTACTCCATGCAAGGAGCCTAATTGTCATGCGCGTGTGCACACACACACACACACACACACACACACAAAACAGGCCTGGTCTCCATGGGGGCAGATGGCAGCATATAGCTGCAATCTGAACTACCTTCTCACCTGAAAACATTGCTCCAAAGGACCATCCCTGTTCTCAGTGAATAAGGTGAGTGAAAGAATTTTATTTATTACTTCAAAAGAAAAATCTGGATCACATTGCATTGTATGCCAGTTTCTTAGTAGCTGTTTTTCTAAAAATCCCTGTTTCCCCCGGCTGGGGAAATGTGATGGCTCGAAAACACATCTCAAAAATGATACAGGCCCCAGGGCCAGTCTGCTGGGAGAATCAGCCACATGCTATAGAGCCACGTTATGCGGACATGTAATCCAAACTCTGCCTCCCCCACAAGGTCTGAGTACACCCAGGAGCTCCTGATGGATGCCTGTGTCTCAAAGCAGACTTAATGGGGCTCTTGCCAGAGTTGGGGGTTTCAGGGAACAAAGACGACAGGAACCACCACTGTCGGTTTTTCTCCCTTGCAGCAAGTTATGACAGCACAAGTCAACACCTGTGTCAACAGTTCCTCATTTTGCAAATAGGCTTGGTGCTTCTTGTGAGCTGGGCTGGCATTTAGCAGGACCGCATGCGCACAGCTGCACCTGTTGTGAAAGTAGTCTGATACTTCCATCCGTTTGGTAAATAGTGTAACATGAGAAATGCTTTTAAAAAATAGTCACTAATTAGTGACCTAAATTCTAATATGTGTGGTTTATCTCAGACACTGTAGGTGCAATATAATTCCAAGACATCTTTTTGTTGTTATTTGGGCAGAGCACAGAATGGCAAGAGGCCACTGTAAGCATCCTTTATTCACTTCAGGGATTGTGAAGTTGCCTTCAGGTTCAGGTTCAAAGCCCTAGGGTAGGAAAGGGCTTCCCAGGTGGGCCCAGGAGAACCTATTCTGTAATTGCCTCACCCTGCCTGGCAGAAACGGTCCCAAACGGCAGGTTTGGGAGCCTTGCTTTATTTGGCCTGTGTCTCTTAGTCCAAAAAGGAATCTGCCCAGAATCCCATTAAATGGCCAGAAGAGTGTCTCAGGAAGTGGCAGGGGGACTCTCTTCTCTGTCTTCCTACCTCCCCCTGAGTGTCTCCAGACAGAGAAGCCTATGCCAGCCTGCCCTCCCCGCAGGCTAACAGCTCCCTCCCCGCCAGACCAGTTCAGTGGGCGCCCACCTGACTCTGGGCAAGGAAAGTCCCTGGAGCACCCTCACCTGTGAGCAACCACTATGCCCTCGTCCTTCAGTCCCTCTTGTTTCTTTCTCTCTTTGGCCTTCACCCCATTTAGTAACTGGGCTCACACCAGTTGCTGCCTTTCTGGCTGGCAACAACATCACGTGCAGCCCCTTATCACACACACTCCCTCGGAGGTAGGTGGTCAGACAGAAGACACAGGAACCAAGGCTGGTGACCAGCAGACAGTCACAACCCCTCTCATCCCTCCTCCTCCTCTCAGAAATGAAGTCACCCTCTGACTTTAGATGTCACTGGGCACTTCCACACACAGGATGCAAGAGCTGTCTGTGAAGGCCAGGCTGCAGGGCTGGGGGTCACCTCAACACCCAGTCAGGGTCATCTGGGAGTGGGGGGCTGCAATGCAGTTGGGAGCCAGGAGTGGGAAATGAAGTCAACGGACGGTAGCTCATCTGGATGGCGATCACAGGCAACAACACGGAATGATGGTCCTTGAACAATGGCCAGATTCTCAGTGATTTCCAGACACCCAGTCTAAATGCTGGTGGCTAGTGAAGTTTTCTCTTTTAATGTAGTGAGATGTTTTAATTTAAAGGTCTGCCTCTTCTGCAGAAATTATGCCCTTACATCTTTCCGTAGTTAAAATGTAACTTACTGAATATAGTAATGATGCCAGGAGTCAGTAGCTTAGCTTAGTTTCCTTTGGTTTAGCTTAAGTTGGCTTACCTTAGGTTAGTATTTGTAATGTCCTTACTTGACACAGCAAGAGACTGAAAAAAAAAAAAAAGAAAGAAAACCTACATCAGTCCACAAGTTTTGTTAAACTTTTTCCACGAAATGTAGACGTCTGTGAACCACAGACCTTGAAGGCTTGAGCAAAAGTGTCCTGAAGTTGACCTCACCTTGCTAAGCCATCCTCAGGACACCAGCTGTGTGCCAGGCACTTACGAGCTGCGGGTGTCCCCTGGGGGGGCAGGCGTGTTCGCACCCCTGACAGATCCCCACTGTGAAGGAGGGTGCACTGCATTTCAGCCTCTTGGAGTCTGATGCCAGGAGGCCCCGTTCAGCCAGCAACCCTCCCAGTGCCCCATCTGATTATGTGATCTGCAGCCTGTGGATCTGGCCAGCACTAGCATCTGGTCTGCTTACCAATCATACCTCTCCCAGAAGATGGCATACAAATCAGATTCCTGAGAGCACGGTTAGCATGCCCATGCCTCTGAGGCTGACAAATGAGGGTTCTGGGGCCCGAAGCCTGGGGCCAGCTCCTGCACTCGAAAGAGCTCAGCAAGGTGAATGCCTTTTGGGGGTCTCTTGTAGCCAACCAGTCAGCCATCCCCAGAGACATCTTTGTGTGCCACAGACACCCATTTTCTTTCAAACTGCAGTAAAGTTCACTGACTAATCTGTCTAGGGAGGAATTTGGACAATTGCTCTAAGCTAGACTTGAATCCGGATCTATACTGTTTTAAGCGGATGGATTTGGGTTCCCTCTTTGAGTTGTCTTCACATGTAGGTGGGGCCACCTGCCTCAGAACCACTGAGGCACTGGTTAACACTCAGGTCCCAGGCCCTCCCTCAGAATCTCTGGGGTGGGGCCCAGGAATCAGCTTTTTAAAAACATGCCCATGGTGATTTTTTGTTTTAGGCAATCTATCTGAGAACAACAGCCATAGAGATGGAAGACAGCCAACGGGATTTCACACGATGGGAAAAACCTCTAGGCTTTCTCCTTCTAGGCCCAGGAAGCCAACTTATTTCCTATCTTTAAAACAAATTTTTGTTATTGTCCAGTTGGCACCAAAACAGGTTTTGACCCAAGGAATGAACTCAGAGTCTGGAATAAGCCTGGGTTGTCTCAGTCAGTTAGGGCTGCCGCCAACAGAATATCATACACTGGGCGGCTACAACCACCAACACTTACTTCCCACAGTTCTAAGGGCTGGGAAGTCTAAGCTTAAGGTGCCTGCCTATTTCGTTCCCGGCGAGACCCAGGAGAGCCGCCTTCTTGGTGTATCCACACTTGGTACAGACAGATCATCTCTCTTGCACCTCTTCTTATGAGGTCACTCATCCTATCATGAGGGCTCCACCCTCAGGACCTAATTGCCTCCCAAAGACTCCACCTCCCATCCCATCCCATTGGAGGTTAAGGTTTTAACATGTGAATTTGGGGGACACAAACATTGAGTCCATAGCAGGGCTCTTGCTGGAGAGTCACAGTGAAAAGCAAAGAGGTTTTGAGGTTGGACCCTTACCGGTCCCCTTCCCACTCCTGATTTTGTGGGACTGGAGAGAGAGGAATGCAACAAGTGGCCTCCTCCATCCACCTGCCCGTGGTTCCCCCAGGTGGACAGTGGTGGCCTCAGGGTTCTGCTTTTCACCGACAATTCAGCAGAACACAAGAGACAGCCAGGAGGGGTTCTGTGAATGGCTTCATAATGAGGAGGGACACAGGATGGGACAGCTGTGAGAGTGCTAAAGAGTTTCTTAACCCTTCAAGGCCTCTCTTACTCCTTTAATCTCTGGTACCCTGGGGCCTCTTGGGACCTCATTTCCACAGTGTGAGGGCAGAATGGTAGAGTGGAAAAAGAGAAAGAGATTAAAATCCCAGCTCAAACT
The DNA here is from genome assembly GCF_018350195.1 of Panthera tigris. Taxonomy (NCBI): domain Eukaryota; kingdom Metazoa; phylum Chordata; class Mammalia; order Carnivora; family Felidae; genus Panthera; species Panthera tigris. Next base: position 90,584,365 of record NC_056662.1, on the reverse strand, counting down.
TCATGTTAGTACTGTGATATCAGTCCACCTCAAATTTAAGTGGAAAACTGAGGTAATGAAACCCCACCTTAACAGATTGGTGTAGGCATTAAACAGGGTAATGCATGGTAACTTGCTGGCCTGCAGTTGGTGCTAAACCAAGGGGAGCTCAAAAAATGACTTCACCAAGGCATCACTCCCTACATTTTCCACAGTGTCCATGGCCCATCTGCAGCCTCTGCACTCCCACCTCATATTCTTACATTTTTTTTCCCCTAGCATACCTGCACGTCCCAGGAATGCCAGCAGAAATCAGGAAATCTGGCTAAGTATAGCTGTATTAGTCCACACTGCCGGCAACCTACCAACACCTCCCATATTGATGTCATGAGTTGCCTTCCTGTGGCTGCCCTCCTCAGGTCTCTGTTCCTTCCCTGTACCTTTGACTCAGCAGATTATTCATTTCAACCCCACCGAGAAGACAGAAACTGGACCTTTCCTTCCTCCCTTCCCTCTCTCCCCCTACACTTGAGGCCTGGTCCTGCTCCTTCTGAGCTATCCCCAGCTAACCCCCTCTTTATAGCACCATTGACTCCTGTCTTCACTCACAAATCCATGCAGAGCTCTCCCCAGACTAAACATTGGCCTCCTGGCTGCCTCACCACTACGCCATCTCAGCACAAACATCTATGTGATGCTCACTGAAGTTATAGTTTTCATTGACATACTCCTTTGTTCCTGCTATCTGCTTTTGTCCCCATCCTGACGCTGAAATTGCTCATGAGTGACCTCATCATTGTCAAATCCAGTAGTCTGTCCTCAGTTCTTTTCCACTGTGGGAAGAGCATAAGAGAAAACAATGTGGGTGAGAGCAGGAGGGAACATTTCCTGAGCATCCACCAGGTTCCAAGCACTGATCTGGGCACCAGCTCACGAGTAAGAGCAGGGGTTGCAGATTATGTTACAGAGAGCTTTAAGCATCCTGCTAAGGAGTTCATGCTTACTCTGGTAAGCAGATGGAAGCCTGAACAGGGAGGTCATTTGTATCACTGATCAGAGCTGGGTTTCAGGCAAGCTTAATCTATGGGTGATAATTTAGGGAGTGGAGAAGAAAGATACTCTCTGCTTCTGCTTTCAGAGAACTTGCAGGTTAACTTGGAAGATAAAGCTCGTGTGCATGGAATGAAGAACAGTATAAGGCATCAAGTAATCAAAAACTAAGTCGAGGGAAAGTGGTCTGGAAGATCAGAGGAATTGGAGGGGTTAAAAAGACCAGAGAAGCTTCCAACAGAAGCTTGGAGCTACCCTCGAAGAAGGGTGGGGCTAGGGCTGGTGCCACAAGGAAGCACAGCCCAGGAGCATAAATGAGACCGGTGAAGGCACTGCGCTGGCCAGCACTGCTTTCCTCTGCAGTGGCTGTGACCCAACCCCTTCTCTTCGCAGTGCAGTGGAGCAGGGGCCCGTGGCTTTTAAGAGGCCGGTAGTAAATACCGCAGGCTTTGCAAGACCTGGGGTCTCTGCCGCAGCTCCTCCCCTCAGCCGCTGCAGCACAAAAGCAGTTGCTGACATACTTAAAGCAATGGGCATGGCTGTGTTCCAAGAGATTTTTATGGTCCCTGAATTTTTATGTTCCCTGAATCTGAATTTCACATAATTTTCACATGACATGAAATAATCTTCTTTTGATTTTTTTTTTATCATTTAAAAATGTAAAAATCATTCTTAGCTCACAAACCCTATGAAAACAGGTGGTCACCTGACTTGACCGATGGGCAGTAGTTTGTAGCCCATGCCATGGAGGACTAAAGCATGGAGTCCCGTGTGGTGTCAGGGGACCTGGGTCCACACCTGACCATTCCCCTCCACCACCACGACTCACCAGATGCACAGCTATGCAGAAGCTACTGTGTCTCAGCTTCCTCACCTTCAGAGTAGAGATAAAGATAGGAGCATCTATTTCCTCTGGTTGCCGTGCAGATTAAGTGAGCAGGAAGTCTTGAACCCATGAAACTTCCCCAGAGGCACAGAGGAGCACAGAGTACAGAGCATAGGTGTGATGGGGAAATAACTTGAGACTCAGAGGTGTGAGATTTAGGGTCTCGTTTGAGATCTGCTGCATGATCTTTGAAGGGCAGTTCCTTAGTTTCCTCTTATGTAGAGTTGGAATGATTTTACTCACTCTGAGGGGGATTGGCTGGGGCAGGAGGGAAGGAGGTGGGCGGGAGAAAATGACAAAATAAATATGGTTGCACTTGGAAAAGGTAATGAGGCTTTGTATCACCCAGTACCCAGATCTTGGTTTCTAATTTTGGCTTTAACAAAAAGGAACCAACACACACACCTCCACACACAAACAAACAATGTTGGAAGTCAAGAGACATGGAGGGGCAATCAGAAGAGCTCCCAATGACTGAAGTTGGGGCAATTAGAACAAAATAAATAAAGTAGTATTGGATTATAATCCAAGGTATAGAATACATATACATAGGTCCATATTTATATAAATGATTGAATAAACAAGTAGGTGAGGAAGAACAGACAAATATTCTATTGGTCCCATATTATCCCATGCAGAAATATTCCAAATAATTTATGTAGATACCCTACTGTCCAGGAAGGGGTACATAACTCCCTATCCTCAAGTGTGGGCTGTGTGTAGTGACTCTCTTCCAAAGAGTACAGTATGGAAAGGGGCAGGGAGTAGCTTTAGGATGGATAAACCTGACAAATGCTACCTCAGTCAGGTGATCCAAATCAATACCAACAATGATAAGCCATATTAATAGCATGTACCCTTGGTATTATGTGATGAGAATGGCATCTTACCTCTGGGGTCTTCCTCCAAAAAACCCATGTCTCCCATCTTGTAATGAGAAAAACATTAGACAAATCCCAGCTAAGGGACACTCTACAAAATGCCTGACTCAAAACTGTCAAAGTCGTCAAAAACAAGCAGTCTTGAACTTTGTTTAATAACAAAGCATCGGTCTTAGTAGGAAGCCTAGTTTAATAGGCAAAAGTAATAAAGATAGGAACGCTATTAAAAAGTAGGCAAAAACCGTTGTCCACAGCAATAATCACAAACAATTCCTCATCTTCTCCTACCTCCTGCTCTCATACGCATCACTGCCCCCTTCAGGCCCTCCCCAGTCAGAACCTTCTTCCCACATCAAGTCCACACAGAATGTCTGTCTCTAAGGCACAGATCAGCTTAGCTTTTATTCCAGCAATAAAGACCCCTTTTTTTGTAAGAGGAAAGGCTCATAAAAGTTGGTTGCAGAAATTACTAGATTCTCTTTGGCCAGCTTGGAGAGGCATGAAAATCTATCAATACTCCCACATTAAAAATGTTTGTCCTCTCATATACAATCCCCATCCGATTTCAAATTGATTAATGTAGTCTCCTTGAATATTTTTTGTGAGACACATAAATTGCATTGCTCAATTTGTTAATGGAAGCTACAAACTGGCGGCCTGTGTGGCTCATGGTATAATGGTCTAGTGTCTATGCTAAGAAGACACTAACTTTTGGCTGAGGAACAGAAAGTAGGGTGTTTGTCTTTCCCACATGTTTCAGCCAATTGAGATCCTCTTTGGGCTCAGGGTTCAAGACAAGAAACGACAGTAGAAATACAAGAATGAATTCAGGTGTAAACCGGAATCCAAGACTTGTCCACATTCCAAGTCATCCATGTAGATGAACTTGAATGCTAGGCCTGATGTTTTTAGCTATGCTATTTTTCAATAAATTACCTGCCTTTATCAAATGCTGTGGATAATTTTTGTGCTTGGTGTATGTGTTCCTTCTTTAAAAACTATGGTTTCCCTGCTCTGCATGACATTTATCCATTCTTCTTCTGAGCTCATCTGAGCAGAAAGAGGAAAAAATGCAAAGGGTTGCAAAGAGAAAAGGACAGATCTGTTTTCTATTCCCATTTCAACCCTGAGTGACTTGAACAAGGCAATTACCTTCCCTGTACTTTAATTTTTCAATTTAAAATGGGGTTAGCAATAACTGTCTCTTACCCCAAGTCCCAGAGGTAATCACACAAAGACAAATCCACTTGGCAGAAACACCTTTACAATGAAACTACTGCACACAGGCAATGTGAAATTTCTACATCTTTTACAAGCCAACAGCTGTTTATATTGTACCATGCTTCAAACTAGATTTCATCAGAAGATATCTCCCAAAGAAAAGGAAAATGGCCACTAACTGGCCATTTGTTAGCAGGTGTTAGTGCTAAGATTTGCTTTGTGAAGAGGAGATACTTTGCAGACACAGCATGAGAAGGGGCACTGGGCATGAGCACCATGAGTCTGGGAACTTAGTCCAGACAGGGTGGACAGGCTATTATGACTCGGATTGTTTTGATTATTTTAAGTGTTCCTCAAATCCCAGGGACGAGGGGGAGTGTAAAAATCAGCCAACACCTACATTTATGGTGCAACTTACTTACATCAGGAAATGTTAACCGATACCATTTGGCACCGATTGGAGCAGTTTTAAAACAATGCCCCACCAAAAAATAAATACATAAGTAACTTTATGTTAAATGTTCAAGAGAATGATAAAGTACAAGCATCAGTTCTGCTGCATGTATCTGAGTCCCCCTCAACTCCAATTTCATTAAAGGCTGCAGCAGCCAGGGCAAAAAGCACATCCCAGATCTGTCCTTGGTTACTCATCCAGCAAGGTGGATTCGCTGAAGTGATAGTCTGCCAACCTCAAGCAGAGCGTATTAACTATCTGGAGGGGTTGAGGGTGGGTGAGTTGTATCAGCAAAACATTCATCAGTGCCTGCCAATACTTGTAAAAAACATGTCGCAGACAAAAAATGCAGTCTTGTTCTCAATGGGATTGTAATAAACCAAAGAGGCTAGCAAAGCTCGTGCTACGTTGGTAAACACTGGACCGAGGTACATACTGGAAAATGGCATCATGACATGGTAAGGGATGGGGGGGGCGGGTGGTGACTTGGGCCCTGTGCGACGAATGCAAGCACATAAAATGCGCGATGCTTTAAGGCCCCTGTTACGGGGAAATGCCTCCACTCTCAAGGAAATGCTGATTGGTCCGGGTGCCGGTTTCAGTTTGGCGCCACCTGGTGGTGATTGTCTGCCCAAACGTCGCTATCTGGGCTGTCTGGCGTGGTTGGGGCTTCCAAAACTACTAAGGGGATTCCAGGAATATCTACATGATTTGATGTCATCTGCCAGACAGAGAAGATTGACCAGGGAATGGAATACAGACTCAGGGGCTCCCTCTCTGTCTCCCTGCCTCCTGAGACAGAGTCTCCTTCTCCACCACATTACCTACCCCACCGAAGTAAGAACCTTCACCCACCACGGCATCTTCCTGGCCACCACTAGCTCAGACCAGCCCCCTTGGCCCCACTCCAGAAACAACTCCTCCTCCTTAATTTCCTCAAGGCCCCACTGATGTGGAGTTGTCGAGGCTGTTTACAGAACATGAGAGGAGTGATTATAGAAATTGGAGAATTACAGGACAAGACAGGATAATACCTTCTTGAATTTACCCTCAGATACCACTGTTCTTTGTACTCTGTTGAACAGTCCTCACCACAGGCAAACTCTTGCTGGCTGTGCCCTTTTACTAATCCCTGCTTTCAGTCATGGGGTTCAGGAACGCTCACTCTTGTTCTCTCTGTCTCTCCCGGCCCCCTCGCCTCCCTCTCATGCCTAATCGCTCATCTTTCTCTTTTTTTCTTGTTACCTATACTCTTGATATTCTCTTACACAGAGACAGGTTGAGCATATGTCTCCCTTCCTCAAATTAAACTTCTAGCCTATCTTCTTGTGCCTGAACACAATAAGGTCCTCGGCTAAACCAAGGGCCATCTGATTTATGTTCTTCTCTCAGCATTATGAAGTCTGCAGAAGCTTTGTAATTCAGGGTTTATTTTGTTCTTTAACATATAGCCCAGTGAAAATTTCAGGCAGGGGTATAGTCCTCCTGTCTCTACCCTATTCCCATGAGCAGACTGGAAGGAGGAGGGGTGTGGGTAAGGGAGCTTGGTTTCTTTCTGCTTGGGAGTCCATTGTTTACATGTCTCTTCTTAGAGCATTTCCAAACTCTGGAGCCATTCCCGGCAACACATCCTCTTTAGGACCTTTCTCTTTGTCTGAGAGAGCTGACCAAGAGAAACTCTGAAACCAGGACATCATGAGAACCAGTGCAGGGTTGGGCCAGTGGATTTGCCATATGATATCTTCTGGGAAGCTGAAATCCTGGCCGCAAATAACTGAAACTATCCCCTGACCCTCTTCTTAAGAAGGTCTAGAAATATTCCGTATTGGAGAACTGAGTAAAATAATACGAGAGTTGTACTGCCATGGATAAATGATATGCTACAAAGCCACAAAAACTAGATTGTGTGGAGCTAGCACCAGAAAGAAAGATCAAGGAAACGGAACAAAAGCCCAAACAGAGCCAAGGATACATGTTAGTGGTATAAGGTATAAGTGCAATTTCAATTCAGCAAGGAAAGGACGCAATATCTAATAGCGGTGCTGGGAAAGCTGTAGACAATTAGTGAAGAAAACAATGTGGCAGCTTTTGTCATAACACTCATCAAAATAGATCCCTGATGGACTGAATAGTTACAACACAAATAATCAAATAAATAAACTGGAAGAAAGCAGGGGTGAATATTTTCATAACTATGATATTGAAAAGGCAATTCTGAGTATAATATGATAGAAGCCATAAAGAATTCTCACAAATTAGTAAGGACTGTATGAACAACCCCATGTAAAATCGAGCGAATTATACAAGTGGTCAATTTGGAAAAGAAAAAATGACAATGACAAAAGGCATAATTATAAAATTTCAATTTATAATGAATAAAGAATATTAAAAGTAAGCTATCATGTTGTTAAAGACTAACACATCCCAACACCCAGTGCCACCATGCAGGAAAAAGAGAAAGCCCAGAGGCCATAAGTTAGCAGATACTTTCTGAAGAGGGACAATATATGCCAAACCTTTAATAATACTTTAATTCTGGCTAATTAATTGTTGGGAAATGAGAATGAGAGCAAAGATATGTATTGAAGATGTTAATTACAGTATCAGTTAAATATAAAAACATTGTAAATAACTCAAACGTCCCAATTAGAAGGCAGGCTGAATACCCATGTACTTCTATAATATGGGGCATGGTCACACTGGTTAGAAACATTGTCAAAGAAATAGATTCATTGACATAAAAAGATGATTGTGGCACAGTGTTATTTTTGAAGTAATATAAAATATACCTATGTATGTACAAGTAAGAGTGTGAATGTGCAGCTAGGTATAGGAAGATGTCAACTTTATTAGGATTTATTTCTAGGTCATGGGCTCACAAGAACTTCTAAAGGTGTTCTTTTAATGCTTGCCTGTATTTTCAAATCCACAATGAATATATAGTGCTTGCAACAAGAAAACTATTGATTACAAAATTGGGGTGCCTGGGTGGCTCAATCAGTTAAGCGTCTGATTCTTGATTTTGGCTCAAGTCATGTTCTCAGGGTCATGGGATCAAGCCCTGAGATGGGGCTTAAGATTCTCTCTCTCTCTCTCTCCCTCTGTCCCTACCCTGTGCTTGCTCGCTCTCGAAAGAAAGAAAGAAAGAAAGAAAGAAAGAAAGAAAGAAGAAAAAAAATGAAGAAATGGGAAATGGTCAGGCCTGGGGCTCTGTGCCTGCAGGGTATTCAAGAGCATGCCCTCAGGGGGGCTTCTTGCTGGCTGTGGGTATGGAGCAGGTGAGAATTCTAATGTCCTTCCAAGCCTGAGATGGTATCTTTCTATGAAGAGTTTCCTTGGGGCCAGTTCTGCAAGGGTGATTAAAGAGGGACACCGCTGGGCTCTGTCTCCAAGGACCATAGCATCTAATGAAGCAGATAAAACATAAAAAGGAGCCTGGAGAAGAACACATCAAAATTCTGACTTGCGTGGTTTGGATAATGACTGCAGAAAAACATATGTTTTATTTCCTCTTGTTCACTGGCAGGAGCTGAGCCACTGCCTTCAGGAGGCAGCACCATTTGGGGGTAGGAATCTGGGGAACCCAATTTTTCTGTGAATTCAATGAATATACTTGAGCATCTGCCTTGATTGGTCAGCACATCCTGAAAGAGGCTGACCTGGGGGCATTTCTGCCCCAAGTTTATGCCTGGATGCAGTTGATGGGAGTATGATCCCAGCCCTCTCTCAAGGATAGCGAGGACATGTCCTCACATCTCTATATCCCAGGGTAGACTGGTCACAAGCAGGGGAGGGTACACGAGGGCTTTGTTATCCCATGCAAATGTCTTTCTCTGTCCCCTGACTTCTCCCTCCCTTTTGTGACCCAGCAGTTTAGGAATGGAGCCCCCACTTACTGCCCCCACTCCTCACTCCCCATCAGCTGGCCCACCTGCTCTAATCATCGCTGACCACACCACAAAAATGGAATCTGCCCATGACCTCCTATTTCCAAAACCACAGAGCAAGTTCCTGTCCTCATCCCACCTCCGCCTCCCAACACTCCTCCCCCAGGCAGGCTCCACCAGTCCCTGGACTCTCCCTCCCCGCCCTGCACCTCCCACCCCTCACTCTCCTCCTTCCCTCCTGCCCTGGGCTCATCCTCATGTGGGCCTCCTCTGCCAGCCCCCTCTCTTCCCTCATCTTCTCAGGGTTTGGGGATACCCAAGGGATCCAAATCTAATCTCCACCCAGGCCTCTTGTCCTAGTTCCAGCCAGATTCAGACATTCAACTGCTTGCCCTGAAGGTCAGCATGTCCAAACGTCAGCTTGCTGACCTCCCCAACAAACCTGCTCCTCCTCCCGGGTCCCCATACCTGCAACAGTCAGCCTCACTCTCCCCCATTCACACAGGCCAGAAACCCAGCTAAAGTGCCGAATGGCAGCCAAGCCCACCAGCTTTTCCTCCCAGCCACAGCACCCCTTGGGGTCTTCCTCTCCTCCCCATCCATCCAGTCTGCCATGGCTCTAGCTCAGGTCATTGCCGCTTCCAGCCTGGCTCCTTGCACAGCTTCCTAAAGGCTGGTGCCTCTAGCCTTTCCTGCCTCCATCCAAGCCCCACTGTGGCCAGAGCACAAGTATCTGATCATGTCACTCCCTGTTTAAAACCATTTTGTGATTTCCCATCAACTTCAAAATACATTATAAACTCTCCAGCATGTCATAAAATGCACTTCATGATTTGTCCTCTGTCTACCTTTCTGTCTAAGTCTCCTGATACTTCCTCACACAGCCATGTTCCATTAGTCTGAGTCACAGCACAGCACCGCATCATGCCAAGGTCCTCCCTTGGTGCCTTTGCACTTGCTGTTTTCACCACCTGTAGTGCCCACCTCCTGCACACATATCAGGGCGTGGCCAAGCACACCTCCTGCAGGAAGCGTCCCTGATTGGATTGGTTGAGAGTCTCACTTCTGCATTCCCATTATTCTCCATGCACTTAGTAACAAAATGCCTACTGTTTTCAGGGTAATTTTAAAAATTGTTTACATATGTATGTATTTTTTATATTTTATATATATTTATAAAGGCCCCTGACACCTTTCTCAGTGTCTCCACTCCACTTGAAGAGGTAACCACTGTCAGTCACTTCCCATATTACATTCTTCGGCACTTCTCTGTGTCCCCCAAAGACTGAGCTCCTGGTAATGGGAACAGAGGCTTGGATTCCTCACACAGGGCCACAGAATTTATGAATTAGTAGACTGCAGTTTCTTTTTGTCTCCAATAGGACTGCAAGGGCTTTGGGATTTGGTCTAATGCCTAGAAGTGAAAGTGAGCAAAAAAATATATGGATTTTTTTTTTCTTTTACTAGGAAGAAACCACATTTATCTGCAAAGAAGACAATTTTTTGGAAGGAAGTAAAAAGTTAAGCAGGCATCTAGCACTGTGCTTGAGGAAGAGACAGCCTGAGGGCTGCTCAAGGAAGGGCAGCAAGGGGGTACTGCTCAGCTCATGTCTATCGAGGGGTGGCCCCACAAGTCCGAGATGCAAAGAGGGCTCAGGCGTGTTCCTGGTTATCTCAACTTGGCAGGACCATCCCAGGAGGCAGGTTCAGCTTGTTGCCTGTGACATAGGATGTAGTGAAAGCTACCAGGCCACAGGTTCTTAGTTTAAGAAGGAACGACATCAGTCACAGCTGCCAGCAGGAGTAGGCTCAACGACGATGACTCTCAGCCCCAGCCACAAGGAGAACCCTCTGGAGAGCTTCTGACACTCTGATGCCCAGGCAGCACTGCAGGCCAGTCTTAAGTCAGAAGCTGAGACTGGAAACCACACACTGGAAGTTTTCAACATTCCCCAGGTGATTCCAGTGTGCAGCCCAGATGGAGAGCACTGTGCTTCAAACTTGAACTTGCACATGAATCACCAGAAAGTCTTATTAAAGTACACATTTTCCGATTTGGCCCATCCAGGGTGGGGACTGAGAATCTTCGTCTCTAACAAGCTCCAGGTATTGCCGATGGTGCTGGCTTTATAGCTAGTGAGCAGCGCGTCACAGGGGGTATTCAAGAAGTAAGGGGCTGATTACATGGTGTGGAAACTGTAGAGAAGGCTGACACAATGAATGAGGGTTAACGCATTGAATCAGATAAGCACAGCAGTGCTCATCCACCTTTCTGTGACAGCTGAAATCTCCCACCACCACCACCTAACAACCTGATCCACAGAAAGCCACATATAAACCCAGCAGAGTTGCTTGTTTAGAGGGACAGCAGGAACCCCAGAGCTCTGCCCTCTTGTCTCCCTTCCTCCCCCACCTCAGGGCACCTAGAGCCTCCATGAAGTGCATTAGAAGACACACTGGATACTATTTAATAAACCCATCTATCTGATTTCAGATGCTGAGGACTATTTCAGAGACTGGAACTGTTGGTGCTTGAGCAATGAGTGACTCCAGATAGTGAAACGTTAGTAAACTTGGATTAGTGAGCATTACGGCATTAAGGACAGGCGAATCTGCAGGATTTGGGGTGACACAGTCTGTATACAGCAATTTTATCTTGTAATATGTGCCGCTTCTAGAGGGGTGACCTGGAGGAAACAAAGGTAGGAGGTTGTTGCATGCACTTGCCTTCCGAGGGTACCGGTAAGTCCACTGGCAAAATTTAATGATCGGAATCCACCGACATATCTCATCAAGTGGGAACCAAGCCACCCCTGCTGTCACAGCCTCTTGCTGTCACTCCTGGTCCTTTCTCTCACTCACTTCAGATGCACCCCTGACCCCTTCTTCTCTTCTCTCAAGGCGGATACTAACTCTGAGAGCTGATTAAACCCTGCCTGGCAGGAACCTAGGAATATCAGATGGGAGAATAAAAAAAAAAAAAAAAAAAAAAAAAAAAAAAGCATGGAGCCTCACATAATAAGATTACACGAAATTCCATTGGCGGGCTCTTTAAAACAATGATTATGGAAAAAAAAATTACAAAACAGGATTATCTCCAGCTAACTACAAGAATATGGTAAAATTTCTTCAAGAAGGTGTCAAGATGGAAGAAATGTATTCATTTTCATTTTTTCTAATGATGGAATTTCATTCATTTGACCTTAGAATTTTTTTGAACTTCTTTAATGTAGTCATTTAGAATTTTTAGTAACTTGGACATTTTTTGGATTGAGTATTTGCAATTCTTTTTTTATTTTTTATTTTTTGTTTATTTTTGAAAGAGCGAGAAAGAGCGCGTGCACGTGCGCGCACAAGTTGGGGGAGGGGCAGAGAGAGGGGAGGGGACAGAGGATCCAAAGCAGGCTCTGCACTGACAACAGACAGCCAGATGCAGGGCTCAAACTCATAAACCGTGAGATCATGACCTGAGCCTAAGTCAGCCGCTTAACCGAACTACTCAGGCATCCCGAGTACTTGCACTAGGCAAAAGGGGCTTATCTGAGCAAGATTTAGGAGGATACATTTTACCTTTGATCCCATCCAAGAATCAAACCTACAGGTTTGTTTGTTTTTTTATGATTTGGGAGGGAGGGAGGGAGGGAGATTGTTGAGGGGCTCCCAAAGGGAGCAGAAAACTACTCATCTGGAGATGTAAGACCCCAGCTTCACTAGAATTTTCTCATGGATTTTTTAAATTAAGTTTATTGTGATAAAATACATATAACATAAAACTTACCATTTTACATTCACCATATTGTTGCAACCATCACCACGATCCATTTCCAGAACTTTTCCATTATCCCACATTCTGTACCTATTATTCCATCCCCTCTCCCCAGCCCTTGGTAACCTCTATTCCACTTTCTGTTTCTATGAATTTGCCTATTCTAGATATTTGATTTAAGTGGAATCATCCAGTATTTGTCCTCTTGTGTCTGGCTTATCCACTTAACATGTTTGCAAGGTTTACCCATGTTGTGGTATGTATTAGAACTTCATTCCTTTTCACGGCTGAGTAATATTCCATTGTAAATATATACCACATTTGGTTTATCCACTCAACTTTTGAGGGATATTTGGGTTGCTTCCACCTTTTGGCTATGGGAAATAGTGCTGCTATGAACATTGGTGTGTAAGTATCTATTTGAGCCCCTGCTTTCAAATCTTCTGGGTATATATCTAGAAGTGGAATTGCTGGATGATATTCCTGTGTTATTTTCAATTATCCCTGTTCTACAATGGACAAGTTAATACTCTCCCTGACTATAGTACTTTTTAACTGAAATTAAGTTCATACTTTTTGTTGTTTACAAATAAGAAAATTACTTTTCCTTCTTTTAAAAAAATAGAAGCTGATAATTTATGTTTATTGATTCATTTTAGCATTTTCCTAATGGTCTGATCTGTGATTTTTCCAAAGGGTACTTTGTTTTAAAGTGTATGTTTTATATTCTATTCAAGTATGGTGAGGCCAACAGATAAGGACATGATTGCCATTGAAAAGATAGTTTATTACTCATAGTTCCCAGGACAAAGGGGCAAGTGCGCCACATAGGGCCACGGGCAGAGAGAGAGTGCAGGAGACTTCAGGAAGGCTTTTATTGTGTGTTCCAGAGAAGGAATGGGTGAGGCAGGATAAACAGGCTTAGAATTGGCTAGTTTGAATCATTTCCATGAGCTCTGTGCCCCTGACTGTCTGAAGTGGCCCTGGAGTGACCATGGCAGCTGGATATCATCCCACAGTGTAAGAGCCCCTGAGAAAACAAGTGGGTGGGGAGTATAGGCCCTGGGTTCGTTAGTTTGCATAGGAAAGGCACGCTAGCAGGAGTTATCTCTAGGAATTAACTAACCCAAGGAGGCACAATCCTTTCCAGGTCAACAAGGCCTAGACCTCAAAGCATCAGATACAGAAACTAAAAAATATGGTTAACACACATCTTAGTGAAGTCATAAAATCTCAAACAATGGGGTTCCAACAGGCTTGCAGACTTGGACTTGAAACAGTGCTTCTCAGTGCTAACCATATGCAAGAATAACTTGGGAAATTTTTCTCAGCTGTGGTTTCCTGCTTCTACAATCAAGGCCAATTTAATGTGTCTCTGAGCACTGATCATTTTAAAAGCTCCCCTGGTGATTCTCATGTGATTCCGGGCTCAAGAACCATTGGTTTAGGACAGTGTTTCTCAAAGTCTGAACCTGGACCAGCAGCAGCATGAACTGGGAATTTGTTATGAAAGCAGATTCTCAAGCCCACCCCAGACTTGTTAAGTGGGAAAGTCCAGGTGGGGTCCAGCCCTTTGTGTTTGTACAAGCTCCCCCAGGTGATTCTGAAGCTGGCTCAAGTTTGGGATCCACTGGTTCAGGGTTAGGAGCACCGGTGACTGGACTGCAGTGTCCTTCCATCGTGTCCCTGACTCCCATATAGATGCTCAGCACTCTGAGGCACTGGCCCCACAAAGCTCAACTACTGTGTTTTGATCATCAACCAAGTATCGGTTTGCATAAGGCAGGACTATTCTTCCACGTAGGAGAAGCAGGTGTATCCTGAAGGTTCCCAGGGTCTCCCTGTCCCCTTATATCCAAGTGATAAGTACAGCAATCGGGGGAGAGGTTGAGATCAGGTAGGAAACTCAGTATGCACTCACTGCCATGGTGACTGGAGAACCCAGAGGCTCCCAGAGGAGGTGACAATCAAGGGGGACCTTAACAGCCTGTTGAGACTGTTGGAGCAGCCTGTCTGCACAAAACGGATGCACTCAGCACCCTGCTTTGCTGAAGCTGTTGTGCATTATTTAAGAGCTCTTCAAGTGTCTTCAAGTTGCAAATTTTAATATTCACAGGAAGCTGAATAAGTAAAACTGTGGAGCTTTGCAAAGAAGTAATGAAAACATAGTACCGATAAAGAGAAATTAAATGAATAAGTAGGTTTTCTTTATTGGAAAAAAAATCATTTAAGAGAATAAGCATAAACAGAGTCATCACTGGATGACTTTTCTCCAGTGACAAAAAGCTGGTTCTGGGGTCACAGTCCTGCCTTCTTATTCCACCCTCCTCTTTTTACCTGCTGTGAATTTGGGAAAGTTAATTAAATTCTTAACTTCAGTTTCCTCATCTACAGAATGGGATTATGATAGTACACGCCTAATCATTTTTTTTGAGGATTAAATAAGAATAACGGTAAAGTGAGTGGCATTGTGCTCTTCACTAAATAAAATCTAACTATCGTTTCTGCTATTAATACTATCATTAACATTATTATCAACATAGCGATCTAGAGTGAACTCCCTAAAATATTAGCTGTTCCCACTATTATTACTACTATTACTACTAATGGATCCTCTCCATTAAACTCACATCAGGAGAAAAGGGCTATAACTAACCAGATATACAAAGCACTCACTGAGAAAAATATCCTTTCTCAAAATTCAAAAAATTATTTGAGCATCCTACTTAGAAGGACACTTGCCTTAAACAAAATAGAATAAGTTATGTTGTTGCAACAAACATCAAAATCTCAGTAGTTTATCAACAATAGCCAAATTATGGAAAGAGCCCAAATGTCCATTGACTAATGAATGGATAAAGAAGATATGGTATGTATATACTACTCAGCCATCAAAAAGAATGAAATCTTGCCATTTGCAATGATGTTAATGGAACTACAGTGTATTATAGTGTATTATAGCTAAGTGAAATAAGTCAGTCAAAGAAAGGAAAATATCATATGATTTCACTCATATGCGGAACTTAAGAAACAAAACAAGTGAACATGGGAGAAGGGAAGCAGAAATAAGATAAAAACAGAGAGGGAGGCAAACCATGAGACTCTTAATTACAGAGAACAAACTGAGAGTTGCTGGAGGGGAGGTTGGGGATGGGCTAAATGGGTGATGGGTACTAAGAAGGGGCCTTGTTGTGATGAGCACTGGGTGTTGTATGTAAGTGATGAATCACTAAATCCTACTCCTGAAACCAATGCTACACTATGTGTTAACTAACTTGAATTTAGATAAAATCTTGGAGAAAAAATTCTCAGTGGTTTAATACTGCAAAAGCTTATTTCCTGCCCATGTCAATTTGTCCCAGTCAAACTCAAGTCAATTGGTATCTATTTTGCAAGCTGTAACCCAGAGACCCAGGAAGCTTCCATTTGCAGATATATTTTTAAGGGCCAGGCTTAGAATTAGCTTATACTTTGTGGCTTTCACCCACTGATCCTAGTTCTAGGATAAATTTTGTTTCTCTCCTCCAAGCTAATTATTCTTATACCTGTGAATCCACTTGTCCTACAGAAAGAATGAGAGCTCACCAACCACCTAGTGGTTCTCACCTGAATGTACAAGTTTGTCTACACTCCTGCACAAAAGCCCAGCCTAAATGTAATCTGACTGGAATTAACCGAGTGGTACAAACACCTCCTGCATTCTAGAGAATACACTTTTATTAATGCAGCCTAAGGTTGCATTTTTTTTGGAGGGGGAATGTAAGCAATATTGAACTTACCATCAACTGAAATTGTCATAAGTATACAACAGATTCAGTTCCCTTTCATCAATGTTTTTTCTTTCTTCAATCTCAACAGGAATCTCTATTATGGAAAAAGTCCACAAGAAAAACCTAAGTTGAAGAGATTTGCTTTCTCTAGTTTATCCATTCATATATCAGCCAACCACCCAATGCAGGTGGCCAGACTCCATGCTGCCTTATCATCCAAGCTCATTAATGGCAAATGCTGAGAAAGGTGGTTGGCAAGCCTTGACCATCCCTGTCCTTAGACTGAACCCTCCCATCCTTCCTGTTGCAGGTACCACATCTGCGTAACTGTGCTGATCTACTTCCTCCCCTTGCTGGTGATTGGCTATGCGTACACTGTTGTGGGAATCACACTGTGGGCCAGCGAGATCCCTGGGGACTCCTCTGACCGTTACCATGAGCAGGTCTCTGCCAAGCGCAAGGTAAGCAAAGAGCAAGCAGCACCTAACCCGCCCTGGCTCAGGCTGGCAAGCATATGAGCCTCAGAACCTCAGGAGGCCCAGAGGCAGCAGGCACAAAACATCCCTGGGTCTGTGGAACAGTGGAAGGAGGAGAGGAGATGTGGGACAGAGGAGGGAAGAGATCTTTCTTGGTTGTATTTGTAACCTAGGCCTGCCTGTATAGGCAAGAGCCACTTCTTTCTTGCCTTAAGAGTAATTGCAACCTGTCAAGCCATTAACACACACACACACACACACACACACACACACACACACACACACTTAACTACAAATGCATTGAAGAGTTAAGTCCTCTTTTATTATTAAAGTTTGACAAAATAATACATTCACTTGGTTCAAACATCAAAAAGTTTTAAAAGGAACAAAACTAGTGATGGAGAACAGAAACAGTGGGTCACATTACTATTTATAAAAAACCTTTTAAATCCCTTTTAACCATCTGGTGCTCCCTAGCTGCAGCTGTCCAGATGCCTCCCTTCCTCTTCTTTCCTCTGATACTACCCTGGCCCCTCCTCTCCACCTTCCCCCACCCCCCTGCCCTCACTGCTTCCTCCTCCTTACTGAGTCTCTCCCCACTGAATACCCATTCCCCTGGGTCATTGTCTGCTCTCCCTTGGCTTCTGCAGCCACTGCCCAGAGGGGTGACATCACACAGAGGTTCTCAAACATGACTGTGTTTCAGAGTCACCTGAAGGGCTTGTCAAACCAGAATTCTGGGTCTCACCCCCAGGGTTTCTGATTCTGTAAGTGTGGGATGGGGTCCAAGAATTCTCATTTCTGGCAAGTCCCAAATGATGGTTACAAAGCTGGTCCCGGAGCCACACTCTGAGAACTACTGATATAATCAAAGTCCTTTGATACCACATATAAATGGTCCTGTCTCCTCCTCGAAAGGGGTTATTATAGACACTTCCCACCACACACTGCACTGTGTGCAGTGAGGGGCATGGGAGGAGAGAGAAAGTAGCCATGAGAAAAGTTGGCTGTGGTGGTGACCTCACCTGCCCCATCCTCCTGCCAGGTGGTCAAGATGATGATCGTCGTGGTGTGCACCTTTGCCATCTGCTGGCTGCCATTCCACATCTTCTTCCTCTTGCCCTACATCAACCCTGATCTCTACCTTGAGAAGTTTATTCAGCAGGTCTACCTGGCCATCATGTGGCTGGCCATGAGCTCCACCATGTACAACCCTATCATCTACTGCTGCCTCAATGACAGGTGAGGACCTCATCCCCCACACTCTCTCCAGGGACAAGATCATTTGTCTCTATAGCAGCCAAACAGCCAACCTAAATGAGCAAAATCTTTGTGAGACAAGAGGGGGTGGGAGGGACTGCAGCAAAAAGACCACACTACTCCATCCCTACTAATTATTGCCATGCAGCTTTATGAGCCCAAAGTGGACTTTGTTTTTCTTCTCCAAGAAGAACCAGACATCCATACTTTTGTGTGAATCTTCTGACTTTTGGACACTGGCAACTAAGTTAGTGGGGGTGGGGGTGCACATTAAAAAAAAAACAAACCTCTGTTATTGATGCATATAAATAGGCCTGAAAGCTGGATCTAGTTCATGGCCTGTGATTTTGTTCCCTCTGCCCTGTGGATCCATGCACAGGGGGCTGTGCATGCAGTGGGGGGCGGCGGGGGGGAGACAGGGAGAGTAAGACACAAAGAGAGATTGATGGCCACAGAATACCATTCTCCATAGGGCATCTTTTCCCTTCACTGGCCTCTCACTTTCCTCTTTCCATCTCATCTCATCATACAATTTGGGCAGCTTTACCCAGTTTCTTCTAGCAGTTCCAGCAGGACAGGGTAAGCAAAGAGGAATCAGTGCCTGGAAGGCCCTTACTTAGTCACACTGATCAGGAGAGCTGTTCTGGCAGAAGAAGCCAACCTTAGACAAGCAAGAGAAGGGAGAGCCCATCAGGAATGGTGGTCATCCGGGTGCCTGGGTGGCTCAGTCAGTTAAGTGTCGGACTCTTGATTTCGGCTCAGGTCATGATCTCACAGTTTATGGGTTCAAGCCCCACATCAGGCTCTGCACCAACAGTGTGGAGCCTGCTTGGGATTCTTTCTTTCCCTCTCTCTCTGTCCCTCCCCTGCTCTCTCTCTCTCTCTCAAAATAAATAAGCTTTAAATAATAATAATAACAATAACAACAGAGAGTCATACTTAGGCTTGTCTATGCGTTAAAGAGCTGACATAGTGGTGACAATGCCCTCTGGAAGCAGACTGTCCCAAAGGGTCACCTCTCCCATCTTCTGTCTCTCCAGGTTCCGCCTGGGCTTCAAGCATGCCTTCCGGTGCTGCCCCTTTATCAGTGCCGGCGACTACGAGGGGCTCGAAATGAAATCCACCCGGTACCTCCAAACCCAGGGCAGCGTGTATAAAGTCAGCCGCCTGGAGACCACCATCTCCACGGTGGTGGGGACCCATGAGGAGGAGCTGGAGGATGGTCCCAAGACCACACCCTCGTCCCTGGATCTGACCTCCAATGGCTCCTCTCGCAGCAACTCCAAGACCATGACAGAGAGCTTCAGCTTCTACTCCAACATGCTCTCCTAGACCGCAGGTCTTCAGCAGGGGCAGCCACCACCATTTTTGTCTTGCTTCACTTCATGCATGGATAATGCCTTGATCTAGAAACCATCAGAAATTCCCTAACACTGGGGTTTGTGAAAAAGTTCAGAATTTTTTAGGGAAAACATCCAATCCTGAGTTTAAAAAAAAATCTGGATTCTTCTATGACTTTGATATCCCCCATGCTGTGTGACCCAAGGCAAACTGCTGAACTTCTCTGAGCTTGTAAAATGGCAAGGTTGGACTTGATTTCCCCTAAATCTCTTCCATGATTCTAAAATTAACTTTGGTTATATGTGGGGGCTCATTTAGGGATGAATCCTACAGCACCTGGATTTGCCTGGAGCCTCCATGAACTTCAGTGAAGTTGTCCATAGTCGTGCTCACATTATTCTCCTTTAGCTGGTGGAGCACATCACATCAACCTTCACTCATCAGGGTAAACAAAAGAAGGAACCACATAAAATCCAAAGGAAAGGTTTAACTCTGTCTTCTAAGCATCCATGAAAAGGAAGCATGGATGCCTTCCTTTAGAGACCTCAATATTTAGTGCATCGACACCTCTTGAGATTGAGAGCCTCAGGTCCATGTGGATTATATCCCCAGGGACTGTCCTGAACAACCAGTATGGCAAAATAGGTCCAGTGATGCCAGCTAATGTCTGCTACAGACCAAGAGTCAGGAGGCCTGTGCCATACTTAATCTATCTGAGCCTCTCTTTCCTTATTTGTAAAATATGGGGCTGAGCTAGATAACCTAAGTACTCCTTTTAACATTCAGTGGTTCAAGGATTGTATGAGTTTTTTGTTAGTTTTATCAATTGGTAATCTCAAAAAGAATAAGAACAGCAAGTCTAGTGACTTAGTACCCTGTTTCTGGAGAGTAGCAACTGCTACAACGTGTCAATATCCATATCAAACATGCTCGGACTTATCCTAAAACCACGAGTATTTTCCTTCTTCTGGAACGTTTTGGTATTTGACAGAGCAGAGGACTTCATGTCAAAGTTTGCATCTCTCCATCAAGTGTTAGCAGGCCAAGTTCCACAGGTGGAGATGCCATCAAGGAAGATAAACATGTGGGCTCCCTGCTCTGGCCTTTTGGGGTATCTTAGGGCAGGGGCACTAATGCAGTCTCAGCTTTATTCTATTATTCTAGCTTTATTCTCAGATGTCCAGTGAGCAAGGAGGCTGGACCCTGCAGCTCCACTTGTGGGAAGAGGCCACCTTATATCTTCCCTTCAGATTCTCTGAATCTCCCTTCCTGCCCCCATGGCTTAACTGGCCTCCTGTCTGAAAGGGGTGGGAAGACCCACCAACCCCACAGGACAGTCAGTCTACCAAGAGCCATGAATTTAATCCTCCATGTCTCAGCAAAGCTTTGAGGTTTCCAGCAGGTGAGCACACAATTTCTTGATGTCTCCCAGATTTGTGCTTTGTCCAGATGTGGCTGAAAGCAGAAGTCTCATGTAACATCCATGAATGTCTTCCTTGTGGTTTGAAGAATGGATGCACATGTGCTGCATTTGTGGTGTTGACAGAGACCAATGCTGCCCACAGGCTCTCTAGCCTTTACTAGCCATGAGGGCTATAACCCTACCAGGGCATCAGCAGCCCTGAGAAAGTTGTATAGCAACAGTATACGCCAAAATAACCCAATAGCCACATTCTGCAGAGCAGCATGGGAAGGATTAAATAAATTAAATAAAGTTATTTCAGTGTAGACATATGGATGAAAGACATAATTTAGGGGCAAAAAAAAATCAATGCCCAAAGCATTAATTATACTTCCAATAAAAACTGCACCATGTTATTCATTCCAGAGGGGTATATAAGGAACCAGAATGATTATAAAAAATACCCAAGAAGAAAAGTGTCTAGGACTTGGGAACATCCTCTCTGTTGAAGAGGTTAGAGTTGAATTCAACAATTTGTTGAGTACCTGCTCTGTGCTTAGCCCTGAGCTGGGGACACAAAGCTCCTCCGCTCTTGAGGAACCTACCAGACTGGTTTGTGGCTAGTTCACCTGTCCTAATAGGTCGAGACTACCCATCAGGCATGGAGGCAGCTGAGAAGCACATTCTCCCCAGGATTTTAAAGACCTACCCTCAACAGCGGTAATCAAGCCAAAACCTAGCACCTTCAGAGAGACTTTTGCAATGAGCTCTCTGAGATCATTGCAAAGGGAGCCACCAAGGGAACTGAAGGGATGTGGTTGGACAGCATCAACACCACACATAAGAAGAGAGAATACTGGATGGTCCTGGCTAGTTCAACTATGGCAGAACATCCTACTGAGAGAGCCCAGCAAGCCTTCCTCTAACCCATTCTCCACTGAACTTATTAAAATGTTGTCAGCTCCCATGTGTGAGAAACACCATGATTTGCACTGTGCATGGGTCTCATTTTTATAGAAATGTGTCACCCTGTGTTTATCTCCCGAGTGTTTTTCCTTGGTATAGTGTTCAGTAGTAAAAGAATATAAGATATCATGGGGCCATCTTTATTATGTTACTTCCAAAAAGTGGGATCCAGTTGCTGTCAATGTGTTATTTGTACTGTGCCAATCCTCCTCTTCATTTCGTCACAGAAAGGAGCTGAGACATATATCACAAACTCAGTCAAATCATAGTATTTGAGGGGTGGGTGGGAGACCTTTCTGGGAGGAACTGAAGGCCAGGAATCCTTGTCCTCCCCACCCCCACCAGAATTTGAAGACACACTGGAATGTCCTTTCTCTTGGAAGGACTAAGAGGTCTCCTGGGAAAAGGGGACTCAGGAGCTGACCTCATTGACCTGGTTTTCAAGAAGAGTCTATAAGTGGACAGCGGTCGTTCCTGAGGTTTCTGTTATCCAGCCTGGGATCCTGGAAAGAATCTCCATACAGAAATAAAGTGTGTGTTTGACCATCTCACGCCTCTGTCTCATCCCTGGGGAACCTCAGCACCCTACAGGATGCTGAATGGGATGGTATGATGAACCCTGCTCACTTGCATAGCCACAAGGATGGAAACTAACACCTAATAGACTTTTAACTCTGTGACAAAATGGGTTGGCAAACTGGTGGCTGTTTGCAGGTAGGGATCTGGGAAGGTAAGGTGGGATTGTGTGAAGTGCCCAACAATGTCACCTGTGAACAGAGCTGTGTCCATGCAGGCCCTTTCAGAACAGATACCAAAACAGAGTTAGAAGTACAAGAGATTTATTGGCGGGACGCCTGGGAAAGAGAGGAGAGGAAGCAGAAGCAGGCAGGGGAAGCCTGAAGCACAGCACAGATGTGACACCTGTGATGAAAGGGGGTGGGAAGGATGGGCAGGCAGAGCCTCAGACCATGGTGAAGCTGTGAAAAGTCTCAGATGGCACAACCACATCAAAGTTTTCCCATAGAGGGGAGCCTGGGTGGCTCAGTTGGTTGAGCATTGGATTCTTGGTTTCAGCTCAGGTCATGATCTCACGATTCATGGGATCAAGCCCCATGTCAGGCTCTGTGCTGACAGTGCAGAGTCTGCTTGGGATTCTCTCTCTCCTTCACTCTCTGCCCTCCCCTGCTCATGTTTGCTCCCCCCAACCTCTCAAAATAAATAAACATTAAAAAAAAGTTGTCAATGGCATAAATGGCCAGGTCTGGCACCCCTGCCACACGTTGTCACTGGGAACTCTCCTGGGAGAGAGTGGGCTGCATCTGAGGCACTGCAGCTGGAGGCTACCAGATGATTCTCCCCAACCCCAGTTCTCTCTTGAAGGGACATGAGAGCTGGGACCCCCATGACTGCCACCAGAGCTTTGGTCCAGCCCCCTGTCTTTAAAAACACATGTCGGGGCACCTGGGTGGTTCAGTCGATTAAGCA
This sequence comes from Panthera tigris, assembly GCF_018350195.1. Taxonomy (NCBI): domain Eukaryota; kingdom Metazoa; phylum Chordata; class Mammalia; order Carnivora; family Felidae; genus Panthera; species Panthera tigris. Next base: position 90,561,541 of record NC_056662.1, on the reverse strand, counting down.
TCCGACTTCAGCCCGGGTCACGATCTCGCGGTCCATGAGTTTGAGCCCCGCGTCAGGCTCTGGGCTGATGGCTCAGAGCCTGGAGCCTGCTTCCGATTCTGTGTCTCCCTCTCTCTCTGCCCCTCCCCCGTTCATGCTCTGTCTCTCTCTGTCTCAAAAATAAATAAACGTTAAAAAATAAAATAAAATAAAAATAAAAACTCATGTCAGGAAATAATTGGCAGAACTCGAAACCTTAATGGTAATGTCTGTGAACCCTGGCAACCTGCCTCCTACTTCCTGGGGCCACCTTGTACCACCTCACCTCTCAGGCACCTCCCTCAAAAGAGTGGGGAGAGCTGTCAGTGGACTTGCAATGACACAAAGGTTGTAAAGGTATTGAAAGAGCGACTTTTGAGGAGAATATGGACAGTTACCCAACTGTCCAACTGCATATGCATATGCAGTATCAAATGCAAATAATAAGAATGTTTCCATTTAAACCAAAGCACCTTAAACTGATATTCTTGTAGAAGCTTCCAGGGATACACAAACCACCTCAAGATTTCTACAAGTCATACATAACACATCGCCAGTGCGTGTTTGTGTGCATGTGTGTAATATGCAAAACCTGAATCTTGTCAAGAGAAATCAGTCGCCCTCCATTCTACAGAAAAGGAGAAAAATGATAGTGTTTATAGGACAGGGATGAGCAGCCTTGAGACCTTCAGAGCACAGTGACAGGTATAGGCTGCCCTGGAGAATCAGAGCAGCTCCTGGAAACTGGAAACCACTTTGGAACAAAATCATAATTCACCCCAGATGCCCAGATGAGTTAAAGCTGTTAGAACATCATTAAAGATGTCCATGGCAGTAAAAACACCAAATTCATGATTAAGGGGTGTGCTGACACTTCTCCCTGGGAAAACGAGTATTTGTTAGGTGAGGAAGGACTAACCTGAGTTATGGGCAAACAGATCACACCAGCTATGGAGTACAGATTTTCCCGTGGAAAGGCAAAGACGTTTCATCTAGTCCTGTGTGGGCACATGTAGCCCACATACACACCGCAGATGCTTAGCTTTTGGAGCCACAGCTGCCTATAGTGATACACCCCCAGGGGCTGCCAGAATGCAAGTGTATGTGAGATGCAAGTGCATCTGAGATCTCCTTAGCTCTGGAACCTTAGGGGGGATTTCAGTCAAGACCCCAGGCAGAGGTAGGCCAGGTGGGGACACTCCAGGCATGTTCCCCTCATTCATCTTCAAAGGTGAGGGGAGCATCTGGCTATAGAAACTGTTTTCCTGACCACCCCCCCCCCATAGTGTGCTGAGACACCCTCCTTTACATGTATCCAGTTCAGGAAAACAGGGAGGAAGGAGAATGAGGCCCTGGAAGGGCATATCTCACAAGCACTGCGTTCAACATAAAGCAGTAGTGACTTTTGATCCTGGCCTCCCTCTCAAGCAGCAAAGCTAGGAAGGAGAACACACTGCTGATTAGAAGCAAGTACCTCACAGGTATCAGCACTGACATGAGCTTGATGGGCGGCTGCCCCTGCCCTGTCACTCTCCCATGGCATGTTAGCAGCATATGTCACACCAGCTCCAGAGATTTTCATGCAGATTCAGACCCAGGTCCTCTGAACTGCATACACCTGTGTCCTTTCCCTTTTTCTGCCTCTGTTTATTTCCAGTTTCCTTTTGTTCTCCATGCTTTACTCCAACATTGTTCCCATCCCTGGAAGCCCTCACCTGACACTCTCCCTGCTGAAATTTTGAGGTTTGTTTTTTAATTTTTTTTAATGTTTATTTATTTTTGAGAGAGGGAGAGAGAGAGAGAGAGAGAGAGAGAGAGAGAGAGAGAGCACGAGCAGGGGAGGGGCAGAAAGAGAGGGAGACACAGAATCCGAAGCAGGTTCCAGGCTCCCAGCTGTCAGGACAGAGCCCGAAGTGGGGCTCGAATTCACAAACCACGATGAAATCTCTAGGTTTTAATGCCACTACTTGGGATGCCTTCCTGGTATGCTCATCAATAAAGAGGATTTGGTGTGATAGTGAGAACGACCATCCCTAACAACTTCCCTTTCCCATCTCCCCACATCCCCGCTTGCCCAGTCCATGTACCCACCCACCCACACTTTCCCTTTATCCCCTAACCCCACCTCCCCCTCACCCACTTTCCTTAATTGAGATGCTCTCAGAACAGAACTCCTGAATTAGTCCCTGTACTTAAAAGAAGCAGCTGACATAACAGATCCAGCCTCCAGGCTGGGAGGGAAGAACGGCAATCTCCAGAGGGCTGCCAGATTCCTGTGCCTTCAACTCTTAACCATGCCAGTGTAACCATTTGGAGAACATCAGTGCATGAAGAGACCACCAAACAGAGTGGAGGAAGAAGGGCAAGGCAGTGCATGCTCACTGCCCACAAAGTTCTTTCTGGACTTGGTTTATCCTCGCTGATCCATGCGCATTGTCCTCTTGTTCCTTAACCACCACCTGGAGGGGTACTTGTTTTGGCAGAAGGGTCCTAGGGGCAATAACTATTTCTTAAAGATGGCAACCACCTGATTGGTCCAGATGGTCAAAAAGAGATGCTGTGAAGGATGATTATGATCATCGTTCTGTTTTGGCCTTAGAAATTTGGGGACAATACAAACACTTTCTCAAAAAGGGAAGAAGACATTTTCAGTTTATTTTATACCTATCAAGATTTGGCAGCTGATAATTCAACCTCATCCACTAAACATTTGCCTGGCACCCATGAGGTAGCAGGTGCCCTGCTGGGGGGATTTGGGAATATAAATTTCTGTAGCACTTGGTCTCTGCCCTCGAGTCCAGAGGAATAGACAGATGTTCACTATAGCCCAGTGGGAGGAATGTGAAAGCAGAGATGGTAGAAAACACACTCAATGCCATACCTCACTAAATGTCACTAAAAGATCACAAAGTCCTAAGCCTAGGATATTCCTCCGTGGCAAAGCAGACACAATCACTCACAGGAAATGTTTGCCCATTGCAATGACTCACTTTCAAACCTCCCCAAGTTTTTAAGGTCATGAAGTTCCACTCCCTTATCAGCCACATCCTCCTTTCTACTGTTAATTTCAAATCCTCCTAAATCAAACGCCAGTCCCTCAGCAATCCCAGTGGAATGTGACTACCACCACCTCTAGCCCCACCTCTGGTCAGGTTCCTCATGGGTGCCATAGGACTGTCTCTGCTGCCCTCTAAAGGACCCTATTAAAAATGCACAGGTAGGGGCACCTGGGTGGCTCAGTCAGTTAAGGGTCTGACTTCAGCTCAGGTCATGATCTCGCGGTCCATGAGTTTGAGCCCCGCATTGGGCTCTGTGCTGACAGCTCAGAGTCCGGAGCCTGTTTCGGATTCTGTGTCTCCCTCTCTTTCTGACCCTCCCCTGTTCATGCTCTGTCTCTCTCTGTCTCAAAAATAAATAATTGTTAAAAAAAAATTCACAGGTTAAGGATTCAAATGAATGAAGTACCCAACACTAAGGTTATATGCTTTTATGTATATTCCTGCCAGCTGGTAGGGAGCTCACTTTGAAGTAGCCTAGGAGTCAATACCATGAGCATGATTTTCCTGTGCCTGGGCATCATTTTGGTTATATGTTTGAAGAAAGGAAGACACACATTAGAATACATGGGGCCTGATCACAATCCCGGACTTCAAGCTGTATTACAAAGCTGTAATCATCAATACAGTATGGTACTGGCATAAAACCAGACACTCAGATCAATGGAACAGCATAGAGAACCCAGAAATGGACCCACAAACGTATGGCCAACTAATCTTTGACAAAGAAAGAAAAAATATCCAATGGAATAAAGACAGTCTCTTCAGCAAGTGGTGCTGGGAAAACTGGACAGCGACATGCAGAAGAATGAACCTGGACCACTTTATTATACCATACACAAAAATAAACTCAAAATGGATGAAAGACCCAAATGTAAGACAGGAAGCCATCAAATCCCTTGAGGAGAAAGCAGGCAGAAACCTCTTTGACATTGGCTGCAGCAACTTCTTACTCAACACATCTCCAGAGGCAAGGGAAACAAAAGCAAAAATGAACTACTAGGACCTCATCAAAATAAAAAGCTTCTGCACAGCAAAGGAAACAATCAGCAAAACTAAAAGGCAACCAATGGAATGGGAGAAGAATATGTTATTTGCAAACAACATATCAGATAAAGGTTAGTATCCAAAATCTATACAGAACTTACCAAACTCAACACCCAAAAAACAAATAATCCAGTGAAGAAATGGGCAAAAGACATGAATAGACACTTCTCCAAAGAAGACATCCAGATGGCTGACCAATACATGAAAAAATGCTCAACATAACTCATCATCAGGGAAATACAAATCAAAACCACAATGAGATACCACCTCACACCTGTCAGAATGGCTAACATTAACGATTCAGGCAACAACAGATGTTGGCGAAAATGTGGAGAAAAAGGATCTCTTTTGCACTGTTGGTGGGAATGCAAGCTGGTGCAGCCACTCTGGAAAACAGTATGGAAGTTCCTCAAAAAATTAAAAGTAGAACTACCCTATGACCCAGCAATTGCACTACTAGGCATTTATCCACAAGATACAGGTGTGCTGTTTCAAAGGGGCACATGCACCCCAATGTTTATAGAACCACTATCCACAATAGCCAAAGTATGGAAAGAGCCCAAATGTCCATTGATGGATGAATGGATAAAGAAGATGTGGTATATATATATATATATATATATATATATATATATATACACACACAATGGAGTATTACTTAGCAATCAAAAAGAATGAAATCTTGCCATTTACAACTACATGGATGGAACTAGAGTGTATTATGCTAAACAAAATTAGTCAGTCAGAGAAAGACAAATATCATGATTTCACTCATATGAGAACTGTAAGATACAAAACAGATGAACATAAGGGAAGCAAATATAAAAACAGGGAGAGAGACAAGACATAAGAAACTCTTAAGTATGGAGAACAAACAAAGGGTTACTGGAGGGGCTGTGGAAGGGGGAATGGGCTAAATGGGTAAGGGGCATTAAGGAATCTACTCTTGAAATTATTGTTGCACTATATGCTGACTTGGATATAAATTTTAAAAAATAAAATAAAATAAAATAAAATAAAATAAAATAAAATAAAATAAAGACTACATGGGGCCTGGAAATAGGGACTTATCATTATGGACATATAGTCACATGTGCTTCTGTTCCCACCAGGACAACTCTCAGTCTGATCATGCAAGCCAATGGTGGGGATCCACAATGGATTCCTTATGCCTTTTTCCTCACCACCCCACCTCTTATCTGACTATCCCACATTCCTAATCATGGTGTATATTCTGCCAATTCCCAGATGCCTCATGATGGTCCTAGTATTCCAGTGGGACTTGTCATACTGGTAGGCTGAAAATCAATGTATGGCTATGCCCACCACCCAGAGATATGCAGACTGTAGGGCACAGTCTTCCAGCAGCCCACCTACAGATGCCATGCAAGGCCCTCTCTTTAAGAAACAATAAGGTTCTCTGCTTCTCATGTTGCTGATGATGCCAAGTTGTGGCTGGGAAGGCTCAGGTGCTTGTCTAGGGCAATATCTATGGGATAAGAAGCATTTATTTTGTATCGGATACTTTAGGTTATCAGGACCACTCTTGGCTTCAATCTACACTGGCCTTGGATTTGGAACTGGATGCCTTGGCTCAGAAGCATCAAGCCCCAGTAACTTCTTACCCCTACCAGATGACTGTCATGGATCTTTTTGTAGATTTCCAGCACAGAATTTGGTCTCCATGTCTCCTAAGGGACTGAGAATAAGTACTCAAAAGGGTGACCAGAGTAGGCAGAATGGGAAGACCCACACCCTATTCTGCATGTTCTGGAAGACCTCTTTTACTGCACTGGCTTCATGGTCCCATGGCCTGAAAAAGACATGATTCTGTAAGCTAATTTTTCAAAAAAAAGATGACATTGAGCTTTTACACCAGCATAAACTTACTCCCAGCTATCCTGAAGCCAGGATGAGTGACCAGCCCTTGCCTTTTTCTATATATCCCCCTAAAGCTTGGAACTCTTTGGTCCTGGGTGTTCATGTTACCTGTACTGCATCTGTTTACAACATGGTGCAGGCGAAGGGGAATGGAATACGATATTCCCAAGGTCTTTGTTTGATAAAGGAAAAGGACATGTGAGTGAAAGCAGAAATGTGCGCTCTAGAAGTTTGAAGGTTTGAAAAGCAGAACAGAAGAATTCCTTCCTCCCCTCTCCCAACTCAAATGTAATAATAAAGATGACAACAGTGATAACAAGATTTACACTGCGGATCTCTTGTGCCAAGTATTTCATGTGCATTATCAGATTTCATCTTCACATGCCATGAAATCAATATTATCATTGGCTTGGGGAGGAGCCACAATGGTGGAACAGCATGGAAGTTTTTTGTGTGTCTCACATCCATGAAATGCAGCCAGACCAACACTAAACCATCCTGCACACCTAGAAAACTGATCTGAGGACGAACACAACAATCTGAACAACCTGAACCACAGAATTCAGCAGGTACGCGGAATGGAGAGGTGAACTTGGGGAGCGAGAAGCCGCAGGAAGGGAGGTGCTTTTGCGGGCAGAGAGAGGACGGAGACTGGGTGGGGGAGAATACGGGAAAAGCACCCCTCCCCAAAAGCAGTTGGAGAGAAAGTGGAAAATTGGACACAGCCACAGGGACTAAACTAAAAAAGGGAGAAAGGAGAAAGAAGAGGGTTTAAATTCCATTAAGACTGTAAACAAGGGGAGTGCAAAGTCTGCAACTCCGCAGTTCCATACCTGGAGGTGCTCTGGTGGGAAGGTGAATACCCAGGCACAGAGTGGGGTCCAGGAGGTTCTTGGGCCACACAGAGAAAAGCGGTTCCACTGCTGGAAGGGCACTTGGTAGAGACTGTTGAAGCCACCTGGTCCCAGCAGACCCCAGAAGGTGGCCACATTCACTAGTGCTGGGGCAAGGTCATTAAGGGTGAATCCTGGTGCCAGATGTGTGTTGTGATTTTCCATAATCCCTGAAATGCTGCTACACTGTCTCGCAAAGTTTTTCTGGGGCAGGCTGGCACCTAGCTGCAGTCTCGGGGCACCAGCAACAGCAGGGTCCAGTGGGTGTTCCTGGGTGCAGGCAATATTCGGCCATTGCTCTGTGAGACCCTCCCGCAGAGGGGTAGAACAGATCAAAGGCGCAGTCCTTCAGAAGTAAGGGGCCGGGGAAAACAGCCACATCTGAGACAAAACTCGAGAGAGAGGTACTGCCTGGGGCTTGGTCACAGACAGTGAAAAAGTGGGGAGTGGATGAAAGCTGAAGACAGAGGATTGGTGCATAATTGCTGATCAGGGAGAACAGAGTTCTGATACTAGAGACTGGGTAGGGTGACGCCATTTTCACCGCTCCTGCACATGCACATACGAAACTATGACCACCACATCACTCCACCCCAGTAGGCTAGCAGCGCCATCTAGTGGAGAATGGAGCTGTTACACTGAGCCCCACCCAACTGGGCCAACCTCTCTCTTCAAGAACACAAGTCTCACCGCCAGCTTAGTTTATGGACTATAAAGCACTACATAGACTGACTTCTAGGGGAAAACAAATCAATTTCAGTCCTACTTCAATCTGTTAGCAGGTCCATCTATTCAATTTTCTTTTTTTTCTCTTTTACACTTCTTTTTTTTTCTTGAATACAAAAAGAGAAAAAATTCATTTTTATTTACAATTTTTATTAAAAAATATTTTTCTTTATTTTTTTACTATACTTTTTACTTTTGTGTAAATTTTTTCAAATTCTATTTTACTTTCATCATTTTATCTTAGTATACTTCAGTGTATTCACTTTTTCAAATTTTCAAACGATTTCCTTTTTTCTCTTTTTATTTTTTCTTTTTCATTTCTTTTCTTCTTCCTGAATAAAGAGAAAAATTTCATTTTTACTTTCATTTTCTATTAAAAATATATTTCTTTAATTTTATTACTACATTTTTTCCTCTTATGTAAAATTTTTTCAAATTCTATTTTATTTCTATCATTTTATTTTAGTCTACTACACTGTATTCACCTTTTCAAATTTTCAAACGATTTCCTTATTTTTCCCTCTTTTTTCTCTTTTTCATTTCTTTTCTTTTTCTCTTTTTCTTGAATACGAGAATGGAAAAAATTCATTTTTATTTTTAATTTTTTATTAAAAATATTTTCCTTAATTTTTTTCTACTATATTTTTTATTTTTGTGTTAATTTTTTCAAATTCTAACTCCCACCATTTCATTTTAGTCTACTTCAATGTACTCATTTTTTCAAATTCTCAAACGATTTCCTTTCCCCTCTTTGTTCTCTAATCTATAAAACCACTTTCAACACCCAGACCAAAACACACCTAGAATCTACCATCATTTATTGGATTTGTGTGTGTGTGTGTTTAATTTTTTAATTTTAATATTTTTTAATTTTAATTTTTTTATTTTTTCTACATCATTAATTCCTTTTCTCCCTTCAAAATGATGAAAGGAAGGAATTCACCCTAAAAGAAAGAGCACGAAGAAACAACCGCCAGGGATTTAATCAACACAGATACAAGCAAGATGTCTGAACCAGAATTTAGAATCACGATAATAAGAATACTAGCTGGAGTCGAAAAGAGATTAGACTCCTTTTCTGCAGAGATAAAAGAAGTAAAAACTAGTCAGGATGAAATAAAAAATGGCATAATTGAGCTGCCATCATGAATAGATGCTGCAGCAACAAGGATGGATGAGGCAGAACAGAGAATCAGTGATATAGTGGACAAACTTACGGAGAATAATGAAGCAGAAAAAAAGAGGGAGATTAAGGCAAAAGAGCATGATTTGAGAATTAGAGAAATCAGGGACTCATTAAAAAGGAACAACATCAGAATCATAGGGGTCCCAGAAAAGGAAGAGAGAGAAATAGGGGTAGAAGGGTTATGTGAGTAAATCATAGCAGAAAATGTTCCTAACCTGGGGAAAGACACAGACATCAAAATCCAGGAAGCACAGAGGACCCCCATTAGTTTCAACAAAAATTGGCCATCAACAAGACATATCATACTCAAATTCACAAAATACTCAGGCAAGGGAGACAATCATGAAGTAGCAAGGGAAAAAAAGTCCTTAACCTACAAGGGAAGACAGATCAGGTTTGCAGCAGACTTATCCACAGAAACTTGGCGGGCCAGAAAGGAGCGGCAGGATATATTCAATGTGCTCAATCAGAAAAATATGCAGCCAAGAATTCTTTATCTAGCAATACTGTCATTCAAAATAGAAGGAGAGATAAAGTTTCCCAGACAAACAAAAATTAAAGGAGTTTGTGACCACTAACCAGCCCTGCAAGAAATTTTAAGGGAGACTTTCTGAGGGAAGAAAAGATAAAAAAAAAACAAAAACAGGTAAATAAAGACCCAAAGAAACAAAGACTAGAAAGAACTATTATCTTTCAGAACTCACTCTAAACATTAATGGGTTCAATGCTCCAATCAAAAGACACAGGGTAACAGAATGGATAAGAAAACAAGATCCATCTATATGCTGTTTACAAGAGACCCACTTTAGACCTAAAGACACCTTCAGATTGAAAATAAGGGGATAGAGAACCATCTATCATGCTAATGGTCAACAAAAGAAAGCCGGAGTAGCCATACTTATATCAGAAAATCTAGACGTTAAAATAAAGACTGTTTCAAGAGATGTAGAGGGGCATTATATCATAATCAAGGGGTCTATCCACCAAGAAGACCTAACAATTGTAAACAATTATGTGCCAAATGTGTAAGCACCCAAATATATAAATCAGTTAATCACAAACATAAAGAAACTCATCAATAGTAATACCGTAATAGTAGGAGACCACAACACCCCACTCACAGCAATGCACAGATCATCTGATCAAAAAATCAACAAGGAAACAATGCCTTTGAATGACACACTGGACCAGATGGACTTAACAGATATATTCAGAACATTTCATCCTAAAGCAGCAGAATCTACATTCTTCTCCAGTGCACATGGAACATTCTCCAGAATACACCACATACTGGGACACAAATCAGCCTTCAACAAGTGCAAAAAGATCAAGATCATACTGTGCATATTTTCAGACCACGACGCTATGAAACTCAAACTCAACCACAAGACCAAAATTTGGAAAGGTAACAAATACTTGGAGACTGAAGAAAATCCTACTAAAGAATGAATGGGCTAACCAAGAAGTTAAAGAGGAAATTAAAAAATTCATGGAAGCCAATGAAAATGAGAACACCACAACCCAAAACCTCTGGGACTCAGGAAAGGCAGTCATAAGAGCAAAGTATATAGCAATCCAGGCCTTCCTAAAGAAGGAAGGTCTCAAATACACAACCAACCTAACCTTACACCTTAAAGAGCTTAGAAAGAACAGCAAATAAAACCCAAAACCAGCAGAAGACAGGAAATAATAAAGATTGCAGCAGAAATTAATGCTGTCGAAACAAACGAACAAAAAAAAAACAGTAGAACAGATCAGTGAAACCAGAAGCTGGTTCTTTGAGAGAATTAACAAAATTGATAAACCACTAGCCAGTTTGACCAAAAAGAAAAAGGAAAGGACCCACATAAATAAAATCAAGAATGAAAGAGGAGAGATCACAACCAACATAGCAGAAATACAAACAGTAATAAGAGAATATTATGAGCAATTATACACCAATAAAATGGGCAATCTGGAAGAAATGGACAAATTCCTAGAAACCTATATACACTACTAAAACTGAAAGAGGAACAAATAGAAAGTTTGAACAGACTCATAACCAGTAAGAAAATCAAATTAGTAATCAAAAATCTCCCCAAAAAAACAAGAGTCCAGGGCCAGATGGCTTTCCAGGGGAATTCTACCAAACATTTAAGGAAGAGTTAACACCTAAAATCTTGAAGCTGTTCCAAAAAAATAGAAATGGAAGGAAAACTTCCAAACTCTTTCTAGGAAGCCAGCATTACCTGGATTCCAAAACCAGACAGAGACCCCACTAAAAAGAACTATAGACCAATTTCCCTGATGAATGTGGATGCAAAAATCCTCAACAAGATATGACCCAACTGGATCCAACAATACAGTAAAAAAAATTATTCACCATGACCAAGTGGGATTTATACCTGGAATGCAGGTCTGGTTCAATATCCGCAAAACAATTCACGTGATTCATCACACCAATAAAAGAAAGAACAAGAACCATATGATCCTCTCAATAGGTGCAGAGAAAGCATTTGACAAAATACAGCATCCTTTCTTGATCAAAACCCTCAAGAAAGTAGGGACAGAAGAAGCATACATCAAGATCATAAAAGCCATATATGAACACTCCAATGCTAATATCATCCTCAATGGGGAAAAACTGAGAACATTCCCCCTAAGGTCAGGAACAAGACAGGGATATCCACTGTCACCACTGTTATTCAACAGAGTATTGGAAGTCTTAGCCTCTGCAATCAGACAACACAAAGAAATAAAAGGCATCCAAATCTGCCAGGAGGAGGTCAAATTTTCACTCTTCACAGATGACATGATACTCTGTATGGAAAACCCAAAAGATTCCACCAAAAAACTGCTAGAATTGATTCATGAATTCAGCAAAGTTGCAGGATATATAATCAATGCACAGAAATCGGTTGCATTCCTATACACCAAAAATGAAGTAACAGAAAGAGAAATCAAGGAATCGATCCCATTTACAGTTGCACAAAAGACCATAAAATACCTAGGAATAAATCTAACCAAAGATGTGAAAAATCTATACACTGAAAACTATAGAAAGCTTATGAAAGAAATTGAAGAAGACTCAAAATATGGAAAAAGATTCCATGCTTCTGGATAGGAAGAACAAATATTGTTAAAATGTCAATAGTACCCAAAGCAATCTACATATTCAATGCAATCCATATCAAAATAACACAAGCATTCTTCACAGAGCTAGAATAAATAATCCTGGAATTTGTATGGAACCAGAAAATACCCCAAATAGCCAAAGAAATCTTGAAAAAGAAAACCAAAGCAGGAAGCATCACAATCCCAGACTTCAAGCTATACTACAAAGCTGTAATCATCAAGACAGTATGGTACTGGCACAAGAACAGACACTCAGATCATTGGAACAGAATAGAGAGCCCAGAAATGGACCCACAAACGTATGGCCAACTAATCTTTGACAAAGCAGGAAAAAATATCCAATGGAATAAAGATAGTCTTTTCAGCAAGTGGTGCTGGGAAAACTGGACAGCGACATGCAGAAGAATGAACCTGGACCACTTTCTTACACCATACACAAAAATAAACTCAAAATGGATGAAAGACCTCAATGTAAGACAGGAAGCCATCAAAACCCTCAAGGAGAAAGCAGGCAAAAACCTCTTTGACATTGGCTGCAGCAACTTCTTACTTAACACATCTCCAGAGGCAAGGGAAACAAAAGCAAAAATGAACTACTAGGACCTCATCAAAATAAAAAGCTTCTGCACAGCAAAGGAAACAATCAGCAAAACTAAAAGGCAACCGACAGAATGGGAGAAGATATTTGCAAATGACATTTCAGATAAAGGGTTAGAATCCAAAATCAATAAAGAATTTATCAAACTCAACACCCAAAAAACAAATAATCCAGTGAAGAAATGAGCAAAGACATTAATAGACACTTCTTCAAAGAAGACATCCAGATGGCCAACCGACACAGGAAAAAATGCTCAACATTACTCACCATCAGGGAAAGACAAATCAAAACCACAATGAGATACCACCTCACACCTGCCAGAATGGCTACCATTAACAACTCAGGCAACAACAGATGTTGGCGAGGATGTGGAGAAAAAGGATCTATTTTGCATGGTTGGTGGGAATGCTAACTGGCACAGCCACTCTGGAAAACAGTATGGAAGTTCTTCAAAAAACTAAAATTGGAACTACTCTATGACCCAGCAATTGCACTAATAGGCATTTATCCATGGGATACAAGTGTGCTGTTTCAAAAGGACACATGCACCCCCATGTTTATAGCAGCACTATCAACAATAGCAAAGTATGGAAAGATCCCAAGTGTCCATCAATGGATGAATGGATAAAGAAGATGTGGTATATATATTCAATGGAGTCTTACTCGGCAATCAAAAAGAATGAAATCTTGCCATTTGCAGCTATGTGGATGGAACTGGAGGGTATTAAGTGAAATGAGTCAGAGAAAGACAAAAATCATATGACTTCACTCATATGAGGACTTTAAGAGACAAAACAGATGAACATAAGGGAAGGGAAAGAAAATAATATAAAAACAGGGAGGGGAACAAAACATAAGAGACTCATAAATACGGAGAACAAACTGAGGGTTACTGGAGGGGTTGTGGGAGGGTGGATGGGCTAAACGGGTAAGGGGCACTAAGTAATCTACTCCTGAAATAATTGTTGCATTATATGCTAACTAATTTGGATGTAAATTTTAAAAAATAAAAAATAAAATAAAATAAAATATTATCATTGGTCTTAATTTAATAGGAGAACAATGGGGCATAAAGAGTGACTTGTTTGAGATCCTATTGCCAGGACCCACTCTCAGAGCTGCCCAATTACAAAGCCCACAGTCTTGAGCAAGACCTCTGCTGCCTTTCATTCACTGTATTCCTAGGCCTCTCTCCTACTTTTAAAGGTGCCACAGCCCAGGCTGGAAGGAATACCCCAAACACACCGCCAAAGCGCTAATCAAGAGATGTTGTTTCTAGGAGCAGCAAACTTCCATAGTCTCATTAAATCATCAGGAAAACATTACAAAGGGTAAATTGTCCTCATATTCTCTGTAGTCATTCTTAGAATTATGTGTGGTATGTGGCCAGGTTCTAACTCTGATTTGAAGACTGCTTATCAAAGATTTCCAGCTGTAATTAATCTTGGCACATTTAGCCTTGGGTGCACAGAATTTCCTAGTTATGCATTTCTCTGGAGGATAAAGCCTTCTTTTAGAAAGATAAATGTCACTGGGAAGGACAATTATCTTATGTTCACAACTAACAACTTAAAAATCTATGTTCTATCAGGCCAGACTCTCTATCAGCTAGGTATTGGATGGAGGGGTGAGGATCACTGGACTGGCTGTGAAAATGGTGCACAAAGGGAGGGTGTCCTGGGGACAGCCTGAACCAGATCATTGTCCACAGGATTGCTGAGTCATGAAAGAAAGGTGAATTCAATACCCAAGTAAAGGAAGTAGGAAGTTGGAAACTGGAGGGACCAAGTCAATTGTTTTAAACCCTAAGGGGCATAAAATATCACTTAGGGAGTTTATCAAGAGCTAGATTCCTAGCTTCATTCCCAGAGATCCTGACTTAGTAGATCTGCATTTTAAAAACATGTCAGTTATTGTGATGCGGGTGGCCATAGAACCACTGGGCAAGACAAAACCTAAACAGAAAACAGACTGTAAAGTCAGTGAGAGAGGGTTTTGACAGGAAAGGATGAATTATAAGCAAGTGAATGGAGGGGGTCTTAACACACAGTCTTGCCTCACTTAGTCAAAGTAGACTCTCAAAGAACTAGGATAAAGAAGGCAGTTGAGAGAAAGACTCCAGGGTCAGTGCCACAGAAGGGAGAGGGACAAAGGGTGGAGATGTAAGAGGGGGTTACAACTCAACCCACTTTTCACCTTTGCCGTGTCTGAGCCCCCATTCGCAGTGTTTCCTTCTAGCATTCCAAAACTATCCCTCCAACACAGAGTAGCTTACTATCCTCCACATACCTCCCGCCTCTGTTCTGACCTTCTTTCAGGCAAGTTTGCAAAATCAGAATTAAAGTAAAGAATTTTTACTTCCCATATTTCTAGACATGTGCCATAGCTGCCAACTTCTGGGAGGCCCCAGTGTTGAACTGTATCCAGCTCAGGATGGAGCTGTTTTCCCTGAAATCTAAAACAATTCCCAGAGCATTTTATGGGAATGCAATTTATTTTTATACAGCCCCAATACTCATTCCAATTTTATGATTTTTTTCAATTATTTACAACTCTCCCCTTATGTTCAACCCAGATTCATATCCAAGCAAAGGAAGGAGTCTACAGGTCAGAGCAACATTTTTTATGTGCACAGTGAGTGAGATGGGGGTGGGGGGGAGTTGATATGTAACTAAGACAAAAGCAGCAGAAGTTGGATATATTTTCTTTTTACAACAAGTAAAGAGACTATAAACCATAACTATCTCCAATTTTATCCCTTTTCAGATAATAGACAATGTGATGTGCCCCTAGACATTGTGAATGCAGAGGGAGCACCTGGTGTGTGATTGAGAGCAGGAATATAGGATCTTTGGATGCCCTTTCTTGGCTACATAATCAGGGCAGGGCTAATAGCAAGCTTCCCTGAAACTCACCCTTTCAACAAACATTTACTGAATTCCTAGAAATGTTCCCTCTCAGATGATAAGTAATTTCTAAAGAAGCCACATTGGTGCTTTGGTATTCGAGAAATAATCTCTGATGGTCCTTGTGAAAAGCAATATGAAGCTTCCTTCAGGTCTGGCCATGCCTAGTTCCTCATCCTTTCATTCTTGGAACTCCCACAATACACCAGGCCCTGTACTGGGCATCAGGAAGGCAATGAGAGTGAAAAAAGGCATGGATCCTACTGGCAAGCAGCTTTCAGGCTAATGGAAAGATATGCTGATCAAATAATCCCATGAAGAAGGGCATAATTAAAAACTGAGATAAGAGCTATTAGAGAAAGAAAGGTTCTGTTACAAAGGAACTGGACCCAGCATCTAAGAGCAGGGGAGTGTTCTCTGAGAAAGTGAGGCCCTGGGGAGTAAGAGTAACCCAGACAAAGAGGAGAAAAAGAGTATTCGTCAAGCACATGAATGGCTTGGAGAAAGGTCTGTGATGGGAGGGATTACAGCATATTTGAGGGACTGAAATCACAAGACCAATGAGCCTGGCTGGAAGAAGGAGGAGACATAGTGGAAGGCAAGGCTGGAAGAGAAGGAGGCAGAGGACTTTGGGCACCCTTATGGGCCTTGATAAGCATTATGGCCTTCAGTCTTAGAGCAAAGCAAGTCAGCAAAAGATTTGAGGTGACAGGATCAATCTGCTTTTGGAAGACCACTCTAGCCACGGGAAGACCAATTAGGAGGCCATTTCTATAGTTCAAATAAGAGGAGATGGACACAAGGGGAAGGATTTGAGAAATCCTCTGTAGTCTGTATGAGAAATATTTATTTGTTGATGGACTTCACTGGTTACGGATAAAGAGGAGGTCTCGAGGGTGAATTTGGTGATTCTTACTCATGTGATTAGTTGAATGTTAGTGCCATTTACTGAAACAGGGAACACTGGGATATCAACTTGGAGAGAGAGGAGAGGCAGAAATATTATGAGTTTGATCTTAAACATGTTGATTATGAGGTAACTTAGAGAGAGCAAAGGAGATAACCAGCAAACTGTTGGATATGCAGATTTGGAGCTCAGGAGCAGACTGGGCTGAGGACATTGATTTCCAGGTCAATTATAGATGACAGTTGATGCCATGAGCATGTATAAGCTTGCCAAGTATGGTAGTATCAGGTAATCAACTGCAACATTTAATAGCTGGGGAGAAGAGGAGTCACATTGTGCTGAGAAAGAGAAAACAACAACAGGGCAATGTGGTGTCTAGGAAGCCAACAATGAAAGAGAATGTTTCAAGGAAACTATTCTGTGATGTTGAATGCTGCTAACAAACTGAGAAAGAGGGGACATGGAAAATGCCCAGAGGGTTTAGTTGAAAAGATCAGTGGTGGCCATAGCAAGAATTGTTTGAGTGGGGTCCTGAGATGAACAGATCACAGTGAGCTGAGGAAGAAATGTTTGATGAAGAAATAAAGACCCAGACCTAAAGGCTAGTTTAGAAGGAAAGGGAGAGATGGTGGTAACTAGAGGGAATGTGGGACCACGGAAGGTATTTTTGATTTGTATTTGTTGTTTAATAGAAGAGACTTGGACATAATTCAATGCCGACAAGAATGATCCTTTTGAGGAGCACTTGAATGCATAGGAGAGAGAAGAGAAAATAGGTAGCAAACAATGTCTGGGAAAGCAGGAGGGTGGTGGCATGCAGAGAGCACAGGTGGAAGATGGGAGACAAAAGGTGAGGGTAGGTTAGGAGATCTGAAAGCAGGATATCAAAAAAATTCCTCTAGCTGATTGCTTCAATTTTCTCTAAGAAACAGAAAGGAGGGTCATCACTGGTAATGGGGCAGGAAGTTGGGGAACAGGGCTACAAACTAATGGTTGGCAGAGCATATAGAAGATTTCAAATAGTCACTGCAGACTATCCAGAAACTCTGTTTCAGTTGTTCTGGAGGGGTGCCTCCAAAACTACAGCTGATTCTGAAACATGTGTTTCTGGGACCAGGCTTTGGGAAACACCAGCATGGGGACATGTACCCTTTTAAGTCCCCATGTGAAACTCGCCATCAAGAATGGAAGAAACAAGTGTTTCCAAGAAGATTGTACTGGTGTACATGACAATCTGTATAATTCTATGTCCTCAGATGGCTCCACTCTCCCAGGAGGGCTATTTGACCAAGGCAGCTCTGAAGCTATTCTTGACCTTTTGTGAAATTTAATAGATCTCAATTCAGTTCTCAGGCAACTCAACTTGAACTTGAACTTAGTCTTTTATTCTGACTTTAGGCCCTAGTTCTAATAACCAGGGTTGTATTTAGTCTCTAAACCATGCCCCACTCTACTTAACCCTTCTGTTGCCAGAATTACTGTAAGTTACAATGTTAGTCATTATCTAGTTTATGAGAATTCCAAGGTATGACCCTTGTCAAAAGGTAACAATATATGAGTATGCACACAATCTAAAATCTGAATATAATACCTAACTATAAATTTCAAGCAAGATAGATCAGAACCAGCTTTACCCAGTTTAATTTGGAAGAAGAATAATGGTACAAGTTTTGAAAAAGCATTATAACTATGCAAAGATCATCTTGCCACATAAATCATTTCTGTCCATGATTATGAAGCCTGAAGACAGATAAGTGAGCTCTAGAAAGGATTTTACCTGGTTTCCAGTCATTCTCTTAATGAACTGTTCTTCAGTTCATTGCTTGGCCAACACCCCTTGATCCTTCAAATCTCTGATTAAATGCTACTTCTTTGGAAATGTTTCTCCAACCTCTGACATTAATAGATCTCCCCCTCAAACAGACCCCATCATTATTTTCTCTCATACCATCCTGTTATTTTTCTTCATGGCACAATCCCCACTTGCAAGTATAAATTATTTGTATTATATTTTTAAGTTTGTATCACTGTTAGACTGTAAGTCCTATGAGGAGCTCAAGTTCATTTTATCATACAACGTATACCCAGTACAGTATTGGCACAACGGGCTGATTTTAGAATACATAGGTTAACTCAATAAAGATCTACTGAATAAATAAATAAATATACATTAGGGAGTTAACCTTACCCTGTCCTTGCTGGTTTCCAGAGCAACATGCAGTGAGTGATAGTCCAGTTGACTGTGCGACATCCAGGTAAGAGAATCTAAGGCAGTTGCTCTCAAACCTTTGTGACTCTCACTTAATCAGAGAAAGCTACTCCAATAGACAAAGAACCACGAGGATAACACAAGCACATTTCGAGGGAATCATACAGACATTAACTTTAGCAATACTTTGATGCAAATATAAATCATAACACATTGTAGGGTTAACCAAACAACCCTCAGAAAAGAAAATTAATACTTTAAGAATCAAGAAGAGTTGCATTCAGTTGCCATCCCATAAACTTGGGATACTGTTAATGATAAACAGATAACAAGTCATCCCACTCTCTGGTCTTTGCAGCATTGTCAGGCACTGTGGAATAATCAGACTTATTGGCAGAATGCTGAATTAGAATCCTCGGGAAATTCTAGCACAGTATTAATGTGAGTTTCTTGGGTACCAAATTTTAGTAACCCTCAATAATACACCTAGTAGTTATTAGTAAACAACTTACTAAAGTCTATGGAATTGCCTGCCATTTGCCTATAAGAACTTGGGTTTTTTGGATTCATTCCCTGATCATCTAAAGGATCCTCATGGCTTACCAGATGACTAAGAATCATATCTGAGGACTACTGGTCTAGGAGGTGTGCAATCCAACCCTTTCTCCAGTTCTCCTCTGTTCTGTCCTTTGATCCAGTGAGGACACCAGACAGCCCCACACTTGGACCACATTAGCTGTGGCTCCTGTTGGCCACCTTCATTGAGTTGTGTTAATGTCATGCTCTTGGCTAGAGTTGTTCCAAGAAACAATTAAATGAAATACACTTCTGCATTTGCTATAAAAGTCACTGTGAATATTATCAATGTTTTTACTATGTAATTTATATATAATTTTTATATAATCATGATTAGGATAACAGTTAATGTTTGAGTTCACTATGTGCCACTCACAATTCTAAGGGCTTAGCATGTTTTGCTTCATTTAGTCTTTGCATATCCCTCAGGAGGAAGGTAGTATCATTAATCCATCTAACCCCAATGTCACACAATATTCCTTAATCTCTGCTTAAGAATTTCTTTTGGAATTTACTGCCAGAAAAATTTTATCTCTATTGGGAAACTAGTATACCTCCTACTTCCTGATAATAAGTAGGGTAATATTTATTGCTTGCCTTTTATCCCTGGATTCCAGAAATGTGCAGTAGAATTTGGGTCTTCTACATAGGATGATATCATCTTGTCATAAGTATATTATTTCCACTTATTTGTCTGTGTACTGACTTTCTATTTCCACTTTATTTGCTTTGTTGTATACTAATTGCCTCAGAACTTTTTGGAAACAAGAAAATTAGAAATCAACTTAGTTAAACAAACAAAAATACATACTTTGAGTTTAACCTGAGAGCATTATGTCTAAGGAATCGGTGAATGCAGATTGAGAACACAACACCACTTGGGCTAAATTTGGAACAATTCTGGAAACCAAATATCTTCTCCCAAAATTCCTGGGATATAGTGGCTATTCATATATTTTGAGAAAAATGGAGTTATTGGATACCATCCAGGGAGAGCCCTGAATGAAAAACCTTTTGGCCAGAACATCAAGGCCTTTAGAGAGAATGGAAATGCCTGGCTATTACAGAAACCATGTCAGAAGGAGGTATCTTTGTGAATAAGCATCTGTATGTGCCTCTTACTGCAATATGAATACATTATTAAAGGAAAATATTTTATTTATAGAATAACTTGACCTTAAACACATATGTATTGTGAGGGGTCAGGGTAACTCTCACACTCTATTTTCTCCGGCAAATAAGTATAGCTGTCCATAAGAGCCAAAATAATGCATTCAGAATAAACAAGGCATACCACAACTCTCTTTTTATCTAAGAAGCATTTGGTATTGCAGTTTGCCTCAAGCAATGGGTCTAGAAATGCCAAGTGTTTATTTTAGCAGCTATAATGACCATAGAAATATGTTCTTGTCCCCCTTAAGATTCTTATAATTCCCTGGGAGAGATGGTTTAAAGTTGAATAATAAATGTAGTTATTATCCAGATTTCATCAGAAAAATAAATAACTAAACATAAAATAATTGAGAGAGAAGGACATCAAAACCAGCTGCACTTCTTTTTGTGACTCCAGTTAGATTTTTTTGAGCCAGTTCATGCTGCAGTTCAGTGCAAACCTTCCAGAATTCTGGACACCAACTCTGTGATCACTGCAATGGCTCTAACTGTTCTTGGAAACAGTGCTTGCAATCTGAATTTTGAATGCTCAGAATCTCTAGCTTTATCAGTGTTCCAAAGGAGTTCTGATTCTTCTCTCTGAAAGTTTATGCTTCAAATGATGTCTGATTTATCATGAATTTGTATCGTTTTTGAAGACTTGATGTGTTCAGTTTACTTTCTCTTAAACCTCTGTGCTCAGAGTGCTTGATTAGGGTCTGGGAATGTGCATCTGATTTAAAGAATTTCTTTTTTTTTTTTTTTTTTTGCATTTCTTTTTTTTTTTTTAATTTTTTTTTTTTTTAATATATGAAATTTACTGTCAAATTGGTTTCCATACAACACCCAGTGCTCATCCCAAATGATTTAAAGAATTTCTTATCTAATGAGATACTCTTTTCTCCCTCTCCCACAAAGCAAAAAACACACTTAGAGCCTTTGAATAAAGAGATGTAATAAATGTGTGCATCCAGGAAGAATTACCAAAGTCTCTGTTCATTGCACCTCTTCCCCTTTAGACAAGCACTTGTCAACTGTAATGTGCATATGAATATGTACATTGTGCATATGAATATGTAATGTGCAAGAAGTCTGGGCTGCTTCTTACACTGCAGCATCTGAGCTAGCTGGTTTGGAGCAGGGCTGAAATTTGTGACCCTGACGAGCTCCCAGATACTGCTGGTGGTGGTGCTGACCCACAGCCCTTAGAGTAGCCAGGACCTGCAGGGTCTAGAGCAGTGTGCCACAGGTGTAGTGGTAAATATCCTAGTAGCCACATTAAAAAAAAAATTTTAAGGTTCAAGTGGACATAATCTAACAATATATTTTATTTACCCCAACATAACCAAATATTATCAGTTCAACAGGCAATCAATACAAAAATTACTTGGATATTTTGCACTCTTTTTTTCATACTAAGTCTTCAAAATCATGTATTTTACATTTACAGCACATCTCAAATTACACTAGCCACATTTCAAGTGTTCAGTGGCCACACATGACTAGTAGTTACTACATTATACAGCATAGGTCCAGAGAGTATCACTGTCTTCTCAGGAGAAATTCTGTCCAGTAACTCTTGAGTGTTATAAAACTCTGTGGGTGTCAGGCTGTGAGAACACTCCAGATGACCGTCGTTAGGGTGACAGTATCATCTGGGTTGAGAATGGCAGTTCTAATTTGGGAATGAGTTTATTCAAAACCAGTAGGGGCTTGCTGGGTGGTAAGAACCTCTCATGTTTAGGGCACAGATAATCCTTAGTATTGTCTCTTTTGTCTTGGCACTTCCTGGTTGTGAGTTAATAGAGGGCCACAGGGAAAGATAGGGAGCATTAAGTTGTGTGAGATGGGAACCATTGAGCCATGTGTGAGCAAGCGCCAGGTAGCACAGGACCTAGAATCCTCACTTAGGAGACTGAGTTTTATTCTACGAGCATTGGAGAACCATTGCAAGATTTTAAGTAGAGAAATACGGTACAATCAGGTTTTCATCTGAGAAAGATCTTTTTGCAATAACAGAAAAATGTTCTGGTGGAAGACAAGATTGAAAGCAAGGAAAGTAGACAGGAAAGTTTTTCAGAAATCCAGGCAAAAGATAATAATGGTCTGTTAAGAAACTAGTTCTGTGGTTGGAGGAGGAAGTAAGAGTAAAAAGGATTTTACTGATATGTCTTGGTGGTAGACAGGAGATTACAATAAAAAAAAAAAAAAAAAAGGATGAGAGAAGAATACAGAATGATGCCTGGGTGTATCCGGCAAGGCCTCAGGAGGAAAGAGCACACTCAAATCAGGAGGCCGGGAAGAAGGCTAATAAGGGCATTGTTTACATCAGTGCAGGGCACAGCTCTGCAGCAGGAGCCAATGCCACTCCCAGCCCTGAAGGCACAAGGGAAGGGAGCAGTTACCGGACCCAGAAGGAAAAGTTGTAGGACAGGGGCCGCCAAGGCAGGAGCAGTCACTTCAGGTGGAACAACACAGCCAGCAGAGACAAGCCAGCAAAACCAGTCTAGACTGAAAGTTATGTCATATTTTAAATTTCTGTAGAAACTGCCAAATGGCTGTTTTGTCTGTTCCCAGTCATTCTATAGACTCTCCCACCAACAATATAAAAGAATTTCTCTTTTTCTTACTTCTTATAAGCAATGTATATTATCAATCTTTAAAAAAAAATTGCCTATTGTAATGGTTAATTTTATGTGTTAATTTGGCGAGGCCATGGTACTCAAATATTTGGTCAAACCTCAATCTAGATAGATTTTGCTTTAAAAGTGTTTTGTAGATGAAATTGACGTTGAAATCAGTAGATCTTGAGTGAAGCAGATGACCCTCAATAATGTGAGCAGGACTTCGTATCCGTTGGAGACCTTAGGAGAAAAAGACTGAGGCCTCCCAAGGAAGAGGGAATTCTGCCCCCACACTGCCTTCAGATTGCAGCTGCAACATTAGTTCTTGCCTGGGTCTCCAGCCTGCCCGCGCGCCCTGCAAGTTTTCAACTTGCCAGCCTCCACATATCACATGAGCCAATCCCTTACAGTAAATCTATTACACACACACACACACACACACACACACACACACACACACTTACACAGCCTATTGGTTCTGTTTTTCTAGAGAACCTTGACTAATACACCTCTTCAGCTAGAAATTATATCTCAGCTTAGTTTCGATCTGCAATTTTCTGATTAGTCAAGTTCACATTTATAGTTTTTTTTTTTACCATTTTCATTCCTTTTTCTGTATTCTTTTTATGTATTTTCCTACTGAGCATTTTGACGTTTTATTGTAGGAGGTCCATATATATATATATGTATATATATGTATACATGTCCATATATATATTATGTCCATATATATATATGTATATACATGTATACATGTCCATATATATATTATGTCCATATATATATATGTTGATTTATATATTTATTCTGTAAGCTGCAATTTTTCTCACCATCTGCTCTCTGTCACTGACATGGTAAACTGTGTTGCCTCTAAGCTTAGAAGTGCTCCAGAGTCCATGAGGAAGAATGGTTCTTACCCCTCTACCCACTCATGCCCAAGACTGTTCACAGTTGCCATTTTCTCTAGGCTCATTTCTCCATCATTTGATTATATCTACCTTCTATCTTTTAAAAATGCTCAACGTCTACAATTTACAGTGCTTTTTTTGGATGCATTTCTCTTCCTTTTTCTGACATTTCAGTAGGATTTGGGGAGGGCAGGGAGGTAAAAGTGAGTGGCCAGCTGGCCATATTGAACCAAAAACTGGGGAACTCGTTTAACAATAAAAGCAGGCTGAGAGTTTTCAAAGTCTCTAGGACTTAGCTGGTTATATATTTTTAAGCCCATTCAATTAACAGAACCCAAAGTCATACAATTATCCTTAACTTGCCATGAAAAAGGAACAGAACAGTAGCACACTTTTTTAAAAGTGCCAATAAGCGCCTAATAAGTGGGATGCTATAGGGAAACCCAAAAGTTTACCACAGAGAGGTAGAAATAGAACCATAGGGGAAGTTAAAATAATATATAATTATGCATACAATTAAGACTAATTTTTTCTTATGATTTTCATGAAACAAAAAAAATTTTTGAGAAAATACTACTTTTTACATTATATATAATTTACAAACAAGAATTCAACATACATGAACTCGGAACTCCCTCTCTGAACCACATGGAACAATTGGGAAAACCATTCACAGACACTGAGAAACAAACAGCAGGTTTCCAAACCCTGCCTGGCCTGGGTAAAACAGCATTTATGGGTGAGAGTGGATATAGGCATAAGATTTGTCTCCTAATTTACAAACAGATGGCCAATTCCACTTCCTCTATCCCCTAACAAACCCAGTATATAATAGAATTCCAGCATAACTGCTATATATGCCTGCCTCCCATCCCAATCCAGCAGCTCCCCTCCATTTTCCTTTAGGAAAACCTTGGGGGAGCTGCCAGGCATATTGCCCTTGCCCTTCTCTGACAAAAGGGTAGGTGCACAACACAAGCTGGCCCCAGGAATGACCACACAAATTTGCAGTGCAAAATGAAAATGCACTGATATAAGGTTAATATACAAAACTCAATCACCTTCCTATATACCAGCAATGAACAAGTGAAATTGCATGTTGAGAACACAATACCATTTACATTAGCATCCTCCCAAATTAAAAACTTAGATATAAATCTAACAAAATATGTATAAGATCTGTATGAGGAAAACTATACATCTCTAATGACAAAATCAAAGAGGAACTAAATTAAAGGAGAGATATTCCATATTCATGACTAGGAAGATTCAATATTGTCAAGGTGTCAGTTCTTCCCAACTTGATCTACAGGCTTGATGCAATCCCAATCAAAATTCCAGCAAGTTATTTTGTGGATACTAAAGATTAATTCTAAAGTTTCTGTAGGGAGGTAAAGTACCCATAACAGCCAACACAATATTGAAGAAGAACAAAGTTGAAGGACTGACACTACCCAATTTCAAGACTTACTATAAAGAGACAAAAATCAAGACAGTGAATTATTGGCAAAAGAACAGACAAGTAGATCAATACAGAGTCCAGATATAGCCCCCCCCCCAAATATAATCAATCACTCTTGACAAAGGAGCAAAGACAATATAATGGAGCAAAGACAGTCTTTTGAACAAATAATGCTGGAACAACTGGATATCACATGCAAAAAAACGGGGGGGGGGGGACACCTGGGTGGCTCAGTCGGCTGGCCATCTAACTTTGACTCATGGTTCGTGGGTTCTAGCCCCACGTCAGGCTCTGTGCTGACAGCTCAGAGCCTGGATCCTGCTTCGGATTTTGTGTCTCCCTCTCTCTCTTTCCCTTCCTTGCTGGTGTTTTGTCTCTATCTCAAAAATAAATAAATACATTTTAAATTTTTTTTAAAGAAAAAAAGAAATTAATCTAGACACAGGTCTTACAGTCACAAAAATTAACTCAAAATGGATCAAAGATTTATCTTTTTTTAGTATTTAATTCAAACCTATATTTGCAGTTTCTAAAATGTTGCTCCACAGACCACTTCCTTGTTACACATGTGTACTCATGAAAACAAAAAGCAAAAAGAATCACTACCATGCCTACAAAAAGAATTACTCCTTTTCTAACATTTTAAAAATGTAACTACGAAACCATAAAACTCCTAGAAGATAAATAGGAGAAAACGTAAATGACCTTGGGTACGGCAATAACTTTTTAGATGCAACACCAAAGGCACAATCTATGAAAGAAATAATTGATAAGCAGGACTTCATTACAATTAAAAATGTTTGCTCTGCAAAAGGCAATGTCAAAAGAGTGAGAAGACAGCCACAGATTGGTTGAAAATATTTGCAAGACACAGCTGATAAAGGGTTGTTATCCAAAATAGATGATTAAAACTCAATAAGAACCCTAGTTACAAATGAGTCAAACACCTGAGCAGACACCCCACCAGAGAAGATACACAGGTGGCAAATAACCAAATGAAACAATGTTCCACATCATACCTCATCAGGGAAATACAAACTGAAACAACTGAGATACCAGTACATACCTACTAGAACAGCCAATATCCAGACACTGACAGCACCAAATGCTAAGGAGAACGTGGTGCAACAGGAACTCTCATTCATTGCTGGTGGAAATGCAAAATGGGACAGCCACTTTAGAAGTCATCTTGGCAGGTTTTTTTGTTTTGTTTTCTTGTTTTGTTTTGTTTTACAAAACTAGACACACACTTATCATATGATTCAGTACTTACTAAAAAGTGTTGAAAACTTCTGTCATACAAAAACTGTACTTGGACGTTTAGAGCAACTTTGTTCATAATGCCCAAACTTGGAAGCAACCAGGATGTCTTTCAGTGGGTTAATAGATAAATAAACTGTAGTATCTCCAAACAATGAAATATCATTCAGCACTGAAAGGAAATTCAGCACTAGCCCAGCACTAGGGCACCTGGGTGGCTCAGTCACTTAAGCATGTAACTGTTGACTTCAGCTCAGGTCATGATCTCATGGTTCATGAGACCGAGACCCGTGTGGGGCTTTGTGCTGACAGCGAGGAACCTGCTGCAGATTCTCTCTCTCCCTCTCTTGCTGCTCCTCCCCCATGTGCATGTGTGCTCTCTCTCTCTCTCTCAAAATAAATATTTATGAATAGATGATAGATAGATAGATAGATAGATAGATAGACAGAAAGAAAGAAAGAAATGGGCTACCAAGCCATGAAAAGATAGAAAAGAAGCTAAAATGCATATTATTACATGGTGAAAAAAAGCCAATCAGAAAATACTAAATACTGCGTGATTTCACTATATGACATTCTAGAAAAGGCAAAACTATGGAGACAGTAAAATGATCAATGGTTGCCAGGGTTTGGGTGGGGGGACATGGTGAGGGATGAATAGGTTGAGGACAGAGAATTTTTAGGGCAGTGAAAATCCTCCATATGATAGCATGATGATGAATACATGATGTTATACAGAACGAATACCGCAAAGAGTAAACCCTAATGTACCCAGTGGAGTTTGGGTGATTATAATGTGTCAGTGTAGGTTTATCAGTTGTAACAAATGCACCACTCTGGTGGGGGATGCTGATAATGGGGGAGGTTGTGCATGTGTGGGGTCAGGAGCATACTAGAAATTGCTGTACCTTCTTTTCAATTTTGCTGTGAACATAAAACTTCTCTAAACAAATTAAAGTCTTACTAGAATGAAAATGCGGAGTCCCTTATTCAATGATTATTAAAAATTTCAAGATGGCAACAGCAGAGCATTAAGTCAAGCTGGCGTTCTTCAAAGCATGGTTGTGTGCCCATGAAGCCAGCCTCTTTGTCCCATTGGATTCCTGAGAGAAGAGTCACAAGATGAGAAACAGGGAAGCTGAGTCACATCCTCGGCAGAGTTGCATGGGGACGCCCATTCATTCCTGCAAGTAGACCACAGGGACTGCCCTGGTTTCGGCCCTTTGTTTTCCAAGGCTTTGTTGTCCTGTTCTCCAGCTTTGCCTGTAATTCTGTGAACTCTCACTTCCTTCCAATAAATTCTCCTTTGGTTTTGTTTTGCTGTATTTTTCTTTGTAAGTTTCTGTGGCTTGTATTAAGAGAGCCTCATTGACCAGAAAGTTAATAAGTCATTCCCATTTATTGGGCATGATTTTTTTGGTTTTGTTTTGTTTTTTACAAAGCTCAATTCTAAGCACAGGAAATAAAGCAGTGAACAGTCAGTAAGATTCTTGCTCTCACTGAGCCTCCTTAACATGACACAAACAATAAGTAAGTCATAAATAATAAACTATTTATTTATTTATTTACTATGTAGGTACTATGGAGAAAATAAATGGGACAACATGATAGAGCATATGTTAGAGGAGAGGCAGCAGCCCTGTTCAGGGCCCTCACATTCGCTACTCCCTCTGCCTGGAGTGCTGTTTCCCAGACATTTCCTGTGCTAATTCTCTCACCTTATCCAGCTTCAACTGTCACCTACTCAAGGAGGCCTCCCCTAACTTATCCGACCCAAATGGCGCTTCCTCCTATCCCTGTTCTCATTTCCTGTCTCCTTGCCCTGTTTGCAATTTTCTTCACAGCATTTGTCACCACCTGCTACTTTATATATTTATATGTTGAATTACTAACTGTTCTACTCTCCCCTGTAGATATATGCTTCCGTTGCTTCCCTTGGTTCACTGCTTTATCACTACACTGAGAACAGCGGTGGCAATGAGTGGGTGCCCAACAATATTTGTTGAATGAATTAGTGAGATAATGAATGACTCAGGGTGGTGAGAGAAGGCCTCTCTGAGGAAGCAACTTGAAGGCCGAAACCTAAATGAGAAGAAGGAGATGGCTATGTGTAGAATGTCCTAAACAAAGGTAGCAGCAAGTATAAAAACGTTAAGATGCAAGCAAGCTTCCTGTGTTTAAAGAACAGGAAGAAGGGCATCTTGGCACCCATCTCTCCTTCATCTGAAGTGAAAAGAGGCTTAAGGATAACTATGGTAGGCCAAACCACCTGGACTTTAGCTAACAGTAGAGATCTGTCCATTGTAGTCCTCTGTTCACAAGGCAGGGGGAGGCCATCCACCAATCTCTGGTGGCATTTTGGGGGCCTCCTGGCTACCCAGGCCAAGGTGGCATCTGGATGTAAGGTTAGGGGTCTGGCTGTGGGCTGCCAGTGTGGCAGCTGGAGGCTGACTGGACACAAGGAAGATGAAATAATGAACACCTGCTATTCAAGTGGTTGCTGCCAGAACCTGACAGCACTTCAAGTGTAGAGGATGCTATTTGAGAGGTATGGTGGCAAGGTTAAGAAACTGGTGGATCATCAAAGAAATCAGAGACAGAGAGATTGACGGAATGTCTGTGATTCATAATGGAGCTTCTGAAATCTCAAATAAGCTCTATGTTGGCATAAATCAGGGTCTGTTTTGTGAGACAGAAATTGGCTTATACCTGACTATACCATCAATGGGACTAGCTAGTACTAAGCACACATGTGGCCAATTCTCTCCCCCTCAATCATGACATAAGTCTCTTCTTGGCCATAGCACACTGCTGCTGCTGAGCCCAGAAACTGACCCCAAGCCCCTCTCTGGGCAATGCTCCAGGCACCCATCACTAACTGGGTGGAGTTGGCATGGGACATGGGCTTGCCAATCCTGACTTACAATCTTATGCCCTGAAGTCACCAATACAGGGTTTAAAATACCTGGGCAATAATTTGTAAAAGTGGAGTCTTTTAGGGTACCTGGGTGGCTCCGTCGATAGAACATGTGACTCTTGATCTTGGGGTGTGAGTTTGAGCCCCACACTGGGTATAGAGATTACTTAAAAATTAAATCTTGCAAAAAAATTCTTTCAGCCTATAGATCTGAAACCTCATGGGTGATTTTAAACTTTTTTCCTGAAGTATAACAAACATAAAGAAAAGTTGCACCGATCGTTAAGGTTACAGCTAGATGATTTGTCACTAAGTGAACATACCCGTTTACAGGTTACCCGTTACCCTCCCAAAGCAGCCACTATCCTGAATACAAGCATAGGTAAGTCCTGTTTACGACTTTATATAAATAAAAGCATACAGTTTTGTCTTGTACTTGGCTTCTTTCAGTCATTATTTTTGTCAGATTCATCAATGTTACTTTGGGAGGGAAGGAGGTGTTACTGCTAGAACACGTGGGGCCTTAGAGGCCACATTAGGAACTTGAGATTTCATTTCAAGCAAAATGAAAAGCCAGGATGTCTGTTTTGAGCAGAGATGTAACGCAAGGACGAAAGTTTCCAATCACTCTGGCTGCAGTGTTAAGAACAGCCACTAGGGGCGCAATGGTGAACACGACGAGACCAGTGGCAAGGTTTCTGCAATAACCCAGAATGTGAAGGGGGCTTGGACCACGGTGGGAGCAGCCGAGGTGGAAAGAAGTGACCTGCTTCTAGTTATATTTGGCAGGTAGAGCCAAATGAATTTGCTGGTGAATTGGAGGTCAGTGTGAGAGAAAAAGAGGAGACAATAATAACTGCAAACTTCTTGACCTGAGTAACAAGAATAGAGCTGCCGTCCTGTGAGATGGGGAAGGTTGCAGAAGGGGCATATTTGGGTCAGAGAATCAAAAGTTCTGTTTGAGACATGTCAAATTTTAGATGCCTAATAGTCATCCAAGTGGAAACATCATATAGGCAGTTAGTTATTTGAATATGGAGTTCAAGGGAGAAGTCAGAGCAGAGTTATCAACTTGAAAAGCATCAGCATAATAGATGGTATTTATAGCCATAGGACTATCTGAGATCACCAGGGAAGTAAGAAGAGAAGACAGCCGTGAGGCTGGCATTTGAGCTGAGTCTAAAGGATGACTGCAATCTCATAAGCAGAAAAGAAAGGAAAGACATATTAATAATGATAAAGTAGCCAATGTTTTTTTTTAAGTTTATTTATTTTGAGAGAGAGAGAGAGAGAGAGACAGAATGAGTGGGGGAGGGACAGAGAGAGAAGGAGAGAGAGAATCCCAAGCAGACTCCTGGCTGTGCCCCACCCTCAATGTGGGGCACGATCTCACAACTGTGAGATCATAATCTGAGCCAAAATCAAGAGTCAGACACTCAACTGACTGAGCCACCCAGACGCCAATGTTTTAAAAACTAAGTTCTTTACATAAGTGCTTTAAAAAAACAACAAAGTAGCCAATGTTTTAAACACTAAGTGCTTTACATAGATTATTTCACTGTAGTGTCCACAAAATACCCATAACTCTGACCTCTAACATCTCAAGTCACCTGCATAACCCAGCAGTGGAGTTGGCCTGTCCTACTGGAGGAAACCAAGGAGCTCTGGCTACCCAATGTGTGTTTGAAGGAAAATGAGCAGACCCTTCTTCTAATCTGTCTCTCACCTCTTGACTTCTAGAAGTTACCAACATGTGTTCTGAGTAAACTGAATCCCTGTCTCCTCACACCCTTGCCCCACCCCTCCTTACCTGCTCAGGAAAGTGAGGCTTGACTACCCAGGAGAAGAGCTGTACCATGACAGCCAGTTCTATGTGTCAACTTGACAAGGCCATAGTACCCAGTTATTCAATCAAACACTAATCTATGTGTGAAGGTATTTTGAAGTTGTGGCTAAATCTATAATCAGTCAACTTATGGAGACTATTCTTGATTATGTGGATGGCCCTCATTCAATCAATTGAAAGGCCGTAAGAGCAAAGCTGGGGTTTCCCTGAAAAATAGTCTTCTGCTTGAAGATGCAGCATTAGCTTCTGCCCAAGAGTGTCCAGCCTACTGGCCAGCCACACAGTTCAGACTTGCCAGCCCCCACAATGACGTAAGTCAATTCACTGAAATACAGCTCTTTACGTACGTACACACACACACACACACACACACACCCTAGTGGCTCTGTTTCTCTGGAGAATCCTGACTGATACATGTACCCTGCTAGCTCCTAAAATTGTTCACAAGAATTATCCTGAGCTCTTTACTCATAATCAGGGTGAGCAGGGGCAGGAACTGCCAGCTGCTAGACTGGTTATTTCAAGTATGACCCTTCAGCAGACAGATGCTTCATTAATGGGGCAGCTCGATGCAGAGACGCCAGACTGGGTGCCACTGCATCATCATTGTCTGTGAAGTTTCTCCTCAAATTGCTTGAAATCCTTTCACAATAAGGTCTTAGTGATCCCATGGAACAGCATGGAGACAGTCCACCATGGTTTGCCTAACTTTAAGGTTCCAAATGTTTTAAGGTTCCAAATGTTCCCTCCTTCCAGAGGAGAAAAACTATCCTCATTTCCTATTACATGGCTGTGGCTGTATCTCCATGCTATTATGTAGCTTGCTGTTAGAATTCCAAGGATAGAAATTGGTAGATATGGGGCGCCTGGGTGGCTCAGCCAGTTAAGTGTCCACTCTTGACTCAGGTCATGATCTCACGGTTTATGGGATCGAGCCCAAGTTAGGCTCTGAACTGACAGCATGAAGCCTGCTTGGGATTCTCACTCTCTCTCTCTCTCTCTGCCCCTCCTCCCCTCTCTGCCCCTCCCCACTCATGCTCATGCTCTCGCTCTCTCTCTCAAAATAAATAAATAAACATTAAAAAAAAGAAATCAGTAGATTAGGTTTGATGTTCACTCTAGCAATTTTCCAGAAGGACATGGAGCCCTAATGCAGCTCTGCAATTTCCCTCCTAAGAAGGCATCCTATCTCCTCTGGGCGTGTCAACACCCTACAGTCAGACACCACAAGAATGTCCATAGTTAAACATGTTGGGTTTGTGTCATGTGGCAGCAAGGGAGAATACACGCCACAGACTATTGCGGGGCCTCTCAGGAAGAGGGTGTTAAAAATAACTTATTACAGAATTGGGGCTTTGGTTTGGTGATTTGGGGAGGGTTTAAAGAGGCAGAGATTCACTCAGTGTCAGAAAACTGTCAGAAAGTGCAGGCAATTTTGTGACTGGGTATCTCAATATATTTCATCAACAGGGAGCACGGACTGGAGCAGGGATGCAGCTACAATGAGGAAAGCAGCAGCAATAACTCATTAGCTGGGGCAAGGAGGGGTTTGGTAATATAGAGCGGCCCAGTGGCCTTGTTCTTGTCTGAGCTCACATAAAATTATTAAATGGCCTTGTTTTGTTTCATGTCATGTCAGTCACGGAGTGGCCCTACCTGATGTCTGTGTTCTGTAGATTGCTTATGTCCAACAGACAAACACAACCCAGCCATGGGTGCCTGGCTACCACCCAACAACACCAAAGCTGATTGGGTCAGGCCAGTTTCCAGATGTCAGAGGTGCTTTTTTTCTTCCTTAGGTAAGATGAACACCTAAAAAAATACTGGAATTCTATAACTTCAGAGTCTCTGGTCTTCAGGAGCCCAAAATATGAAACATTTAAGTGGAAGAAAGATGCCTCTGTACAATAAGAGAACTAATGAAGAGACCTCCACTGTCTCTGTGGTAAACACATACCACATGGGCACATTGTCCATGTGTCAGGGGCATCCTGCCTGGGTTACAGACAATAAGATGCTTGCCCTCCAAAAACTATTTTGTTCTTTTTTCAAATGGTGTCATTTTGGGGGTGCCTGGGTGGCTCAGTTGGTTAAGTGTCTGACTCTTAATCTTGGCACAGGTCATGATCTCACAGTCTGTGAGTTCGAGCCCTATATTGGGCTCTGAGCTGATGGCATGGAGCCTTCTTGGGATTCTGTCTCTCCTTCTCTCTGCCTCTTACCAGCTTGTGCACTCTCGCCCTCCCTCCCTCTCTCTCTCTCTCTCTCTCTCAAATAAATAAACTTAAAAAAAATGGTATCATTTTGTGATTGTTGCCTGAGACTGTTTACGCTGCAGAGACTACAGTTCTGCAGAATAAATATCCAGTATCACCATCCAGGGCCAAATTACTACAAACGGAGGTATTTGCTTCTGTGAAGATGCCCACCAAGTGTTTATAAGTTTGATGAATGTATTTGTTCACAGAGAGCACACTAAGGAAGAGGTGTGGCTATTGTGTAGTTGCAAGTGTACAACATGTGAGATGTCAATAAGGTAAGATGAAGAGAAACAGTGGGCAAAAAGAGAGCACCCAGTTCTGCCATAATGTTTTGCAGAAATATGATACTAAAATTAACAATTACAGCAGCAGCAGATGAATGGGCCAATTTCACCAAAACCTATAATCATTATTCAGCAAATACTTATCAAGGGTCTATTATGAGCTAGTCATTATTCTATATGCTGGAAATAAACTAGTGAACAGACAGAAAACATTTCTCTTCTTAGGAAGCTTTCATATATGATATATCATGTAGTAAGTGCTGTGAAGGAAAGTAAGTTAGGCCAAAGGCATAGAGCTGTGCTCTGGTAGCCCCCAAGGCTATATCTTGCCAGCTACTTATTTTCACAAATAAAGTTCTGGTGTAACACAGCCATGGCTATTTATTTTCCATTGTCTGATGTGCGAAACAAAGGCAAAAGAAAAAAATTAAATTTCCTTACAACTCACAGCCCATTGACAAGTCCTTGAGATAGGCAGAGTGACCTTCCTCTAGGAACTCAGCTGCCTTAATGATGACACTTTGCTAAGGGCAAAAGGCAATCTTAGCTTAACATTATCCCGACCTCCAAGATCCTATAAGTCTACTTAAACATACAAAAATTTCTTTGGAAACTTGCTTTATCTCTACCCCCCAAGTATATGTTAGCAATCATCCTCCAAGCATAGGGCCCACTGATATACATCTGAAGCATCTCATGACCGAGGTTTTACTAGACAGCAGTAAATGACCTTTTCCAAAAAATAACCAGCTCCTCAAGGTCCTGAAAACCCTGCTTCTGAAATTCCTTACAGACTTACGCTGTCCCTAGCCCCCTCTCAACTTGAAAGTATATAATAAGTCACCCATCACAACCACAGTGCAGCTCTTTCTGCCCACAGATCCTGTCCCCATACTTTAATAAAAACACCTTTTGGCATTGAAGATGTCTCAAGAATTCTTTCTTGGTCTTAGGCTCCAAACCCCAACATTTCCACATCATTGTCTATGACTGCTTTCACTCGACAGTGGCAGAGCTGAGATATTGCAACAGGGAAGATGTGTCCCACAAAGCCCCATGTGTTGGCAGCAGTCTCTTAGGGCAGGGAAAGTCCAAAGTCTCCTGGGGTGCTGGATTGGTTACCGTAGGCTAACTACTATAACAAGTTAACCCCAAAATGCGTGGGGTGGCTCAGAAACAACAGAAATTTATTTCTTGATCACATAATATAGTAGGCATGTGAATAGGCAGGTCTTTCAGGGACCCAGAATTGATAAGGCTTTGTTTGCTTTCTTCAACATGTGTCTTCCAAGGTCATTCAAGGGGTTGCCTTCATTCCAACCAGTCAGAAGGAACAAAACGCATGGTGTATTTCTTCATGGGAGGTTTTTATGCACCAGGCCCAAAAAAGACCCTATCACTTCCACTAACAATCCGCTGGCTACAACCCAGCCAATGGCTGCACTCAACTGCAAGGGTTACTGGGATATGTAATCCCTGTGCATTCTGCACTATGAAGGAAGGAGGACACAGATTCGGAATGAGGGAGATGACAACAGGCTATCTCTGCCTCAGACAGGAAACAGTTTCCAATTTCCAGCAAGAGTTAGTGATTCATTATTGTTTTATTGTGCATTTATGTGACACCAAAGTTGATGTGTACTTTTTATGTTTCTTAGCCACTTATAATCTCTCTTCTCTGAATTTCCTATCTTTGTATTCTTTGTTCATTGTTCAATTGAGGTCTTGGAATTTTTTAAATCATTTTTATGAGGACCTAAATGATTAAAAATCACAATCTTCAGGGCACCTGGATGGCTCAGTCAGTTAAGCGTCCGACTTCAACTGAGGTCATGATCTCGTGGTCCATGAGTTTGAGTCCCGTGTTGGGCTCTGTGCTGTCATGACAGCTCAGAGCCGGGAGCCTGCTTCAGGTTGTGTCTCTCTCTCTCTCTCTCTCTCTCTCTCTCTCTCTCTGCCCCTCCCTCTTTCATGCTCTCTCTCTCTCTGTATCTCAAAAAATAAAAACATTAAAATTTTTTTTAAATCATAATCCCCATTTGTTGTCTTTCTTTTCATTTATATAGTTTTATAAGGTGGAATATTTTTAAATTCTATGTAACCAAATCTGTGTTTTCCCTTTGTTGTTCATTCTATCATTTTCTACTTGGAAACCTCTTATCTATTCAGAGATTAAATACATATTTACCAGTTTTCTTCAAGTAAGTCTTCAAGTAAGGCTTTACATGTGCTTTTTTTCAAATTTTCTTGACATATGATTAACATATACCACTGTAAAGTGTATCCATATATACTATTAAGGTGTATCCATATACTTGTAAGTCAGGTTCCAAGTGTATTACTTTTGAAAATAACCAATTTTATCAACACCAGTTACTACATAACTCATCTATTTCTTATTTATTTGTGATGACCTATTTACTACATTTTAAGCTATTTTGTGTTCTAGAATATGGATGTCTTGAACCCATACCATAACATTTTAACTGTTTTATTTTTATAGTCTTTTTATATATGTTCATATCTAGTAAGGTAAGTCCTCCTCATACAACTCCCTTTCCAAGTAATTCTGAGCGGTATTTACTCATTTATTTTTTATAGCTATATTTTTTCTCATTATAAAAATAATAAATATAGATTTTTATTTCAAATATGAAAATAGAAAATCTTTAGGTAACTTTTATCATTATTGTGTTAAATTCCTTATAAATTCACGTAAATAGTGTAATTATGTTTATGTTATACCCATAGTTTAATTTGAGAAATTAGTATCTTCAAAACCCTGAAAACATTCTTCACTTGTTCTCTTCTGCTCTTCAGGAACCCTTTTTTGTTTTCTTCATATCAGACTAGTACATTTCTTATTAACTTTAATCCTAGGTATTTTAAATGTTTAATGGTATTTAAATATGATATTTTTCCTATTTTATTTTTAACTGGTGTTGCTGACATATTGTAAAGCTATTAATGTTATAATTGGTCATATCATTTTTCAATTGATTTTCTTAAATTTTACAGAGAATCACATCAGCTAAAAATAATGATTTATTTTTGTAAATAAACTTACAGCTCTTCTTTTATCTTCCTTTTCAGTTTTTGCCTCACTTCATCCCTAGAACAGTGTTGCCCAGTCCATGGTCCCCAGAACCTGAGTGTCCCAGGAATTTGGAAAATGCTGGTACTTTATCTTCCTCTCATAGATTCACAACTTACACTTCAGTGTTGGGGGCTATGAAAAGTCATATGGTAAAGAAACCTAGTTAAACATATTTAACCCTGGGGTGCCTGGTGGCTCAGTCGGTGTCCAGCTCTTGATTTCAGCTCAGGTCATCATCTCATAGTTTGTGGGATCGAGCCCCAAGTTGGGCTCTGCACTGACAGCAGGGAACATGCTTGGGATTCTGTCTCCCCTTCTCTCTCCCCCTCCTCCACTCATGCTCTCTCGCTCTCTCTCTCTCAAAATAAATAAATAAACATTTTTTTTAAATAAAAATAAATAAACTTATTTAACCCTGCATAGCTAATGTACCTAGTACCCCAGAAGAATTCCATTAGTATACCTCAGGACGATGGCAATCAAAGTTTCAAATATCCTCATTCTACAAGCATATGTCCTCTTAGCTTTTCCTACCTAGAAATTCTACAATCATCTCTGCTCGTAAAACCTGTGTTTGTGGATGGAAGTTAGAGTAATTCTGGATAACAACTTCCAAACAATGTTGAAAAATGGCTGTGATAAAAAAAAAAAAGGCATCCTTTACTCTATTAATGTGATATATTGTAATAGTTAACTGTTTGTTTATGTTTTCTTTTTTCTTAAAGAGACTTGCCAGAGGTTTATGTAATTGATTGTTCTTTTAAGAGAGTCTGCTCTTTGATTTATCAATTCTATGATTTTTGTGGATTTTAATTCATTAATTTCTGCTTTTATCTTCACTATAGTTTTCCTCCTGCTCTCCTTGCATGTACTTTGCCATCATTTTT
Source organism: Panthera tigris (assembly GCF_018350195.1). Classification (NCBI taxonomy): domain Eukaryota; kingdom Metazoa; phylum Chordata; class Mammalia; order Carnivora; family Felidae; genus Panthera; species Panthera tigris. The sequence continues at coordinate 90,523,726 of NC_056662.1, read as the reverse complement.
TTTCTAATTTGGGGGGTTAGGCCTTTAGTTCATCTATTTTCATGTTTTCAACTATACATCAAAATGAATGGGATTTGGCTAAATGCCAAAATGCTTCCATCGCTAGAGAAAAGAAAGGGGGAAAAGGATTAACTCACTAAATTTCAGCCTCCTTGCTTTTCCCATACAATGCAATGTATTAAACTTTACATCAAAAAAGCTAATATAGATAAGAATAGAGAACAACTGACTTTTGAAAAGCAACTTTGCAAAATTAGGAGGTATGGTGAACTGCAACACCCACATTCCCTTCAGCTCTGGGCAAATCGAAGTCCTGTGACAGGCAGGGAAGAGCTCAGCTAACATGAATATGAATCAGCAAGGGCTCTTTTGGAAATAAAGGTTGGTCTTTTATTCAGCTCAGATCTGTCTTATGATTTTAGAGGCTATCTTCATCTGGGTTCCTCAAGAAGCCAATCCTGAGGCCAGTATTCCTAAGTGGAATCCCAGGAAACATTGCTAGAGAGGAGTGGGAAAGTGAGCCAAGGAAGGGAGGAAGCCAACACATGGAGGAGCATTTTTCAAGCAAGTTACATCTATGGGCCACTGAGGCTTGATTCCACTGTGGAACTCTGCAGCAGGGCATGGGGGGGGGGGTGTACATCTCATGCCTAAGGGTTGTCCCAACCCAGTGGGGACAGAGGTGGGGTATTTATAGATACATCAACTCCTAGCAGTTGGTTAAGGGCTGCTGAGGGTAGGGACCACTTGCAGCTTGCACAGGAAAGACCACAGGTAAGGAAATACCGATGCTGGCAGTCAGGAGTCAGATCCGTGTGGGCTAAATGATAAGGGTAAGAGCGAGGAAAGATGGAAGTGGAGAGTGAGGGGACAGGAGTGTCCTACAGCTGCCATAGGGGCACCGGATTTCCTTCCCTTCAGCCTGCAATAAATGTCTTATCTGGGCTTGATAACAGTACCACAGTCACTGATGGGCTCATTTGCTTTCTGGGTGACATAAAACTTGAAAAGGGATTTGTTTCCAGTCTAGATGAGAGTATGACCTGCTATAGTCTCATCAGCAGAGAAGCAGCCTCTGAAATGCAACTGAGAAGGAGCAAGGTTGAGCCCTTGGATGCTGTCCAGGAATGGCAAAGCTACGTGGGCGCTGGGGTGAAGAAAGTCCCTTTTCAAAGTTAGGAGACATCAGAGATCTCTGGAGTTGCTACAGGGATTCCAACCTCAAGTGGTTGAAGGGACAGGGAAGCAAAAAAGGCAGAGGAGATCAATTACACCTTCATGACAACCACATTGTCTTAATAATTGCTTCACTCTTCCAAGGACTGCTCGTGTTACAAGATCCTAAACCATAGTTAAGGGAAACCATCATCTCTCCTATTTCTAGATCAATTTAGACGAACTTCAGTCAATTTCTGCACCTCTAAAGAGGGATGGAAATAAAAACTGCTACACCCTGGGGAGTAGCTGTGACAACAGATTAAATGTAGGGAAAACCTTTTGATTAATAAACACTTGCTAATAAAAGCAAGTAGTTCTCACAAGAATTTGCTCAGCTTAATTAGCGTCGCACCCGACTCTCCAAAACACAATGCAAATGCAATATAAGTAAAAGGGATTTGACCCTATTTTTCATTGTTGATTTCCCAAGAGTGGAGAATAATAAAATCTAGCCTCCAACCAGCTCTGTTACACTGATGAATTTACTCTCCAAAGTGATATTTTGAAAATTAAAATGTGTTCCCATCAACATCATGCCCTTTTAGTAAATACAATTCTCTTCCATTCCTTAGTTGAATTTTGGAAACTACTTACTACAGCCACAGTAGAATAGTCACTGGTAGTACTGGCCATTATTCTGCTGCACGGGACTCTGAATAGACACTATCAAAATGCTTTTCCTCTGCATGAAGTATTTCACCTGGCTCATCAGCACCTATCTGCTTTTTTGATGAATGGCTTCCTCAGTGAGCACCCTCACACACCAATTTGCAATCCTATGTTTTCCTCCTCATTTCTGAAAACAAACAACTATGTTCTCATATAATTCTTCTCCTGACTTCAGCTTAAATTAAGAGGTCACACGAACATTATACCAGTCTCAGCTTCTGCGCCATTCATGTCTGTCCACGTGCCTTGCTCCTGGTGCTACCAACAGCTCAGGTCACTGCTGCTGCCACCACTGCCACAGATTGGGAAGCTCAACGCACAGGGCTTCCCCTACAAACCAGCCTGCTGCTTGGAGAGGCCAGTGACACAAGCTAGAATTTGGTGGAGTGACACCTCATGGGTGTGGGAGACATAGTGGGTGGCGGAGCTGGGGGGATCATTTCTTTTCCCTTTTTCCCCCAGAGAAACTATTTGCAGACTATGTGCATAGAAAATATCCTATGAAACCAAGCAATTAGCTGTGCTTGTTATGACTCTGTGATCAGCTAAGTAACAAACCTCCTTGTATTTTTTCTCTGTCTCTTTTGCTTTCAAATTGAGATCTTTTTTAAAAAAGCACATAACATAAAATTTACCATTTTAGCTAATTTTAAGTGCAGTAGTATTGACTACATGCACATTGTTGTGCAAAAGAACTCTAGAATCTTTTCATTTGAAAAACTGAAACTCTATACCCTTTGAACAACTCCCCTTTTCCCTCCTCCCCAGCACCTGGCTACCACAATTCTAGTTTCTAAGAATGACTACTTTAGATCCCTCATATAAGTGGAATCATGAAGTATTTGTCCTTTTGTGACAGGATTATTTCATCTAGTGTCAGGTCCTCAAGTGTCATCCATATTTTTAGCCTAAGACAGGATTATCTTCTTTTCTAAGGCTGAATAATATTCCATTGTGTGTACAGATCACAGTTTCTATATTCATTCATATGTGGATGGACATTAGGTTGTTTCCACCTCTTGGATATCATGAATCATGCTGCCGTGAACATGGGTGTGCAAATATTCCTTTGAGATGGTATTTTCAATTCTGGGGAGTATATACTCACACTTCCTTGTATTTGAGCTGCCCCCTTCCCTGCCTTGCTCCCCCTTTTCCCTCACTCCTGGTTCCCAGGGTTTGCTCAGTGTGGTGCTGGTGAGTGTTCAACAGCTGGCTTTCCAAGTGTTGTTTCATTGTAAATGTTGACTGATACATTCATTTAAATGAATGAGCAACATGGAAGTGGAACTACAAAGCCATATGCTTGAACTCCATTCATTTATCAATGGTAAGAGACACTTCTTTGTTATATTGGATAGTAGTTTTTGAATACTGGAAGACCATTTCAATTTCATGCTGTATTCACAATGTAGTGGTTGCAGACATGACATGCTTTTAAGTTTAATTTGTATTACTAACTTCTTTCTTCCATCTCTCAACTCTAGATTCTAGAGAGTCAACGAGACAAGTCAAGCCCTTATTTGTACTATTTGCCTATTTCTGTGGGGTAAATACTCCCACCAAGACCGATTTCAGGCTGCTAACATAATGTCACTGGAAGTGCAACTGGAAAGAGATGCACAGTTAGCACACCATTATTTGCTATCCTTACCATATCCATATAATAAACATAAATAACCTCAAGAATGTAGATAATAGGAAAATTTAGTCATATAATTAGGAAGTGGTGAGTTCAGGCTAGTTATTACTTTTGTTTCTTATATAATTTCTTTAATTGGAAATTTATGTAACTTAATTTTCATCATGGCAGTATTGAACAACAATCCCTGAAAATTAAACAATCAGTTCCTGTGAGACGGTCAGTACAAGCTAGCCCAGCACACCACTAGTTCCCACCCCCGACAAAGTATTAGGCCATAAGCTTTTGCTTCGGGCTCTGCCTTCTAAGAAATGTAGACCATGAGAGATACCCTCAAAACAACCGTGAAGTGTTTTACTGTTTCTTATTAGTTTTGCTGTTTCTTACCCATTTATGTTCCTCATGAAAAGGAAAAGAGAGAGAAGACAGAAAAGAAAGAAGGAAGAATGGAGGGAAGCAATTCCTCTGCTAACTACAGCCACAGAAGCCCTGTGAGTAGCAGATATCCAAATGCCAGCCCCAACACTGGGTTATGTGCAAGTTCTCCAGAAAGCCCTGAAGTGTATTCACCCACTTGGTACCCTGATGAGACGTTCCACATGATCTCTTCCTTCCTGCCTCTTCTCTCACCACCAGTGCTACATTTTGTCAATTGCTAGCATTTTGCTACTGAAACACCTGTTGTAAGTAACATCTCAGGTATAATACTAGCTAGATGATGCAAAACCAGATAACGTCCATGAGGTTGACTTGACCAATGGAAAAATCATGAATCTCTGTTCAAATTACATCCACAAATTCTTTGGTACTCCTTTGATAAGGTGGAGCCTAATTCTGCTCCCCTTGAACATGGAATGAGCTTAGTGACTTACTTCTAACTAACAGAATAAACAGAAATGAGGTTTGACACTGGAGACCAGATCATAAAAGACATTGTGACTTCCATCTTGGCTGGTCTCTTGGGTTGCTCCTTTTGGGGGAAGGTAGACACCAGGTTAATGAGGACACTCAAGCAGCCTATAAAGAGGTGCATATGGCAAGGAACTGAATCCTCCTACCAAAAACCAGTGAGGAACTGAAGCCTTTTACAAATGACCACCTTGAAGTTCAATCCTCCACCTCCAGTCACATCTTCATATGACTGCAGCCCCTGCCAACATCTGGACTGTAACCACGTAAGAGATCCTGAGCCAAAACCACCCAGCTAAGCTGCTCTTGAACTTATGACTGTATTAAAGTTGTAGATATTGTAAATAGGACTTCTGCATCTATATCCACAGAGAGCTGCTAGTGCTTCTGCAAACCCCTATGCAGCCCACATGGTCTGAAGGCCTCCTGCCCCTGTCAGTGTCCAGAATCCCACTGCTTGCCATTGCCACCAGTTGCCGGTTGCCTGTTCCCACACCTGCATTCAAGAACTTAGCCTATTGCTCACCTTATTGCTCACTTCAGGCTGGACAAACCAGAAAACTTTTATGCTACCAGGTGAGCTGAATCACACCTTCTTCAATGAGGTCTAAACTCCTTCGAAGTTTATCCTTTCTTGGGTACCCTCTCTCAGTTCTAGGGTATCATAAAGTTTCCTTATACCTTATAGTGACTCTTTAATTTTAGTTAATAAATCTTATATTAAACTTCTCCCATTTAACATAGTGTGTGATTTATATCACCTGACTTGATCTGGACTGCTACGCTTGAGAATGTCACTAACATCTCTTCCTTGGAACTGCGGAGAGCTGAGAACTCAGGCCATCCCTGAGGGGTGGGTCAGGAGGAAACTCCAGTTCTGCCTGCAGCAGGGGTCTTCAAGGCACCTTTCCCAGCCTGCACCTACTGTTGACATGAAGCTTCTGCCACACTACAACCCTCTGACATGGGCACAAGTGCAAGGTGGTGTGAATATGAGCCCAGTGCCCCACTGACTCCACATCATTTCTCTTTCATCCTCATACAAAAATCCTGCATCCCTTCAAGCTCACACCACAGGTTTTTATCTCCCTCTGGATGAGAGGCAATAGGCCATCGTCTTACATCTATCATCCACTAGTCACCCAGATTTGCCCAGCTGCTCTGGCTGATTACTCTGCTGAATCTTTCTTCCTTCACTTCTCTGTGCACATCCCTTCTTTGGCTCCTGTCTTGTAACATGTCCTATATCCTAATACAGAGCAGTGGTTGAGGATGTGGGCTCTACAGCTCGAGTGTGTTGTTCAAGCACCACCTCTATGTCTGTCTCTGTAACTTTAGACATGCTACTTCACTTCTCTGTGCCTCATTGCCTTTCCACGTATCATGGGGATGAAATAGTAGTATCCATGTCATGGAACTGGTACAGGATTAAATGAGTTATTGCATGTAAAGTGTTTAGAAGATTTCTTTGTAAAAAAAAAAAAAAAAAAAAAAAAAAGATTTCTTTGTCCATAAGTGCCTAGTAAGTTTAGCTAACATTATGATTCACTTTATAATCATCTTTATGGGAATATTTTTCATCCATATAGATGAATCCCACACATTAGCCTTACAGTTTGACCACCTTAGCTACATAGATCTCCCATCCCACTCTGATTTAAGCACTGTATAAGTCTGCTCACAGGCTGTGATTATAAAATATCACAGACTGGGTGGCTTAAACAATAGACATTTGTTTTGTCACAGTTCTGAAAACTGAAAGTCCATGATCAAGGTTTCTAGTGACAGCTCTCTTCCTGGCTTGTAGACAGCCACCCTCTCACTGTGTTCTCACATGACTTTTCCTCTGTGTGTATGTGGAGGGACAGAGAGTTCTTCAGTGTCTCTTCTTATAAGGACTCCAATCCCATTAGATTAGGACCCCACCATTATGACCTCATTTTACCTTAATTACCTCTTTAAAGGCCCTATTTCCAACTATAGTTACATCATGGATTGGAGCTTGAATACATAAATTTAGGGAAACGCTATTCAGTCGCTAATATGCACACATTTCCAGGGTCACAATCTGAAAATGTCATCATCTGTAGACATTAATACCAGCCATAATTTCCTCTTCTGCAAGCTCTCTGATGCCCTCACTCTCATCACATCTGTTCTCTGATTTCCCCAGATTCCTCCATTCCTATCATCACCTCCTCAGCTCTCTAGTACTCATGCACTTCCTTTTCCCTCTTCTCTTGGACCCCATAACTGATGCCCCATAAGCCTCTGGTCTGAGCATTTCGACATATTTATTGACTCACCGTTTCTAAGCCCTCTCCAAGAAATGTGTGTTTGAGAATTCACAGGTGTACTTCACACCACATCCTGTCTCTCCAAGTGCTGAAGTGATGCCCAATGAGAAGTCACCCATTCTAGGAGGCCCTCTAAGACACTAAGAGATGTGAAGGATTCTGGCAGTCTATTTGGGTACTGCAAATAGTTCTCCCTCAACTCTCTGCTGGAATAGAAGCACAAGAAAATGAGCCAAAGAGAGAATTAGCGCCCATCATCTTATGTAGGCAATGAATAGAATGGACTAATTCCTGACGCTCCTTAATTGTCTCGCCACTATGAAAATCATGATCATGCTGTTTATCTGCCCTCCTCCTACCTTCTATTCATCCTTGATCAGCTTCTGTCAGCTTCAGTTTCCTCTCATTAAAAATGTGAAGACAGAAGGGAGGAGCCAAGATGGCGGAAAAGCATGGAAGATTTTTGGTGTCCTGCATCCATGAAATACAGCCAGCCCAACACTAAACCATCCTGCACACCTAGAACACGAATCTGAGGATTAACACAACAATCTGCACAAACTGAACCACAGAATTCAGCAGGTACGTGGCACAGAGAGGTGAACTCGGGAAAAGAGAAACCGCAGAGGGGAGGGGCCACTTTTGCCTGAGGAGAGAGAACAAAGACAGGGAGGGGGGAGAATATGGGAAAATCCCCCCCCCACAAAAGCAGTGGAGAGAAAGTAGACAAGTGGAAACAGCGACAGGAACTAAACTAAAAAGGGAGAAAGGAGGGGGTTTAAATTCCATTAGGACTATAAACAGGGGGAGCAAAGAGTATGAAACTCTGCAGCTCGATACCAGGTGGTGCTCTGGTAGGAAAGGTGAGTCCCCAGGAGCAAAGTGGAGTCTGGGGTTCTTCAGGCCACATGGAGAGAGGTGGTCCCCTGCTGGAAGAACACCTGGTAGAAGCTGTGTGGGTCCCCCAAAGGCAAGGTCCCAGTGGACCTTGGAGAACAACCACATTCGCTGGTGCTAGAACAAGGTTGTTAAGGGTGAAGCCAGGTGCCAGATGTGTGTTGTGATTTTCCATAATCCCTGAAATGCTGCAGCAACACTATCTCCTGAACTTTTTCTGGGGAAGGCTGACACCCAGCCGCAGTCTCTGGGCACCCACAGCAGCATGGCCCCCAAACGTTCCTGGATGCAGCTGGCACCCGGCCATTGCTCAGTGAGACCCTTGACAGAGGGGCAGAACAGGTCAAAGCCGCAGTCCCTCAGAAGTAAGGTGTCCAGAAAAACAGCCACATCTGAGACAAAACTCAGGAGGGAGGTGCTGCCTGTGGCTTTGTCACGAACTGTGTAAAAGCAGGGAGTAGACAGAAGCTGAAAACAAAGGACAGGTACACAAGTCTGATCAAGGAGAACAGAGTTCCAATAGCAGAGACTGGGTAGCTGAGTGATGCCATTTTCACCGCTCCCACACATGCGCATACGCACCTCACTTACAAGCACCACAACAATCCACCCCAGTAAGCTAAGCAGTGCCATCTAATGGAGAATGGAGCCGTTACACTAAGCCCTGCCCAACTGGGCCAACCTCACTCTTCCGGAACACAAGTCTCTCCTCCTGCTTAATTTATGGACTATAAATCGCTTCATAGTTTGACTTCTAGGGGAAAACAAAGTAATTTCACTCATATTTTGGTCTGTTTGCCAGTCCATCTATTCAATTTTCTTTCCTTTTTATTTTTTTCTTTTTCCTTTTTCGCTTCTTTTCTTTTTCTTGAATACAGAAAGAGAAAAAATTCAATTTTCAATTTTTATTAAAAATGCTTTTCTTTAATTTTTTCTACTATATTTTTTACTTTTGTGTAAATTTTTTCAAATTATATTTTACTTCCATCATTTCATTTTAGTCTACTTCAGTGTATTCATCTTTTCAAATTTTCAAACGATTTCTTTTTTTATTTTCTTTTTCTTTCCCCATGTTTCTCTAATCTAGCAAGCCCCTTCAACACCCAGACCAAAACACACCTAGGATCCAGCATCATTTATTCGATTTTTTCTGTGTGTTTTTAATTTTTAATTTAAATATTTTATTAATTTTATTTTTTTACTTTTAATTTTTTACCTCATTAATTCCTTTTCTCCCTTCCAAATGATGAAATGAAGGAATTCACCCCAAAAGAAAGAGCAGGAAGAAATGACAGCCAGGGAATTAACCACTACACATAAAAGCAAGATGACTGAAACAGAATTTAGAATCAAGATAATAAGAATACTAACTGGAATTGAAAATAGACCAGAATCCCTTTCTGCAGAGATAAAAGAAGTAAAAGCTAGTCAGGATGAAATAAAAAGTGCTATAACTGAGCTGCAATCTTGAATAGATGCCGCGGCAGCAAGAATGGATGAGGCAGAACAGAGAATCAGTGATATAGAAGACAAACTTATGGAGAATAATGAAGCAGAAAAAATGAGGGAGATTAAGACAAAAGAGCATGATTTAAGAATTAGAGAAATCAGTGACTCATTAAAAAGGAACAACATCAGAACATTAGGGGTCCCAGAAGAGGAAGAGAGAGAGATAGGGGTAGTAGTGTTATGTGAGTAAATCATAGCGGAAAATTTTCCTAACCTGGGGAGAGACACAGACATCAAAATCCAGGAAGGACAAAGGACTCCCATTAGATTCAACAAAAATTGACCACCAACGAGGTATATCATACTTAAATTCACAAAATACTCAGGCAAGGAGAGAATCATGTAGCAGCAAGGGAAAAAAAGTCCCTAACCTACAAGGAAAGACAGATCAGGTTTGCAGCAGACCTATCCACAGAAACTTGGCAGGCCAGAAAGGAGTAGCAGGATATATTCAGTGTGCTGAATCAGAAAACTGTGCAGCCAAGAATTTGTTATCCAGCAAGGCTGTCATTCAAAATAGAAAGAGAGATAAAAAGTTTCCCAGAAAAACAAAAATTTAAAAAGTTTGTGACCACTAAACCAGCCCTGCAAGAAATTTTAAGGGGGACTCTCTGAGCAGAGAAAAGATGAAAATATAAATAAATAAATAAATAAATAAATAAATAAATAAATAAATAAATAGCAAAGGCGGGGCGCCTGGGTGGTGCAGTCGGTTAAGCGTCCGACTTCAGCCAGGTCACGATCTCGCGGTCCGTGAGTTCGAGCCCCGCGTCGGGCTCTGAGCTGATGGCTCGGAGCCTGGAGCCTGTTTCCGATTCTGTGTCTCCCTCTCTCTCTGCCCCTCCCCCGTTCATGCTCTGTCTCTCTCTGTCCCAAAAATAAATAAAAAATGTTGAAAAAAAAAAAATTTAAAAAAATAAATAAATAAATAAATAAATAGCAAAGGCAACAAAGATTAGAAAGGACCAGAGAACACCACCAGAAACTCCAATTCTACAAGCACCATAATGGCAATAAATTCATATCTTTCAGTAGTCACTCTAAACGTCAGTGGACTCAATGCTCCAATCAAAAGATACAGGTTAACAGAATGGATAAGAAAACAAGATCCATCTATATGCTGTTTACAAGAGACCCACTTTAGACCTAAAGACACCTTCAGATTGAAAATAAGGGGATGGAGAACCATCTATCATGCTAATGGTCAACAAAAGAAAGCTGAAGTAGCCACACTTATATCAGAAAATCTAGACGTTAAAATAAAGACTGTATCAAGAGATGCAGGGGGGCATTATATCAAAATCAAGGGGTCCACCAAGAAGACCTAACAATTGTACACATCTATGCACCAAATGTGTAAGCACCCAAATATATAAATCAATTAATCACAAACATAAAGAAACTCATTACACAAACATAAAGTAACACCATAATAGTAGGAGACTTCAACACCCCACTCACAACAATGGACAGATCATCTAATCAAAAAATCAACAAGGAAACAGTGGCTTTGAATGACACACTGGACCAGATGGACTTAACAGATATATTCAGAACATTTCATCCTAAAGCAGCAGAATCTACATTCTTCTCCAGTGCACATGGAACATTCTCCAGAATACACCACATGCTGGGACACAAATCATCCTTCAACAAGTGCAAAAAGATCAAGATCATACCATGCATATTTTCAGACCACAACACTATGAAACTCGAAATCAACCACAAGAAAAAAGTTGCAAAGGTAACAAATACTTGGAGACTGAAGACCATCCTACTAAAGAATGAATGTGCTAACCAAGAAGTTAAAGAGGAAATTAAAAAGTTCATGGAAGCCAATGAAAATGAGAACACCACAATCCAAAACTTCTGGGACACAGGAAAGGCAGTCATAAGAGGAAAATATATAGTGATCCAGGCCTTCCTAAAGAAGGAAGAAAGGTCTCATACACAACCTAACCTTACACCTTAAAGAGCTGGAAAAAGAACAGCAAATAAAACCCAAATACAGCAGAAGACAGGAAATAATAAAGATTAGAGCAGAAACCAATGCTATCGAAACCAAAAAAACAAACAAAAAAAAAACCAGTAGAACAGATCAATGAAACCAGAAGCTGGTTCTTTGAAAGAATCAACAATATTGATAAATCACTAGTCAATTTGATCAAAAAGAAAAAGGAAATGACCCAAACGAATAAAATCAAGAATGAAAGAGGAGAAATCACAACCAACACTGCAGAAATACAAACAGTAATAAGAGAATATTATGAGCAATTATACACCAATAAAATGGGCAATCTGGAAGAAATGGGCAAATTCCTAGACACATATAAACTACCAAAGCTGAAAGAGGAACAAATAAAGTTTGAACAGACCCATAACCAGTAAGGAAATCGAATTAGTCATCAAAAATCTCCCCAAAAAAACAAGAGTCCAGGGCCAGATGGCTTTCCAGGGGAATTCTACCAAACATTGAAGGAAGAGTTAACACCTAAAATCTTGAAGCTGTTCCACAAAATATAAATGGAAGGAAAACTTTCAAACTCTTTCTAGGAAGCCAGCATTACCTGGATTCCAAAACCAGACAGAGACCCCACTAAAAAGGAGAACTATAGACCAATTTCCCTGATGAATATGGATACAAAAATCCTCAACAAGATATGAGCCAACTGGATCCAACAATACAGTAAAGAAAATTATTCACCACCACCAAGGGGATTTATACCTGGAATGCAGGGCTGGTTCAATATCCGCAAAACAATTAACGTGATTCATCACATCAATAAAAGAAAGAACAAGAACCATAAGATCCTCTCAATAGGTGCAGAGAAAGCATTTGACAAAATACAGCATCCTTTCTTGATCAAAACCCTCAAGAAAGTAGGGATAGAAGGAGCATACATTGAGATCATAAAAGCCATATATGAACCACCCAACACTAATATCATCCTCAATGGGGAAAAACTGAGAGCTTTCCCCCTAAGGTTAGGAACACGACAGGGATGTCCACTCTCACCACTGTTACTCAACATAGTATTGGAAGTCTTAGCCTCTGCAATAAGACAACACAAAGAAATAAAAGGCATCCAAATCGACCAAGAGGAAGTCAAACTTTCACTCTTCGCAGATGACATGATACTCTATATGGAAAACTCAAAAGATTCCACCAAAAAACTGCTAGAACTGATTCATGAATTCAGCAAATTTGCAGGATATAAAATCAATGCACAGAAATCGGTTGCATTCCTATATACCAACAATGAGGTGACAGAGAAATCAAGGAATCGATCCCATTTACAATTGCACCAAAAACCATAAAATACCTAGGAATAAATCTAACCAAAGAGGTGAAAAATCTATACACTGAAAACTATAGAAAGCTCATGAAAGAAATTGAAGAAGACACAAAAAAATGGAAAAAGATTTCATGCTTCTGGATAGGAAGAACAAATATTGTTCAAATGTCAATAGTACCCAAAGCAATCTACATAGTCAATGCAATCCATATCAAAATAACACCAGCATTCATCACAGAGATAGAACAAACAATTCTGAAATTTGTATGGATCCAGAAAAGACCCCGAATATCCAAAGCAATCTTGAAAAAGAAAACCAAAGCAGGAGGCATCACAATCCCGGACTTCAAGCTATACTACAAAGTTGCATCATCAAGACAGTATGGTACTGGCACAAGAACAGACACTCAGATCATTGGAACAGAATATAGACCAGAAATGGACCCACAAATGTATGGCCAACTAATCTTTGACAAAGCAGGAAAGAATATCCAATGGAATAAAGACAGTCTCTTCAGCAAGTGG